>NC_073388.1:30296607-30896607 GCF_028641065.1 Leucoraja erinaceus | reverse complement strand
TGGCGCACCCAATGCCCCCCCCCCCCCCCCCCCCCCCCCCCCCCCCCCCCCCCTCGGACATCCATGATATACTTCTGTCAACAGCTGAGATTCATCATAATAAAAGTAAACAATGAAAGAGCAACACAGGAGAATACAACCTTGGATAACCAAGCTATCAAAGGCATCATTTTGACACAAAAGGGTATATGAAAAAATAAATAAAGGAAAATGCAAACATTCAAATCTCTTCTATATTCTTGATGAAGAAGTACATTGGGGTCAATACAGGTGAATTCTTTTTTCGTGTGTTTTTGTCTTTGTTTTTTCAATCCAGTCGAAAAATGTGTTATGTTTACAATTACTGAGGCCTTTAAGGTTTTATAAGGTATAAATAAATACATTAGAAACAGTTTTCCAGGATGCTTCATCATTTAAATTGAATGTTTAATACAGGCTGCCAAAACACTCAATATGAAATTGCCAAATTTCTGCAGGATGATTGCAAGCTCACATCCAACTCAGTAAAATTGCTGCACTAACAGTAAAATAAAATGATTACTGTCAGTGCCGTAAAGATAATCAATGAGTCAACTGTTCATGCATGAAAATAAATCATAACAAAGTGAAAAACAATACTGCTTTAAAAGTTATGTGCTTCATTCCCACCCTAAGTAGATGGTGGAAGGATTAAATTGCACAATGTGCAGGTTCCTTCAGTATAAGCCTATCCTAAACTTGGGCAATATTGAAGAAAGATATCCTATGTACGAATGCCAGACACAGTAGCCCATTAATAAGCAGTTTGTTAATGAAGTCATTTATATACCAGGCATTTTTTAATGCCACAGAGTTTGACGTTTTTGCTTACAAGTACTTTTCTGTCTCAAGACATTTCAACTCAGTTATTGTCTGCATTCTGTTTTTATCATAATCAATGCATTATTTTGTGAAGGACATGCAGGGAATTGTACAGAAAAATACGTTATCAGCAGTATTTTCACTCGGAAATTATTATAGGAAGTGGTTGAAATAAGGCCAATTTAATCAGTGAAGATATATTGAGAAAATAACTTACTAATATATCTTATCCCTATAATCACGGTGGTTATGTTGGTTATCATAATATTGGATTAGATTAAAAGGTACAATTCTATATTCATTCTTTATAAAAGAGGTTAAATCATATCGAGCATGATAGAACATTAACATTATCATAACTCCCTTATAATATATATTCAACTCATTGCATTATTCCTTATGTAAAGAAATAAATGCAACCCTAATGGTATTATTCTATGACATATAAAATAATATGCCAATTTTGTAGATTAGGTCTCAAGAGAAAGTTATGACAATTGATGGATGGAGATCTCTCTGAAAACTGTAACAGCATTGATAGGCTAACTTTAGAAATATTTGTCATTAAAAAATTCCAGGTGCATTGCATCTTCAACATAACAAATCATCCCAAAACTGAACAAAATTCAGAGCATTTGTTATTTTGTTTTCCAGATTTCTAAACAATTGTCACAGAGATTATTGTGGGAAGCTATACCACCTTTGCACACATGAGTGTCTTTCAGTCTATGAGGTGTATGAAAGGCTGTTGGTAGAGAAAACTGGGTTTATTTTCTGTTTTGCAATCCTCGTATGTACTACATTGTGTATCTCGCTTGGTGAAATTTGAAGAGCACAATAAATAAAGTCACAGCTTTATCAATTCTGTCATTGACAATTCTAACATGTAACTGTCTTTTGTTTTTGTGCCCTTTCAAAGAACTGTACAAACTTCCATTTGTTGCCATTTTACTGTCAGTCGTGGATGTATTCACTTAACAATACTCTCAAAGAACTCAAACGTGTGGTGCTCATGCAATTTCTTGGGATACCTGAACAGAATATAACTGACATATTTCTTACTTTGGCTGCTTTATCTGAACATATGTATTGCTTGGATGTATGCCATCTGTTTCATTCTTGAAGAAAGTTTGCATCACTTTAGGACTTAAGCACACTAAATGAAGTGATGCGGTGCCTTAGATGAGCTCTTGAGGCCAAAATATTTCATGCTTTTGTTCAGAAATTAATATTATTCTATTGAATCCCAGGCAACATTTCATTCATCAACTTTTGGTACTTACAAGTGTATGTAAATGGTTTTAACAAACATCGCAATGTTATTAAAAATTAAGTGTCAGCAGATGCTGGAATCTGGAGCTAAAATACACAGTGCTGGAAATACTCATCAGCTCGAACAGCAACTGTGGAGGCAAAAGGGTGTGTTAATGCATTGGATTGAGATCATTCATCAGTACCATTGATTTGACTTCCAGATGTGAGATTTAGAAAAAGGACAGGTCCTTTTGTTCCTTAAATTGCTTCCCATATAAAAAAATATTTCAAGTGGTTTTAATAATATCAAAGGTCTCTGAATAACTGGTATTTTTAAAACTTTCTTAAAGACTCAAGGATTTTGATAGACTATGTCAGCTGAGGGTTACTTTCTGCTGAGTTCTTTATATGGTTTATATCCTGACTCCAGATTTACCCATCTTTGCAGGGTTAGTGCAGGATGAGGTGGGGTGATGGGAGATGTGATTATATGGGACAGACCATATTTAGCACAACGCCACCCAATATATCCAACATTTGAAATGCACACGGTAAACAAATAGAAACTCACCTGCAATATTACAAAAACGTATAAGACATTAGATCAAACTACCTTCACAAACATGTCTTTACAAACTGCCTATATCTTCCCAGAATTTTTAAAGGTGTTTGGAGGGATATGGGCTAAACACAGCCAGGTGGGACTAGTGTAGCTGGGACTTGTTAGTTGGTGTGGGCCAGTTGGGCCGAAGGGTCTGTTTCCACACTGGATCACTCTCTGACTAATTATATAAAAGCGTTTTTATTCCGATAAGGTGCATTATGAGCCCCCAAAGTGCAATGTTCATACAATGCATCCATGTCCTTAATGAAAGTCTAACTCAGAAAGCCTGGCTCTTCCGCTGTAATATAGAACGTGTTTCATGCACCAACAATTATTTTATTTTTTGCTAAGCCTATCCTGATCTTTCTGACCCCTTGGAAGTAATTACCTCCCCTCCTCATTCCCTTCCCCATCACCTCAGTTTCCATTGACAATCAGCAACATTTTGTGCAGCCTCTCATACTGTAACATCGGAATTCATGTTATCACTGCTTTACTACCTCTCATTATAGGAGCGGCATTTTCTCATGTATTTCTGATCATAAACTTTTGGAAGCTAAACTGATGTAGACTTTTTCTTCGAGATAAAGTGCAGAAACAGGCCCTTAGGCCCACCGCGTCTGCTCCATCCAGCGATTCCTCCACATTAACACTATCCTACACACACTCGGGACAATTTACTCTTATACCAAGCTAATTAACCTAAAGTTTCTCCATGGATTGTCACCTTGTTGCGGTGGAGAAGCTTGTGTGGTCCTAAGAGCGATGCCGTCTGGAGCTATGCTCCTGGTAGGGTCACTCATGGCGGTAAGGTCAAGGGGAAGGTCTCGGACAAAGAGCAATCCAACCAAGACCTCAACAGTGGAACAGGCGGAGGATAATGGCTGACTATAGTGGAACGTCATGACGGCTGGGAAGGGGGATGAAGGCTGAAGCAGAAAAAGGTCCCCGGACTTCTTGGATTCCATGCCACTGAATTCTGACACAGATCTGTCAAGGATTGTGTGGTGGCTGTCTGTGAACCAGTCTCCCCATGTTAAACAAAATCACGCACAGGCGTCCTCCATGCGAGGGCAGTCATACTCGTTTCGAGTGACCGCCGATGTTGATGAAATCACCTACAAACCAGTATGTTTTTGGAGTGTGGGAGGAAACCGAAGATCTCGGAGAAAGCCCACACAGTCACCAGGAGAACGTACAAACTCTGTACAGATAGCACCCGTAGTCGGGATCAAGCCCGGGTCATCGGTGCTACAAGTGCTGTAAGGCAGCAACTCTACCGTTGCGCGACCATGTTGGCGCAGCGGTAGAAACAACTTGTTTTTTCATATTGGTTGCATCGTGGTATTTTTAAGATGTTGGAAGTTTAAAGAGCATATGTAATGATTCATAAGTGCTATTCCTGAATCCTAGGATGTGAAATTAACCAAACACTTATTTTGTTCTTTAATCAGAAGTTTGTTATCCATAAGGAAATGTGCAACAGCTCTTATTTTCAGATGTGTATGGACGGATGGATCTCTAGCTGTCAAGGTACTCATCTGAAGCTCTGTGAAACTGAGATGAAGTGTTCTGGCATGGGGTCTTTTTGCAATAAACTGAGAGAAAGCATGGGCCTTATTCATTTCCCATCAACAATGAAGGAAATTGCCAGACTGCAAGCTTTTCTTCACATTGTTTCTGTCTTTGCGATTCTTTTCCCAATCAACACTCAGATCCTTTAACTGACAGACACTGCATTCACCCCTTCTGCCACTTCCTGCCTTAATGTCTGAACTCCAGAGGGAGCTGTATCTCTGTTCAGGGCACTCTCACTGAAGTGACATGGTGTGGGCAAGCACAAAACTTGAGTTGACATCGCACAGAAAGTAATTGAGTGTGCAGGTTAGTTTGTGAGTAAATAATTTGTCCAAAAGGGTTAAAACTCAATATACATGCAGGCTATGATGATCTACCATGGTCCCCTCTTTCCTCTTAGCTTGATATAGAAGGTCTTACAGCTCAATTTCAAAGAGAGGAGGAACTGTGCTATTTATTCCTCAGCTAACATTTGTAAAGCATGTTCCTGGTCTTTATCTTATGGCGTTATATTACTATGCTATGCGATTCCCTTCACATTGCAGTAGAACCTATATTTCACAAGTGTGTCACCAGACGCAAAGCATGTTCAAAGTTATAGGAGCAGAATTAGGCCACAGCCAATCAAGTTTGCTCTGCCATTCAATCATGGCTGATCTATCTTTTACACTCAACCCCAATCTCCTGCCTTCTCCCCATGACCCTTGACACCCTTACTAATCACGAATGTCAATTTTCACCGTAAACATTTCTATGAACTTAGCCTCCTCTGCCTTCTGTGGCAATGAATCCTACAGATTCACCACCCTCTGGCTAATGAAATTCCTCCTCATCTCCATTCTAAAGGTACATCCTTTTATTCTGAGGCAATGGTCTCTGATCTAGATTCTCCCACTAGTGGAAACATCCTCTCCACATTCACTCTATCCAGGCCTTTCACTATTTGGTAATTTTAAATGGTCCACCCTCATCCTTCTAAACTCCAGCAAGCACAGCCCTAGTACTGTTAAATGCTCATCCTATGTTAACCCAATCATTCTTGGGATCATTCTCATAAATCTGATTGTGCGAGATAATGTAAAAGCCCTGGGGAAATTATTTTGCCTCCCAACTCCAGTCTGCACACCAACATGGGCAGATGAGTTCTCGAAAGGTATAGCACCAATCAATGCAAGACTTGTTCTAGACTGCTTCTTTCAAGCTGCACAACCTTTTGACTAAGGCAAATTTTAACTCCTATCGAAATCTTTTAAGTATCTCCCCAAGGTTAGTCTGGACTGTGAGGTGTGCTTTAATTAGCGCCAATTATGCAATGGTATTGAAAATAATTTGCTTGGCTTATTGAATCCGTCTTACCCCAGACATTGGAGCTAACTGGAAATTATTAAATTAAAAATGAAGTATATTGCCATTATTTCTGTAGTTGACTTTTAGGAAAAAAGTTACCTGTCATATCATTTGTATGAAATTCTTTTAATGTTTGTGTCAAGTGACACCACAACTCTTAATTTTTTTACCTAAAATAGTTTATTAAACAATTCCACGGTAGCCTCTGTTGGGATGATCTGGCTAATGGATTCTAGAGGTTCGAAAGTAAAGGGCCTGTCCCACTTACGTATCCGTGGCACGACCACTTGGTCACGTTGAGGCACACGGGCATCGTATGGCCGCGCGGGGCCAGTTCCACTGAGAAGCGCGGAAGGGTATGTAGTTGTGCGCGACATCGCGCAGGTCTCCGAAATTTTTGTAGTGAACAAAATCTTTGCACGCCAACAGCCTGTCGCGTAACTGATGGCCAAAGTGGGACAGGCCCAAGACCCTGGCGCGATGCAATGTCTCACCTCCAACAGCAGCAGAAGCAGGCAAACGATCGCCAAACTCGGCCTACGGCTCGCGGCCGTTGCGGTCCGGTTCCGCCCCCCACTTCTACTCCCAGAGCGGGGACAAGAAAATTGAAGATGGACAGAGAATGCAGGAGTAACTCAGCTGGACCGGAAGCATCTCTGGAGTGAAGTAATGGGTGACGTTTAGGATCAAGACCCTTCTTTTCAGACTGAAGAAAAGTCTTGCCTCGAAACGTCACCCATTGCTTCTCTCCAGAGATGCTGCTGGTCCCGCATAGTTACTCCTGCATTTTCTGTCCACCTTCAAATTACGTCACGCGCTCCAGACGGCTGTGCATATGCATGAAATCGCATGGAACCATCGTGGCTCAATGCGACCACAAGGTTGCGTAATTTGCGTGCCAAGGACACGTAAGTGGGACAGGCCCTTAAGCAGCAATTCGTCCACAACGATTGATAGTCTGTGACCTTGCTGACTGAAATCATTCCACAACATTGAAACTCTAGAGTAACACAAAAGTGGAAAACAAATTCTGATTGAAGATCGTGCTGATGTGATGAAATTTCAGATCCATCAATGACAACTTTTCTAGGAATTGGTTCCCATTGATAATAAACACACAGATTGAATGAGTACAGCAGGGCAGAATAGAAATAGAAATTACTGCATTCACACCAAGTTGCTTCCAATCGTGTCATCGGAATTATTTTTGCTTGTGTGACATTTTTATTTTTTTGTTTCTGATTTCAATAATATTAGAGTTGGGACGTATTATTTCGAGGCCTGCAATAGTAAGAGCAGAAAATGCCTAGAATGTATTTCATTATTTTATACTTTTTCATTAACAACCCATAGCAAAGGAGATGTAAATAACAACAAAAACATCGGTTCAGATGGTGTGAAGACTAAACCTACTTTTTTCAAATTGTTTAATAATTGGTTTTAGCTTTGCAGAGATCCACAGAGAATTAGGAGACACTCATGTGAAATGTAAACGTATCAAAGTAATAGTTTAACCAGATCCAATTACTTTGTGTACATTCAGACATAAGCATTGTCATTCCAAAAGGATGTTGTTAATTTACAGATATTTGCAATAATGATGAATCCTTGGGTGAAATTTTGCATTTAAATATTTTGAGAGATTATCTCCAGCAGCAATGCTGAGCAATATCTAGAACCTGCTCATTATGTCTAAATAACTGCTCATTAGGTCTGAAGAAGGGTCTCAAAACCGAAATGTAACCTATCCATTTCTCCAGAGATGCTGCCTGATCCACTGAGTTACTCCAGCATTTTGTGTCTGCCACTGCTCATTATGTCTGGATTCCAGTCTGGGCTCAGAGCTAATGTCAGTGCTGGAGAAAGAGATCAGATTTACTGACATTTGACATCTGACATCTCTGAACTCTGTGGTTCAACAAACAGGTATGAAAATCAGAGATGAGCCAAATATCAGGATCCATCAAGGTGAGGCAAGTAGGATTTGATAAACTGACGCCTGTGGCATTACCATAAGTAAAAATTTAGCTTAGCTTATTGTCGTATACACCAGGGTGCAATAACATTTCTTGTTCACATGAAGTTCACAGAGTAAACAGTATACATATAGTAATGATAAGTACAACAGTAAATACAACATCAAGGGCAAAATTCCAGAATAGTGCAAGATTGACAATCAAAATTCGAGTAGTGCTGAAGAATATTAAAATACAATAATATAATAATCGAATGATGTAGAGTTAAGAGAAAGATTACATGGCAGCAACTTCAGGAATGAATGTGAAAGAGGTGATGGGTTCAGGAATCAGGGAGCAGTGGGGAAGAAGTTGTTCTTCAAGAGTCAAGAGTGTTCTACCGTGATATGTACCAAAATTGAACAATTGCATTTTTATTTGCAGCAGCACAACAGGTTTGTAAACACAGTACTCAATAGACAATATTATAAACAAACAAAAAGTTCAATAAGAAAACCCAATGTAGTGCAAAAACAATACAATGCCCAAAATCCCTAATGCAAGCCAGAACAGTTCGTAGTTCAGTGTTTTGTCAAAGTTCGTAGTGTTCAATAGCCTGATCGTTGTTCGGAAGAAGCTGTTTATTTGACATTGTGCTTTTAAGCTCATGTATCTTCTCTCAGAAGGTGTATGGGAGAAAGGAGAATGGCCAGAGTGACAGTCATCCTTGAGAATACTTTCAGCCTTCTTGACAGAATACACTGTGAACATGGACTGGATGGAAGGCAGTAATGAGCTTGTGATGGCTGTGTTCACCACTCTGGAGGTTCAGGTGGTCAAGAACAGAGCAGTTACCATACCACTCTGAGAAGCCCCCATCAGGATACTTTCCATAACTCATCTGTAGAAGTCCGAGCGAGTCCGAGTGGATGTTTACTTCCCAGATGCCTAGGAAAGTAAATATGTTGATGCGCTTTCATCAGTATGAAAGGACCGGGCTAGGTTGACCGGTGAAAGTGAAACCTAGGAAGCCCACAACTATCTCTACAGCAGCTCTGTTGATGAGGACAATGTGTTCATCCCGTTGCTTCGTTAGAAAATCAAACAACTCATTTTGCTGATGTTAAGGGCTAGGCTATTGTCCTGACACCATGCCACAAGGTTCTCAATCACTTTCCCATACTTTCCCATACTTTATCTCATCATTGTTGTAGATGCAGTGGTATTATTAACACACGTGAAGAATGAGTTGGCATTGTACTTGGGAACACAGTAACGGGAGTACAAGGATAGTGCAATGGACTGAGCATACAACCCTGAGGGGCATCAGTGTTGAAATCAGGGCAGAGAAAATGTTTTGACAAACACAAACAATAAATACAAAACAAAATACGACAGCATGGTGGTGCAGCGGTAGAGTTGATGCCTTACAGCGCTTGCAGTGCCGGAGACCAGGGTTCCATCCCGATTATGTATTATGTACAGAATTTGTACATTCTCCCCATGACCTGCGTGGGTTTTCTCTGAAATCTTCAGTTTCATCCCACACTCCAAAGACGTACGGGTTTGTAGGTTACTTGGCTTGGTATAAGTATGTCTGTAACACTAGGATAGTGTTAATGTGCAGGGATCACTAGTCAGTGCGGACTCGCTGTATCTCTAAAACTAAAAAACTAAAACTAAAATACTGACTGAGGTCAGCTGGTCAAGACGTCCTGACGCTAGTTGCAGAGCCAAGGTCCAAAATGTTTAGGGATGAGCTTATTCAACTTTATGGTGTTGATGGCTGAGCTGCCGTCAATGAATAGTATTCTGACATAGGCGTTATTATCAAGGAGATCCAAAGCTGAGCATAGAGCAAGAGGGAAGGCATCCTGTAGACCGATATTTTCCTGTACATTATTTGCATAGGGTCCAAGTGTGGGCCATTACCAGTCTTTCAAAGCACATGATTTTGGTCAATAGAGCAGTAGGCATTGAACAGGTCACTTTCTCGTGTTATATTGACATCTGGGAAGTAAAAAGCTAAGAAGCGGAATTAATTTGTTTTGGAATCATATCATATTAATCTACGCTGGAAAGGTTTGATTAAAATCATTAGAGAGATGATATCACAACTTGCTTAAGCACTTAATTATGAAGGTAAAAATAAGCAAAAGTGTGGGAGTTTAAAGATAGATATTTAATAGAATAAATGGTTCAGAATGTAGCACAGGATATAACTCATTTATAAAGAATCATGCAACAAAGATTCATTTCTATCAATCTGCATGGATTTTATTTTCTCCAATGTTCTGTGTTTCTCCTGCCATTGATCCTTTTACTTGAATAATTATCTTGTCTGACAATCCAATGTTTCCTTCATCCACTATCTTGAATTTTCTTTCCCAATGAGAGGGGAGGAGGAACGTTTCCATGAAAGAGCTCTTTGTTTTCTTTTGGCCGGTCTGCTCAGACAGGCTAAAACCTGTAAAACCTTTGCAATTTCAACACTGTAGCACATATCTCAGTAAGAATATGCTCTGAATTATGTGTCTCAGTTAGGGAATGTAGTTTGATTTTGAGATATCAGCATCAATGGAACCACCCAACAGTTAATGTATGTACAGTTATGGACTTTATAAAGAGTTGGACTTTTTTGAAAGAAAGAGGTATGAAAGTGAAACTCAAACATTTTGAAGTGGCCAATAAAATGAAGGATATATGACAAATCAATTTTAGATTTTTTTTTAAAGCTAGGCTAAGGAAATCAGCACAACAAGAGGCAAAATTGGAACTTTAAAGCATTAGAGGGAAGAGCTGATAATAATTGAGCAGCTTTCTTTACAAAGTATGAAATTTAAACCATATTCTGCAGTTTTAGCATTTGTTTATGCCATTAATGAAAAACGATTTATCTACTCTATTCCTGGAATAAGCCTTGAAAAAGAAGGAATGACAAGATAACATTAACAAATACCAATGATAACATACAAAATGACTTATTTATCAATATGATTTTAAAAGATAGAATACATTTTACGCTTCTTCACATACATGAATTCTGTAATAGAGAACACAAAATGAATTTTCCCTTCGGATAACATAGGAGAGGCATTGCAGAGTTTGACAGCAGAATATCAGCTGTTTGTTTTATCACCAGAATTAGTTTTCTTGTTGTTGAAGGCAAGTGAAAGTAAATTGTATTGAAGGTGGGTTATGATGTACATCGAGATGGCAAAATGCTAGTTATCTTTGCCTAAAATTATCCTTCACAATGTTTACAATGTTGGGAGTAACCAGTTCTAAAGCCACAGATGGAAACAAGTTATGGTAATAATCTATGAACTTCATTTTCAAGAGATTGTTTCTTGATTTTAATTGTTGAGGTTAGTGGTGACATTACTTTGCCAGTCAAGGTTGTTTAGTTTAGTTTAGTTTAGTCTTTGTCACATGCACAATGAAAAAGCTTTTCCGTTGCATGCTATCCACTCAGCGAAAAGAATATACATGATTACAATCAAGCCGTCCACAGTTTACAGATACAGGATAAAAGGAATATCATTTAGCACAAGATAAAGCCCAATTAAAGATAGTCCAAAGGTCTCCAATGAGGTAGATGGTAGGTCATGACCACTTTCTAGTTAATAATAGGATGGTTCAGTTGCCTGATAACAGATGGGAAGAAACTTTCCCTGAATATGGAGGTATGCATTTTCAGACTTGCTTGATGGGAGAGGGGAGAAAAGAGATTGTCTGGGGTGAGACTTGTCCTTGATTATGCTGGTGGCCTTAGTGAGATAGCGTGAAGCATAGATGGAGTCAATGTAGATGGTTTGAATGATGGTCTGGGCCGGTCCAGAATTCTTTGCAATTTCTTGGACATGGATGGAGCTGTTTCCAAACCATGCTTTTTAAGGTACATCTGTAGAAATTGGTGAGTTGTTGGGGACACACCGAACTTCCTAAGTCTTCTAAGGAAGAAGTGGCATTGATGTGCTTTCTTGGCCATTGCTTCGATATGGCTGGTTCAGGACAAGGTGCCATGAATGTAGAAGTAAAGGGTTCAAAATGTAAACCTTAAATGCTCGTTTTAAACCAAAGTTCCTCTAGATTGGTGGTTTGTACTGAGAGTGGAGAGCAGTTTATTAAACACTATTCTGTGAAGGTGATTTCCCTGTGCTTGACCCTCACACATTACAACTTTCATTTCCTACACTGTTCCAACCAGGTGCAGCACTAGATTAACAAGCAGGTTTCAACTGTATTTTCTACTACATAATCATTTGGGCTGAACATTGACTTTGTAACTTCAGACCTTGGCCATTTTTTCAATGACTTTCACTGCAGGGGTTGCTGAGATATGAGCCAGCATTTGGCTATTGGCAGGAGAAAGAACAAAATTGGTCAGACAAATGTATTATGGTTTTTAAACTTGGAAAATGGCTATTTTGTGTTACTTTCTAAATTGTTCCTTGAAACTGGCAGCTGCTGCTTTATCACCAGCAAAATTCATCAAATAAATCCTGTGATCAGTGATGTGCCACAGGGTACGGTGCTGGGCCCATTGCTGTTTGTCATCTATATTTTTTTTAATGGATTAAAACGTACAAAGCATGATCAATAAGTTTGCAGATGATACTAAAGGGGGTAGTGTTGTAGATAGCAAAGTGGGGTTGTCAAAAATTGCAGCAGGATCTCGGTTGGTTAAGCAGGTGGGTTGGGGAATGGTTGATGGAGTTTAATACAGATAAGTGCAAGGTATTGCAATTTGGAAAGTCTAACCAGCCCAGGGCTTACACAGTAGATGGTGGGGCTTTGGAGAGTGTTGTAGAGCAGAGGAATTTGAGGGTGAGGGTTCCTTGAAAGTTACGTCAAAGGTTTTATAGGGGGTCAAGAAGGAAATTTGGCACATTGGCCTTCATCAGTCAGAGTATTGAGTAGAGAAGTTGGGAGGTCATTTTACAATTGTTCAGGACATCGGTGAGACTACATTTGGTGTATTGTGTTCAGTTTTAGTCACCCTGTTATAGGGAAGATGTTGTTAAGCCAGTAAGTGTGCATAGAAGATATACAAGGATGTTGCCAGTTTTCGAGGTACTGAACTTTAGGGAGAGGTTGATCGGGCTGGAACTTTACTCCTTGAAGCACAGGAGGATGAGGGATGATCTTATGGAGGTGTATAAGATCATGAGAGGATTAGACAGGGTAAATACACAGTCTAAGGTTCATAAGGTTCATAAGGTTCATTTATTGTCACATACACCAACTAGTGTAGTGAAATTCAAGTTGCCATTGCAACATATTAATAAGAATACAACATAACATTATAAAGAAATTTAACATAAAACATAAAAACATCCCCCCACAATGGTTCCCACTGTGAGGAAAGGCACAAAGTCCAGTCCCCATGGCCGCATCCTTACCGGAGACCGCAACCTCCGAAGCCAACAGGCCGTGTTGGACGGAGCTCCACCACTGGCGATCCTGGCGAGTGATCCCAGGCTCCGCGATGTTTAAGGTCAGCACCGCCGCCCGCGGCTGGCTGCTCCACAGTCCCGCAGCTCTGTGATGTTCATTGGCGGTCTCAGCCCACCGGAGCTCCAACCCAGGCAAAGCATCGCCCGCTCTGCTTCGCGATAGCGCTCCAGCGTTGTGCCACCGCTGAAGCCGTAGTTCTGGCCGGTCTCCTCATGAAACGCCGCTCCAGACCCCGATTGTAATTAGGCCAGTTGTTGTCCTTAATCAACATAGATCAGATGGGAGTATCCGTTCTTCTTTTCCGCCATATATAGGCTGTGGGCCGAGCATCAAAAATGTGCCTAGAAATCGATTTTCGTGACCCATGTCACGGAACTACATGAGATTTTCCACAGATTTAGATGAAATATAATTGAGAAGGATGTCATAACTCGTCAGTGCTGAAAGTTGCACATTAATTAATTAAACTAATTAGAAAATGAGATCGGGAGAGTAAACACCATCTAGTGGCCAATGGCCTTATTACACAATGGGCAGCCTATTTCCGTGTTGCAGTCCATTTACGTATATATATATATAGGTATAATAATATATATGACTTGTAAATATGACTGTAATCATATATAATTAAGTATAATTATATTATATAAAAATAATATGATGAATATAATTGTGAGTATTTTTTTAATGACACTGTCGCCGAGGTCCTGCTCCTGAACCAGCCTAATTAATGGGTGAGGGCAGTGCTTGTGGGTTCCTCCCTTTACTGAACTCCACTGACTGCCAGTGTGCAGAATGGGGGTAACGGCCATAGTGGGACTGGGGCAGTGCCAGGCTGCGGGACAGTCCTGCAAGGCATCTTCCAGTCGCTTTAATAGGAAATTTAATGAGACTGCAGCAGAGGTCCCAGGTTTTAAGGGCTTATGAACCTGCCTAATTAAAGGGTCAGGGCAGATCCTCTAGGTCCCCCCGTTTACTGAATCCCACTGACTGCCATAGTGGGGAGAGTGGGGGTAATGGCCATAGTGGGACTGGGACAGTGCCAGGTTGGGGGACAAACCTGTAAGAGTAAAGTCTTATTTCTGATGTAAATGTCACATCCTGTCCAAGAATCAAACGCTCTGATGTTTACTCGATGAGTATTCATTTTAAGCTACAACGAGCCTATATTTATGTCTAAGACCACCACCCCCGGTGCCTTTGCAAATGAGGGCTATTACCTTTTAACCTAAAATAACCCTAAAAGTGTTGCATTGTTTGAGTATCTGTAGTTTTGTGTGTGTGTGTGTGTGTGTGTGTGTGTGTGTGTGTGTGTGTGTGTGTGTGTGTGTGTGTGTGTGTGTGTGTGTGTGTGTGTGTGTGTGTGTGTGTGTGTGTGTGTGTGTGTGTGTGTGTGTGTGTGTGTGTGTGTGTGTGTGTATACCTGTCAAACATGTATCTGTGGATGTGTGGATGTAAGTGTGTATGTATGTGTGGATGGATGGATGTGTGGATGTATGTGTGGATGTATGTGTGGATGTATGTGTGGATGTATGTGGGTGGATGTATGTGTGTGCATGGATGTGTACATGTATGTCTGCATGCGGATGGATGTGTGGATGTGTATGTGTGCGGATGTATGTGTGCATGTATGTGTGTATATGTGTGTGCACGCATGGAAGTGTGCGTATGGATGGATGTGTGTGTGGATGTGTGTATGTATGTATGTATGTATGTGTGGATGGGTGGGTGGACTGTCACACTGTCATTCACCAGCACGCCATTATCATAAGTTATTCACTCATTGTTTAAATAATTTGACCAAATAAACAGTGAAATGATCAACGTTAAAATAAAACTTTATATAATCATTTATTTCCACAATGTATTTGTTTACATTACATCTGATCGTCATCTGAATATTCTTCATCAGATTCCAAGCCTTTTGATAAGTTTTGATAAGTGCATTGATAAGTTAGTTCAAGTTCAAGTGGAGGGTCAGGTAGAGGCTACAAAATAAAACATCTCACAGTCATTAAGTCTGCATGGACTTCAATTCATAAAATGTCAACCTCTTCTTAATGGTAATGAGAATAACACTGTTACTACCATAGATAGATTAGTTCAAGTTCAAATACACCAATTCATTTCTACATAAACATCAGCCTATAAAGTGCAGTGAATATTCCTCCATTATTCTCCCGTGGTTGGGGGCTGGTAACGGCTGCTTCAGGTGGCACTATGTACAGCCCCCCCCCCACCCCCCGGAGATGTTTCAAACACACTCCACGGCTCCGCCTTCGCAAATCGGTCATTTCTTAATTGAGACCGCGGCTTCACTACGTCAAGTACATAGGCCCATAGGCCCCACGGTCAGATGCACTTTTTCCCGGTAAGTTATCGCAGGCAGCTCCGAGAATAGATGTTAAAAAAACCTTATTAGACTTCAACAAGCTGGCATTACTGAAAATGTTTAATTTACTTTGTTATGGATACACATAGTTTAGGCCCTCAACTTCATGAATGAATGAATGAGTGAGTGAGTGGATGAATGAATGAATGGATGAGTGAGTGGATGAATGAATGAATGAATGAATGAATGAATGAATGAATGAGTGAATGAATGAATGAATGAATGAATGATTGAGTGGATGAATGAATGAATGAATGAATGAATGAATGAATGAGTGAATGAATGAATGCATGATGATTGATGAATGAATGTACAGCCTCCAAATGTCATTTTTTCACATTATAAATGTGTGCAATTAAATTAATTAAAGTCTATACAGATTAATTTTCATAAATTTAGACTTTAGATCTTACCTTTCAGTTCCAGTTGATTCACAATGTTTCACTGGTTTCACAAATTTGTGTTGCAGCACCTCAGCAGGGACTTAGGTTTCAAGGCTTTGTTCCACTTCTAACCACTTAGCTGCATATTCTTCAGACTTCTTAATGCTTTTCTCACTAAATTCAATTACCCTGCTGCAAGTTTCCACAACATGTATTCCACAGAACAACAAAGAACCTTCATCGGAATCTCCAGTAAAACAGGCATCAGCAGAAGTACTCTCAGCCATGTTGTGTGCTCCCTGCCTAGCTAGCCTGAAACAAAGCGCGTGATTGGCCAACTGGCGTCCGACTCAATGTTAAACGTGCTTTGAGTGGACTAAAAATACCCGTTTTTTCTCTAATTTAATAACAATGTGCAAGTTTTGTTCTTGACGAGTTTCAGGGATGATTTATATAATATTTTTACACAATATGTGAAAATTTCATGTAGTTCCGTGAGTTGAGTCACGAAACTGCACAAAAAAGCTCCTCGGCCCACAGCCTATCTTCCAAAATTCTTTTGTTTATTGTTTGAATTTGAAGGACGGAAATTCCAATTTTCTCGCTACAATGACTGAGTAATCGTTTTTCTTCAGATATTGAAAGAGGAATGAATGTCAATTTCTCTCAAAGCCATACTTTATCTGAAGGATTCATGTTCAGCCCCTATTACTGTAATCTGGTTTTCCACAATATAATGAATAATTATCAAGACTTCAGATACATTTTTATTAGACTTGTGCAGTGGGTTATAAATGAGCCTAAATTTACAAGTAGGCTTTGTGGCCTCCAGTTGATTTACCTTTTTAAGCATAAATTTATAATTATTTGCCATGTGTCATAATATAACACTCCCATCACTATAAAGCAATAGGTTATCTCATTCATTGGAGGCAATGGACTGGGATTTCTGCCAACAAATATCTGAAAAAGCAATAGTCAAAAAATAAATAAACAAGAAATTAAAAATTAAAGCTAACATGCAAGCAAGCAAGGCTCAGTGCTGGACCCCAGCTATTTACAATATATATTAATGATTTGCACGAGGGAATTGAATACAACATCTCCAAGTTTGCAGATGATACAAAGCTGGGGGGCAGTGTTAGCTGTGAGGAGGATTCTAGGAGGCTGCAAGGTGACTTGGATGGGCTGGGTGACTGGGCAAATGCATGGCAGATGCAGTATAATGTGGATAAATGTGAGGTTATCCACTTTGGTGGCAGAAACAACAAAGTAAACTATTATCTGAATGGTGGCCGATTAGGACATTGGCTATATTTCAGATTCAGATTCAGATTCAATTTTAATTGTCATTGTCAGTGTACAGTACAGAGACAACGAAATGCATTTAGCATCTCCCTTGAAGAGTGACATAGCAAACGATTTGAATAAAAAAATAATAAGTGTCCGGAGGGGGGGGGGGGTGGTGATTGGCAGTCACCGAGGTACGTTGTTGAGTAGAGTGACAGCCGCCGGAAAGAAGCTGTTCCTCGACCTGCTGGTTCGGCAACGGAGAGACCTGTAGCGCCTCCCGGATGGTAGGAGGGTAAACAGTCCATGGTTGGGGTGAGAGCAGTCCTTGGCGATGCTGAGCGCCCTCCGCAGACAGCGCTTGCTTTGGACAGACTCAATGGAGGGGAGCGTGGAACCGGTGATGCGATGGGCAATTTTCACCACCCTCTGCAATGCCTTCCGGTCGGAGACAGAGCAATTCCCATACCATACTGTGATGCAGTTGGTAAGGATGCTCTCGATGGTGCAGCGGTAGAAGTTCACCAGGATCTGAGGAGACAGATGGACCTTCTTCAGTCTCCTCAGGAAGAAGAGACGCTGATGAGCCTTCTTGATCAGAGTAGAGGTATTGTGGGTCCAAGAGAGGTCATCGGAGATGTTGACTCCCAGGAACCTGAAGCTAGAAACACGTTCCACCTCCGTCCCGTTAATGTGGATGGGGGTGTGTGTGCCGCCTCTGGACTTCCTGAAGTCTACAATGAGCTCCTTGGTCTTCTTGGAGTTAAGGGCCAGGTTGTTGTCAGCGCACCATGCAGCTAAGTGCTGGACCTCCTCCCTGTAGGCCAGCTCATCGTTGTTGCTGATGAGGCCAATCACCGTTGTATCATCTGCATACTTGATGATGGTGTTAGTACCATGTACAGGTGTGCAGCCATAGGTGAAGAGGGAGTAGAGGAGGGGGCTCCGCACACAGCCCTGAGGAACGCCGGTGTTCAGGGTGAGGGTTGAAGAGGTGTGCTTGTCTAACCTCACAGACTGGGGTCTGTTGGTTAGAAAGTCCAGTATCCAGTTGCAGAGGGAGGGGATGATGCCCAGGTTACCGAGTTTGGTGATCAGTTTTGATGGTATAATGGTGTTGAATGCTGAGCTGTAATCGATGAACAGCATTCTTACATAAGTGTCTCTGTTGTCGAGGTGGGAGAGGGCGGAGTGAAGTGCCGTTGAGATGGCATCCTCCGTACTCCTGTTCTTGCGGTAGGCAAACTGATAGGGATCCAGTGTGGGGGGTAGGCAGCTTTTGAGGTGTGCCAGGACCAGCCTCTTGAAACACTTGGTGATGATGGGGGTAAGTGCAACTGGGCGGAAGTCGTTGAGACTTGCCGCAGTGGAGTGTTTTGGCACTGGCACGATGGAGGTGGCTTTAAGGCAAGTGCTTGGCAGCTGGCACCTGTGCCCTCCTGAGCTGAGTGGGAGTTAGATGTGGCCCTTGTGGCTAAAGGGATCAGGGGGTATGGAGAGAAGGCAGGTACAGGATACTGAGTTGGATGATCAGCCATGACCATATTGAATGACGGTGCAGGCTCGAAGGGCCGAATGGCCTCCTCCTGCACCTATTTTTTATGTTTCTATGTTTCTATTACAATGATGATTTCAAGGTAAAATAACTTAAATTGTCACCCATTTTCTACTTCAGTATATTTTGAACTGCAGTACTGAAGAATTTCTGCTGCAGTATCCAGACTCAGAACGAAAACTACAACACATTATAGGCATGAGGGACTTGCCCATCAACTAGCAACAGTGTCTGTGACATATGATGATTCCTCAACTATTTCCCAGTGGCTGTTAGAATGCTAATCTTTATTTCAAGTAAAAGAGCTTAATGTAATTCCACTGACTATTTCCCACATGTATTCACAGTGACAGCCTGTTTACTGTTATTTATAGTTTATGGCCAGTGTAATGATTTAAACTTAAATAGTGAAAGTTTGGAAACCAGAACCCAGTCGTGAATATTGTTCATGAAATAATTAAATATTTAAACTGTAAATGTCTGTGTTGTGTCAAAATTTAATATTTTCCAATAGTCTGAACCCGGGGCCACAGACAGTACAGTTCAGTTTGCCCACCACGTGCTGAACATCGGTGGTAAATTTGGAAACGAACGGCAGGTGCCGCTGCTGACGAACAGACCAGGGATCAGTCACCTTCACGAAGGCAAAGGTGAGAGACTCGTGGTCGGTAAATGCCATAAACATCCTGCCCTCCAGGAAATACCGGAAATGCCGGACCGCCAAATAAAGAGTCAGAAGCTCACGGTCGAATGCACTGTAGTTCAGCTCAGGAGGGTGCAGGTGCCAGCTGCCAAGCGGTTGCCAGCTACCTTTGACAAACTGCTACAGGATCCCTCTGACAGCAGTATCCGAAGCGTCAATGGTGAGGGCGGTAGGAGCGGCGGCCTGCGGGTGCACCAGCAATGTGGCATTGGCACCATTGAAAGTGGCGTTGGTTTTGGCACCCCACACGAGATCCTGCGGCTTACCAGCCAGGCAGTGGAACAAGGGCCGTATGATCCGAGCCACTGCGGATACAAAACGGTAAAAGTTCACCATCCCCACGAACTCTTGCAGCCCCTTGACAGTGAACGGCCGAGAAAACTGCCGAATTTCCTCCATCTTGCCGGGAAGACGTGTGGCGCCCTGTGGGATAACGTGGTGCCCAAGAAAGGAAATGGAGCTGAGACAGAACTGGCACTTAGCGACATAAATGACCAGGCTGTGAACCCGGAGCCACTGGAACAGCACACGGAGGTGCTCACAGTGCTCCCAGTGAGAGCAGCTGGTGACCAGAATGTCATCGAGGTACACAAAAACAAGTCCTAACTGCGAGCAACCATGTCCATCAGGCACTGAAAAGCCTGCGCAGCGTTTTTAAGTCCAAAAGGCATTCGCAGTTACTCAAACAGGCTGAACCGAGTAATGATGGTAGGCTTGGGCACATCATCGGGGTGGACGGGAATCTGATGGTAGCCGCGCAGCAGATCTACATTGGAGAATATGGTAGCACTATCCAAGTGGGCCGTGAAGTCCAGGATGTGCGGAACTGGGTAGCGATCGACGGTTGTGATGGTATTCAGGCAGCGATAATCCCCACACGGCCACCAGCCGTCGGACGACTTGGGAACCATATGAAATGTGGAAGCTCAAGGGCTGTCGGAGAGCCACACGATCCCCATGTCCTCCATCTTCTGGGAGTCCTCCCTCGCTAAACGCAACTTGTCGGGCGGGAGCCTGCGCGCCCGTGCGTGCAGTGGAGGACCAGCGGTGAGGATGTGATGCACCGTTTCATGCTTTGGGGCGGCTGAGTGAAACCGCGCCGGCAGGATCTCCGGGAACTCTGCCGGGATTGCAGCATATGCCCCACCCGATCCCCCCCACCCACAGAACCAAGCTGCGGATCAGGGGAAACCACGGGATGCAAGGCAGCAGGCTGGGGGGAAACCGGAAGAATGAGATGATGACCCGGAGTCCAACATGATGGAAAAGGCCCGCAAAAATCAGCACCGAGCAACGGCTAGGAGAAGGGCCACGATTAATGGCGAGAGTCGAGAGCGAGGGAAACAGTCCGAGTCCCGTAAGTGCGGATGGGGCTACCATTGATGGTGGTCAGTGTGGGGCCATGCTGACCTGCACGGGTATCGAGGCCAGTCGGAGGTAGGATGCTGAGCGCAGCCCAGGGTCCACAAGGAAACAAAGCCCGGAATGGCGATCCCTGGCGTAGAGGCGATGTTTCTGGCTGACTACTATAGCCTCTACTGGTGATCGGCCGAGGCATTTCCCGGAAACGAGCAGGGGCGCGGCACTGGTGTGTCGCCGCACCCCAGCATTGGTGGTAATAATACCACTGCCGCTTACATAGAAACATAGAAAATAGGTGCAGGAGTAGGCCATTTGGCCCTTCGAACCTGCACCGCCATCCAATATGATCATGGCTGATCATCGAACTCAGTATCCTGTACCTGCCTTCTCTCCATATGCCCTGATCCCTTTAGCCACAAGGGCCACATCTAAATCCCTCTTAAATATAGCCAATGAACTGGCCTCAACTACCTTCTGCGGGAAAGAATTCCAGAGATTCACCACTCTCTGTGTGAAAAAAGTTTTCCTCATCTCGGTCCTAAAAGATTTCCCCCTTATCCTTAAACTATGACCCCTTGTCCTGGACTTCCCCAACATCGGGAACAATCTTCCTGCATCTAGCCTGTCCAACCCCTTAAGAATTTTGTAAATTTCTATAAGATCCTCCCCCAATCTTCTAAATTCTAGCGAGTACAAACCAAGTCTATCCAGTCTTTCTTCATATGAAAGTCCTGACATCCCAGGAATCAGTCTGGTGAACCTTCTCTGTACTCCCTCTATGGCAAGAATGTCTTTCCTCAGATTAGGAGATCAAAACTGTATGCAATACTCCAGGTGTGGTCTCACCAAGAACCTGTACAACTGCAATAGAACCTCCCTGCTCCTATATTCAAATCCTTTTGCTATGAATGCTAACATACCATTCGCCTTCTTCACTGCCTGCTGCACCTGCATGCCTACTTTTAATGACTGGTGTACCAAGACACCCAGGTCTTGTTGCATCTCACCCTTTCCTAATCGGCCACCATTCAGATAATAATATACTTTCCTGTTTTTGCCACCAAAGTGGATAACCTCACATTTATCCACACTGTACTGCATCTGCCATTCATTTGCCCACTCACGCAGCCTATCCAAGTCAATTCCCTCGTCCAAATCATTAATATAAATCGTAAATAGCTGGGGTCCCAGAACTGAGCCTTGCGGTACCCCACTAGTCACTGCCTGCCATTGTGAAAAGGGCCTGTTTACTCCTACTCTTTGCTTCCTGTCTGCCAGCCAGTTTACTATCCACATCAATACTGATCCCCCAATACCGTGTGATTTAGGTTTCTATACTAATCTCTTATGTGGGACCTTGTTGAAAGCCTTCTGAAAGTCCAGATATAACACATCCACTGGTTCTCCCCTATCCACTCTACTAGTTACATCCTCGAAAAATTCTATAAGATTCGTCAGCCATGATTTACCCTTCATAAATCCATGCTGACTTTGTCCAATGATTTCACCACTTTCCAAATGTGCTGCTATCCCATCTTTAATAACTGATTCTAGCAGTTTCCCCACTACCGACGTTGGACTAAATGGTCTGTAATTCCCCGTTTTCTCTCCCCCTTCATTTTTAAAAAGTGATGTTACATTAGCTACCCTCCAATTACTGCGAACCATGGCGGTCGACTGCGGCACAGCAATGTAATCCGTGGTAGGAACAACCCGGCGAGGCTGCTGCGGTGAAGGAGCGGACACCCGGCTGATGGAACCGCCGTCCTGCTGCTTGGCTAGCCAGAGCTCGGCCGCCCGTTCAGCGATTTGCAGGGGATCGGTGAAATCGGACCCAGCGAGAAGCAGGCGGATGTCATCGGGCATCTGTTGCAGGAAAGGCAAGGCTGCTGGCCGTCCATGAGAGCTAGCATCTCACTCATCAAAACCAACGGCTAACGATCGCCCAGACCGTCCATATGCAGCAGCCGAGCCACGCGATCGTGGTGACTGAGCCCGAAGGTTCATAGCAGCAACGCCTTGAAGCCCTTGTATTTTCCAACAGCGGGCGGATTCTGCAGGAAAGGCAGCAACCGCACAGCAGTCTCCTGGCTGGGCTCACCCACCACGTAGAAATAGCGGGTAGCATCCACAATGATCTGGCAGAGCTTGAACTGGGCCTCGATGTTCACGAACCACACATGAGGTTGTACCGCCCAGGAAACGGGCAGTTTCAGTGCAACCGCATTCTGCTGGGCGGGAGCGGCGTCGAGGTTCCCGGAAGCATTCATATCGAGAAGAAATCCGAAAAATGTTTGGATCATCAGGTTCACCACCATAGCGAGGCCAGACAGGTTAAGCAAAGTAATTTTTATTTTTAATAAAAACAAAAAAAAAAACTTGTGAAGTTCGCATGGCTGACTGAACTAGCAATAATAGCTGCTGTTACTGGGAGGAGCACTGACTAACTAACACACCCTGGAAAAAGCCACGAGTGAACCCCCATGGTCATGTGACCAAACCAACCAATGATGAGGGTTCTGACCTCCCCACCCCACCACTAGGTGCTGCTACAACAGTGTAATTTTGTGAGGACTATATCAAGTATTTCCAGTCAGGATACTATTTCTTGATTTGCTCACTGACTTTCACATGCCTATTGTTACTCACTGACTCATTGTGTAATCTATTTCATGTTTTCCGAGTAAGCCTGTGAGGAATTTATTTTAGAATAGTTTATTTGAGTCACAAGAGACTGCAGAGACTGGAATCTGATGCAAAAAGAAAACTGATGGAGGAACGCAATGGATTAAGCAGCATCTATGGAAGCAAATGTCCAGAGTGTAGAGGGAAGATGGCCAAAAAAAGAAGAGAGATGGAAAGATTTGACAGGGAGTGATAGGCAGAATCAGGTCAGGTGGAGGATGATTGGCCTGTGTGATCAGGTGGGAGAGGGTGATAAATCTAGATAACAAAGGGGAATGGAAAAGGTGAACAAAGGGAGAATAAACCCAGATGGATTAATCAAAGTGGGAAAGGGTTATTTGGGGTATGGTTTACTTCAAAGTGGTAAAAATAAAATGTTATACTATTGGTTGTGACTATTCCAGTGGAATATGCAGTGTTTTTCTTCTGGTTTGAATTTGCCCTCATCTTCACAGTAGAGAAGGCCAAGGACACAGAGGTCAGTGTGGGAATGTGGAGGTGAGTGGAAATTACATGCAACCGAAAGCTCAAGATGGTCATTGTGCATGGACCAGAGGCTCTTCTGCAAAACAGTCGTCTGTTCCATTCTTGGTACTGCAAACGGCCAGAGGGACGGCGGTTCATGGGATAGCCAGATGGAGGCGATGGGCCTTTATGGACACCTGCAGCTGAGACTTTGAAAATGGTGACAAAACCTGGTGACTCCTGCATTTACTCAGTCGTCCATTTCTATGCATTATGTACTTAACCAGGGATTGTACTTATGTATGACTAATTTTACTGACCTGTATGCAACAAAGAATTTCACTGTACCTTGATAGTCATGATAATAATGAACCATTGTAGAGAAAACTACATTGTAAACACCAAATGTAATAGAAAATGTTGGAGGAGTGCACCTAAATGTCTATTTCACCTAGAAGAAATTGCTTTAGATTCTGAATGGTGATAAAGGAGGAGGAGTACCACCTACACTGTCAGGGGGAAATGCTGAGCACTGGGAGGGATGCATGGGGAGGAAGGAGCAGACCAGGGATTCGTGGAGAGTATAGTCCCTGCAGAAAGCAGAAATGAGCAATGGGGGAAGTTGTGACTGATGGTGGAATCACATTGCAGTTGGGGAAAATAGTGAATGGAGGCAGAGGCTAGTGGAGTGAAAAGAAAGGACCAAGGGAACTTAACTCCACTCTTTCTGGAGGAAGGAAGGTGAGAGCAGGTATCCTGGAAATGGGGGAAATGCAAGTGAGGACTTCATCAACTCTGGTGGAGGAAAAGCCACTTTCCTGAAAAAGGAGGACAGACCTGGAACAGAAAGCCTATCTTGAGAACAGATGCGGCACAGATGGGAAACTCAGAGAAAGCAATGGCATCCACACAGGAGGCAAGATGAGAGAAAGTGTAGTCAAGGCAGCTGTAGGAGTCAGTGGTTTTATTGTAGATAATAGTGAATAGTACATCTTCTGAGATGGAAGCAGAGAGATCCAGTAAAGGAAGATAAGTGTCAGAAACGGTTAAAATGAATTTGAGGGTAGGGTAGAAGATAGTAGCAAAGGTGATAAAATTGACAACTTTCATGTGAATGCAGGAAGCAGCACCAATTAGTTAATGTATCAAAGAAAGTGTTAGGGAGAAGTGCCAGAGTTGGTTTGGAACAAGGATTTGTTTCATGTAGCCATCAAAGAGACAGGTGTAGCTTGGGACCAGGTGGTTGCTCATGGCTACACCTTTGACTTGTAGACATTGGGAGGAATTGAAAGATAAGTTGTTGAATTCTGCCAGGTGTATGAGAGTATTAATACAGATTACATAAATTAAACAGAATACAGAAGTTAATGACCCTAAGAACTTCTGAGTGGGAGACAGTGATGTATAAAGACTGGAAATTCATGGTAAAAATTATGTGGTTGAGACCAAGGAATTTATGTTTGTCAAAATGCTGGAGGGCATGAGAGGTGTCTGAATGTAAGTGGAAAGGGACTGGGCAAGGAGAGATTGGAGAGAGTCAAGATATGAAGGGATAGTTTCAGGGTTGGAGCAAGTGCAAACTGAGAAAACGGGCCCACCAGGAACGTCCCGTCTGTGGATCTTGGGTAAGAGACAGAAACATGCAATGCTGGATTGGTGCACTATCTGGAGGGGAGATCTATCCACATGATGATATTGAATTTTGGTATCTGTTTCAATCTATCACCAATCTATCACTGACCAGTCTTTGTCTCAGAACTCTTCCCTCCCCCTTTGTCATCTGATTCCAACAGCCCCAATCTCACCGGATTCCATTTATTACCTCCAAACTCCTGTATCACCCCTCCCTCTGATTCTTTTTTGTTGACAATCTCCCCTCCAGGCTCTCATTTCCAATGTATTGCCTTGACCCAAAACAAAGGGCATCTCTTTGTCTCCATAGATGTTGTTTAAACCACTGAGTTCCTCCAGAAGTTTGATTTTTAACTCTTTCGAGTATTAGTTCATGATGAGAATAAACATTGAGATTAGTATTGAGATTGAGGTTTAATGTAAATGGTGCTTTGCTGGTTGGTGTAGACTCAGTTAGCTGAAAGGCCTGTTTACATGCTGTTTGATTCCTTGACATACAGGGCTGCAAGATTACTGTTGCCTAGGGATTACCATTGAACACAAGTTTTGTCTCAGGCCCAGCCTATAACTAGCCACAAAGCTTATCCAGCAGTATCCATTCAGCTAAGGCATATAATTCAGGTCAACAAAGTCAAACAGTTTGGATTAAACTAGATCAATTTAAAATGATTAAATTAGTGCAATGGGAAGTAAATACTTAAGCAAGTAGCCACAGAAATAGTGGATGCATTAGTGATAATTTTTCAAAGCTCTTTAGATTCTGGAGTAGTTCCTGAGGATTGGAGGGTAGCTAATGTAACCCCACTTTTCAAAACGGGAGGGAGAGAGAAAAACGGGAATTACAGACCAATTAGTCTAACGTCGTAGTGGGGAAACTGATAGAATCAGTTATTAAAGATGGGATAGCACCACATTTGGAAAGTGGTGAAATCATTGGACAAAGTCAGCATGGATTTATGAAAGGTAAATCATGTCTGACGAATCTTATACAATTTTTCGAGGATGTAACTAGTAGAGTGGATAAGGGAGAACCGGTGAATGTGTTATATCTGGACTTTCAGAAGGCTTTCGACAAGGTCCCACATAAGAGATTAGTGTACAAACTTAAAGCACACGGTATTGGGGGTTCAATATTGATGTGGATAGAGAACTGGCTGGCAGACAGGAAGCAAAGAGTAGGAGTAAACGGGTCCTTTTCACAATAGCAGGCTGTGACTGGTGGGGTACCGCAAGGCTCAGTGCTGGGACCCCAGCTATTTATGATATATATTAATGATTTGGACGAGGGAATTGAATGCAACATCTCCAAATTTGCAGATGACACGAAGCTGGGGGGCAGTGTTAGCTGTGTGGAGGATGCTAGGAGGCTGCAAGGTGACTTGGATAGGCTGGGTGAGTGGGCAAATGCATAGCAGATGCAGTATAATGTGGATAAATGTGAGTTTATCCACTTTGGTGGCAAAAACAGGAAAGTAGACTATTATCTGAATGGTGGCCGATTAGGAAAGGGGGAGATGCAACGAGACCTGGGTGTCATGGTACACCATTCATTAAAAGTGGGCATGCAGGTGCAGCAGGCAGTGAAGAAGGCGAATGGTATGTTAGCATTCATAGCAAAAGGATTTGAGTATAGGAGCAGGGAGGTTATACTGCAGTTGTACAGGGTCTTGGTGAGACCGCACCTGGAGTTTTGCGTACTGTTTTGGTCTCCTAAACTGAGGAAATACATTGTTGCCATAGAGGGAGTGCAGAGAAGGTTCACCAGACTGATTCCTGGGATGTCAGGACTTTCATATGAAGAAAGACTGGATCGACTTGGTTTGTACTCACTAGAATTTAGAAGATTGAGGGGGGATCTTATAGAAACTTACAACATTCTTAAGGGGTTGGACAGGCTAGATGCAGGAAGATTGTTCCCGATGTTGGGGAAGTCCAGAACAAGGGGTCACAGTTTAAGGATAAGGGGGAAATCTTTTAGGACCGAGATGAGGAAAACTTTTTTCACACACAGAGAGTGGTGAATCTCTGGAATTCTCTCCCGCAGAAGGTAGTTGAGGCCAGTTCATTGGCTATACTTAAGAGGGAATTAGATGTGACCCTTGTGGCTAAAGGGATCAGGGGGTATGGAGAGATGGCAGGTAAAGGATACTGAGTTGGATGATCAGCCATGATCATATTGAATGGCAGTGTAGGGTCGAAGGGCCGAATGGCCTACTCCTGCACCTAATTTCTATGTCTCAATGTTTCTAATGGTGAATATCTTGCTCCAGTCATTTTATCTGAAAAGTTTTCAAGATCCATCAAGTGATCAACCACATCTCATACTGTGCATTGTTTTAATACATGAAAGGTCGAAGGCATGACCTAGTAAAGATTCATCTGCATCTACTGTCTATCCAGCATGTTTGTCAGCATGGCTGAAGGTACTTCTGTCAATAATTAGTATAGCAACTGGTAATGAGGTTGGGTGTCACATGTCTTAAGGCTCAGTCTTAAAGCGAGAAAATTAGATGCTGGCTGAGAAATCCATAACTACAATTGGCATCCTTCAGTCTTGTTTTTGTGCATGGTATGCCCACATTTATATATCATGCTGATGTTTAGTTAACTCACTGTCACCTAGTGACGTAAATGCTCAGTTAAACGTCAGTTGATTTGTTGAGGGAGAAACAAACTTCAAAGCCTAGAAGTTGGGCAGTGGAATGTGATTATACGGACAGTTAGTGTGTTCCAATAGACTGATCAGTCTGCTATTTATGACAAAGATGTTTATACACATAAGATGAATGCATTCATGCATAGCTTAAAATACTTCATATGTAATCTGAAGTGAATGTGCTTAATATCTGTATATCATTGCATGGCATAATTCTCAGACTACAAATTTGTTTCCACATCCCACTTTATGCATGACATTCATTACATTGTATTATTGTGCACAAGAGGCAAAACAAATAACTGCATATCATAAATAGAATGAAGAGCATACATGGGTGAATAGATATAAAGTGTGCGAGATTTTGAAGAAAATATTTAAATAACCCAAACCATAGAAATATTCAGAGTTTTTAGAAAAACACTGCAGAAGTATGCATACATATCTGCGAAATAAGTAATGCAGGTAGAGGTAGAAAGTTACAAGATGGAATGGACAAATTAAATCAGCTGACAGAACTGGAAGATGTGCAAAATATAGAAGTTATTTATGTTGTGTCGAAGAATGACACATTAGAATGTTTATATGAAAAAGAGCAAATAGAAATTGATCCATGGCATACAAATCAATAAAAACTAATGCACAGTTCGAAAATTATTAAAAGATTTGTAAAATCTTAACATTTACACTCATAAAGTTAAAACACACAGAGGTTGAACATGTGTTACAGTTGTGGAGAGCCTTGACCATCTTCTAGCTGTAGTATTGTTTAGTTTGTACATTATCCTTTGTGGGAGAGAGCATTCTGACTGGTTGCATCACAGCCTGGTTCAGTACCTCGAACGCACGGGAACAAAGGAAGCTGCAGAACATGGTGGATATAGCCTGGCCCATTGCAGGCACCAATGTGGCGCAGCTGGTAGAGCTGCTGCCTCACAGCTCCAGACATCCGGGTTCATTTCTGACCTCAGGTACTGTCTGGGAGTTTGCACGTTCTCCCTGCGACAGTGATAGTTTCCTCAGGGTGGTCTGGCTTCCTCCCTCATCCCGAAGACATGCAGGTTTGCAGGCTAATTGGTCTCTGTAAATTGCCTCCCATGTGTAGGGAATGGATGAGAGAGTGGGATAACATGAAACTAGTGTGAATGAGTGATCAATGATTGGTGTGGACTCAGTGGACCGAAGGGCATGTTTCCACTCTGAATCTCTGAACTAAACTAAACTAAGTTAGAGGTATTAAGCTCTCCACCATCAAAGGGAACTATAAGGTTTAAGTTTAGGTTAAGATTAATGTTGTTACACGAGCTATAGTGAAAAGATTTGTTTTGTATGCTATCCAAACAGAACAGATATACCATACATTGATACAATCAGTTCAAACTCAAGTACAATAGATTAAGCAAAGGGAAGACACAGAGTGCAGAATACAATTCTCTGCATTGCAATACACTGTCAGAGTGAGGCCCGATGCAATTTGGGGGATCAGCATCTCATATTTCGCTTGGGCAGTTTACAACCCAGCGGAGATAGACACAAAATGCTGGAGTAAGTCTGGGCGACTGGCAGCATCTCTGGAGAGAAGAAATGGGTGACATTTTGGATCAAGGCCCTTCTTCAGACTTACAATCCAGCGGTATGAATATTGATTTCTCTAACTTCAAATAACTCTTGCTTTCCCTCTCTCCATCCCTCCCCACCCTCATTCTCTAACTAGTTTAACTGTCTTCCTGATTAATTTTACCGATAGTAAGCCACGTTGTCACCTTCCTCGCAGCTAATAATGAACTATTCTACATTTCCTTTGTATTGTCTGCTTTGAGTTGTTATTTTCACACCTTACGCTTCCATATCTCTAATCTTCCTCTCCCCTGAATTTGTCTAAAGAAGGGTCTTGACACAAAGCATCACCCATTCTTTCTCTTCAGAGATGCTGCCTGTCCTGCTGAGTTGTCTCACACAGTACATATTAGCAACACTTCTTCTTCACTGATCCTCCACACAAGGGCACTCCATACCCATTACTGTGTCGCCAGATACTGCTCCAATGCCATCTTTAAATCCACTGACGATACCACCATTGATGGACAAATACCAGATAACTATCAGAATACAGAAGAGGGATTGATAATCTGTTTGAGAGGAATGCCAGACAACAATTTTTCTCTCAACATTAGCAATACAGAGCTGTTTGTTGACTTTAGGTAGGGAAATTCAAAGTTCCATGCATCTGTCCTCATCGCAAGGATGGCAATGGAGAGAATCATCAGTTACAAGTTCCCGAGCATGCACATCTCTAATGATCTATCCTAAACAAAGCACATTGATACAATTACAATGAAAGCCCACCGGCACTTCTACTTCCTCAGTCATTTGAAGAGATTCAATTGTTGCCGAATACTCAATGGAACTTCCACAGGTGTACAGTGGAGAGCATACTGTCTGGTCACATCACAGCCTGGTGCAGTAAGTGTCAAATGCCCAGGAATGAAGGAGGCTGCAGAAATTGGTGTACATTTCCACGTCCATCGCAGCTATTTACCCTCCCTCCATGGAAGGGAACTGCAGGAAACATTACCTTAAGAAGGCAGATAATATCATCAAAGACCCATGCCATCCTAGACATGCTCTCAATTTGCTTGGGAATAAAGAACAGGAACCTGAGAGCCATAAGCTCCAGGTTCAAGAACGACTTTTCACTCAATCTTCTGGCTCGTGAACCACACTGCACAACCCACACCACAACCCCACCTCAGCAATTATCTATTATAGACTTTATCTGTTGCACTGACTTTCACTTGTGCTATTATGTTCCAGTTTACCTAGTATAACTAATAATTTACTGTATATTTATTTGTAGTGTTGTGTTTAATGTGTCTGTAAAGTTACAGCAATAATGTAATTGTTACATAAAAACATAGAAACATAGAAAATAGGTGCAGGAGTAGGCCACTCAGCCCTTCGAGCCTGCACCGCCATTCAATATGATCATGGCTGATCATCCAACTAAGCATCCTGTACCTGCCTTCTCTTCATACCCCATGATCCCTTTAGCCACAAGGGCCACATCTAACTCTTAAATATAGCCAATGAACTGGCCTCAACTACCTTCTGTGGCAGAGAATTCCACAGATTCACCACTCTCTGTGTGAAAAATGTTTTTCTCATCTCGGTCCTAAAAGATTTCCCCTTTGTCCTTAAACTGTGACCCCCTTGTCCTGGACTTCCCCAACATTGGGAACAATCTTCCTGCATCTAGCCTGTCCAACCCCTCAAGAATTTTGTAAGTTTCTATAAGATCCCCCCTCAATCTTCTAAATTCTAGCGAGTACAAGCCGAGTCTATCCAGTCTTTCTTCATATGAAAGACCTGACACCCCAGGAACTGGTGAACCTTCTCTGTACTCCCTCTATGGCAACAATCCTGTTGTATATGACAATTAAACACCCTTGACTCTAGATTACTAATGTCTATGAGGAAGTTCAAGTGTTGTCCACCTGCCTGCATTGATTCCCAAGCTGCTGATACTTACTGTAAGTAAAGACATTTGGAAGAAAAAATTCCATTGTCTATTTAGAGGAATGGTTATATTATTAAATTTATGACCATCTCAACATACTTCAGTATTCATTCAGTGTGTATGTATTGAAAACAAAGTATTTTTTCTAATGACTATGTTTCCCCATATGCCGACATCTTTCAGAAGCAAGGACAATAAATCTTATTGTATTATTCATGGTTTCATGATAATATGTTAATATTTATAATGCCTTGCATCCTTGCCTCTCAAGGTGGAAAAATACAACAAAAATACTAATTGAGGCAACTGTCCTTTTACATGTTTAATCTATCCTGTAACAAAGAAAATTATATATTTAAAACAACATTTTTAAGATGATGTTCATTGGTATAATTTTGGTAAGTATGTGTTACTGAGATGAATCAGCTTTGTTTCAATAGTCTTGGCCTAACTGCTGAGAAATCCAAAGTGTTTACATTTATAATGAAGACTTCATTGAAACAGGCTTGCGCTATTCTGGTCAGGTGCACTTAAACTTTGGCATGTTTATGACATCTGAACTTGGGGTTAATGGAAATTCTGTTAGCACTGTCAGCAGACAGGAAATATTTTGCTGCAAAACCCACCTGTAGTGCTTGAAGGGAGAACTGATCTCTAAATGTTATCAAGAATCCTCAGATGACCAACAAAAAAAAAAATACCATAGCTATGTGACTTTACCCTCATGCTTTGTTTTATTTGAGGACTGCACCAGTATTGACTACTTTTCTCAAAAGTAATACTTGGAAGTGCATCAGTGTCAAAGCTCGATTTGTCCTCTGTACAGGCATTTACAGTTTGCATTTTACTGTAATGTAGCTGTAATATCAGTCAAATTGAAATTTAGTTACTCTGCCCTTATTTTCCCTTCTACTGTGTGTAAAATGGCAATGGCATAAAATGTTATGTTGTCTTTAGATACTTAAACATACTTCTTCAAATCTCTACAGTAATCAGAAGAAGAAGGGTCCCGACCCAAAACATTGCCTGGCTGCTAGCTCAAAAGATGCTGCCTGACCCGCAGAGTTACTCCAGCACTTTGTGTTCTCTGTTAGATTCCAGCATCTGTAGGCCAATTTGTCTACGTAGAAACCTTTAATCATACCAAGCTATAAAAAAATATATTTTCAGTAACCAAAATGATCTAGTGTGCCTAGAAATTAATCTTTACCTGGGAGAGCTAAATGCATCATATTCCTGTGTCAGCACTGCTTACCCTGCTTCTGAAACTCATTGTTGACCAGGGATACATTTCAAGTCAGTGAATTTGATATTAGAATTTGCAGTTCAACTGTGCGTGATCTGATTTAGTGGATATGAGTGTCCTGAACCATCTGATCTCATAAAACTTTCTATTTTTAATTTCCTACCTTCAATCTTGTTCCCAATTAGATTTTCATAGTTATTTCTTAATAGTGCACTTGATAGTCTATTAACAGTTTGATGAACGTCTATCTCTGCAACACCATGGGAAGCATCTGCTACCCTCTTGAAAGATGATGAGCATCCAAATTATTAAAATACAGATATTCTCTTGATTTTTTTTGCTAGATTAAATCATTTGGTGATGAACCTCACAAATGGCTGATGAATTTTCATTATTGTTTTATAATTCCATCTCCACGCTGAGAGCTATTAATTTAATAACCTAATTGCATGCATGACATGTGAGAAAAAAATCCAGCAATTGTATAGCAGCAGCAGCAGCATTTACTCAAGTTATGATCACTTTTCTTAAAGCATCGGGCTGGATGATAAATATATCTGCTGCAACCAATTCTACCTAAGGAATGCCGACGTGCAATTTTCCCCACTTCATCCCAAACTTCTTCAAATGGGACAAAGTTTACTAACACTAACTTAAATGTGCATCAAGTTTAGGTTAATAGTGTCGGAAACAATTCATGGACAACATACCTTATTTAAGTTTGTACCGCATTTACATTTTCATAGCTTTAACACTTGCAGTAGAATTAATTTGTTCACAGTGAAATCACACTTGTCATTATCATAGTTGCTCTTGATGCAGAATTGGTCCTGTTATAAAGTGAGCATGCAATCAATATTCTATTCTTGAGAAACAAAATCTTCAAACCTCCATTGATCTTCTTTCTATGCACTACACTGAGACATGAATAGGCCTCATTTGAAACTGTTTACTGTCAAGTTTCCCCGCTAATTCTATTGAACCAATTTTAGTCACTTCATCTGTCACTCTTTCTTCATTGTTATAAGTTGGTACAAACTTTTTTATGTCACTACTTTATTAGAATATGAATTTTTATTCCATACTTCAAAGTAAGTGAACAAACACTTCATTATTTTTTTTGTGAAGACAGATTTTCATTGTGTGTCACAGCTGCAATATATTAATTGACAACAGCTTTGTAGTTGGGCTCTTTTGGTGTTCTGTGTTATCATTTCTGCTGGAGATTATTAAATGTGACTTATTCTATTTCTTCCGAGTGCTTTGGCTTTAGAGCTGTCATTAGGCACAGGTCCTGATTACTATCCCATAGGCTATGCATGAGTTGATAATGAATAACAGATGAATAGTGACAACATGATGACTAAAATCATATAATGACAACATAGCTGGTAACAGTTTAGTTAATGAGTGGAATAAATGAATGAAAATTAAGTTTAGATTTTGAGTACTGTTATTTTTCTGTTCTGGTTGTCATAAGATTACAAAGCAATTATAACTGCATTTTTGTACCAAATTAAGTGAAAATGTATGATGATTGTTAGGCAATTGACAATAAAATATATTAAGAGTAGGAAATTAAACACCATTGGCCTGGGTGAGACCATTACTGGTCAATCACTAGACCGCATTCTTTGCAATAACAAGGACAAGGACTTACCGATCCTGGTGTATCAAAGAAAGGCATAAAATGCAGTGGTAACTAAGGGTCAGTCAGGCAGCATCTCTGGAGAACATGGATGGGACATTTCTTCAGACTGATGAAGTAGGGGGAGGATGCTGGAAAAGAGGTGGGGTGAGACAAAGCCTGGCAAGTGAAAGTTGGATACAGGAGAGGAAGGGAGATGATTGGCAGATGGATGGAGATGGTGACAAAGGCTAATGTGAAAAGGAGAAAAGGGGGTGTCATAAGGAAAGAAGAAGAGTAAAAAGCAAAACCAGATATAGGTGGAAGGGTCAGTAGGGAGGTGATGGGGAACTGGGGGACCTGAAGATAGTAGAGGAGGGAGATGAGTGGATGGAAGTGAGAACAATACATGCAAGACTAGGATTCCATTCTATTGTTTTGGGAAGTCTCACCACTCTGATTTACCCCAAGCTCACAACTGACTCGGGTCTCGATATCCCAATCAGCACAGGGACAGACACTGGAACGATTTCTGCTGGTTCATAGTTCCTCCTGCAGTTTTCTTCCAAACAATCTAGCCAACCATTGGACCGTTTGTTTTCTCAAGAATATTCCGTGGAGATCTGAAAATTATGAGAGGCTTAAATAGAATAGGCAATCAAATCATTTCCCCCAGGATGAAATAAGTCAAATATGAAAGGGCATTGCTTTTAAAGTGAGAGTGGAAAAGTTTAAACAAATGTTACACAAACTTTCCCAGCACATAGTGAATGTTTGGAATGAGCTACCAGGGAGGGTAATACAATAATGGCTTTTAAAATACTTATCCATAGGCAAATGGATATGCAGGGAATGGAGGTTTCTGGAGTACGTCTAGGATGATAACAGTTTAGTTTAGTTTAGTTTATTGTCAAGTGTACCAAGGTACATTGAAAACCTTTGTTGGTATAGTGTTTAGCATTAACATTGTTGGCCAAATAGCTTATTCTTGTGCTGTACTATGTTCTTCTCTGCACCAGGCAAAAGGAAAACGTTACCTTGTTCAAGGCTTCTGCAGTTGATCTGTTTCTTTAAACATTGAACATTATAGAATTTACATTTGGTGAGCCTATGACCAAAACAATCAATGTCGTAGTTTGCAAGCCCCAAATAAATTATAGATCACCATAATCTGGCTGTAAGAAATTACATGGGAGCTGATTTCCTTCTTTAAAATATCACAGTATGACATGACATGCACTTGTCTGGAACCTGCTGAGTGGAGCCTGCATTCTTTGTATCAGGGACCACATGCAAAGTAGGTTCAGGTTTGGAAGGACATTTTTTTTAAAGTGTCCTGGACCTGAACCAGGCAGGTGCCAGGGCCAAGCAGGAACCCATTAGGTAATGTGGATGTCAAAACCAGTGATATTGCTGTGGAAATCATTGATAGGCCGCAGAGTCGTGCTTGCAAACTTTTTAGTATCCTTGAAATTGAGGGTGATCCACAAAGTATGGAAAATATTATAAAGGATTTTGAAAGTCATTATTTTGTTTAGAAATGGAAATTATTACTCAGAACAATTTAAATAACTACACACATTGATAATTCAACAGATGTAGTTTAATTTATTCTTTCTTTCCCTCTTCATGGTGAAATTTCCAGTGAAATAACAGGGCTTTCAAATATTTGAGCAACCCCCAGGTGTAGATTCTGTAGAATCCCAGCATATGGAGTGGTTGAATCTTACAGCAGAACACCTGGAATGAAAAAAACAGATGGAATCAGCAGCAAGCTTAGCATTTTTTATATTTGAACCAATGAAATAATAGAAACAGACTTGCATATTAATCTTAGGGAGGGGATAGAAGGGGGCTGTGCATCATTACGTAACAATGAGATTAGAGACTCTTATGGGATAGGATTTGGAGCAAATATGCATGGGGGCACTGTGGTAGAGCTGCCTTATGGGTCTGTCCCACTTGGGCGATTTTACACGACTGCAGGAGACTCTGCGGTTGCCACATGTTCACTACATGTTTACGAGTGGTTGCCAGGGAATCAACTTCATGGTCGTAAGGAGTTCCCGCTTATTGTCACCACAAATGTTTCAACATGTTGAAAACTTTGCGATGACCAGAATGAGAGCGCCATGGAGAGTAGCGAGAATTCTCGTGCCGTAGGTAGGAAGCCAGGAGGTTCTAGTGGGTTGCCAGGTCGAAGATTCTCGTAGGACTTACCATAGGTTGTAGCTGGTGCGGTAATTTAATGTCTGCCGAGCTTCACAGCTGTATAGCTGGCTTCTGAAACCTCCCCCCCCTCCCCCCCTCCCCCCCCCCCCCCCCCCCCCCCCCCCCCCCCCCCCCCCCCCCCCCCCCGCCTCACCCCCCCTCACCCCCCACCCCCCGCCTCACCCCCCCTCTCTCCCCCTCTTCTAAAGGACTTACCATACACTGTGCTTTAGCCATCTTAATTAGAGCGCCAACCTTCCTGTTCATCGTGGTGTGTGTTTGTATCACCTTGGCTTTGCACCGTGTGAATTTCACTCAGACAGCGCTCCCCCCACATGCCCTGTCCCCCGCCTGCACAACGGGCTGGTGAAGGAAGTAGTGTGTGTGTGTGTGTTCCACTCTAACAGTTGCCGTTCCAGTTGCCGACAGGCCCATTACAGCACTTGCAGCGCCAGAGACCCGTGTTGGATCCCAACTACGAGTGCTGTCTGTACGGAATCTATACATACTCCCCATGACCTGCATGAGTTTTCTCCGAAATCTTCAGTTTTCTTCCACACTCCAAAGACATACAGGTTTGTAGGTTAATTGGCTTGCTATAAATTGTCCCGTGTGTGTGTAGGATAATGTTAATGGGCGGGGATCGCAGGTCGGTGTGGACTCAGTGGGCCGAAGGGCTGCTTCTGCTAGACCCCTCAACAAAGTCCTGAAAAGGGAGATCCAACCTGCTGGCAGAAGGTAGGGCAAAAGTCGTACTTTCCAGTAATAGAGGATTTACTCCCTGAGCTGTCCAAGGTGAAGATTTTCTCTTAATTTGATCTGAGGTCAGGGTATCTCCACTGCGAACTAGATGAGGAGAGCAGTTTCCTAACAACCATGAACACCCCTTTTGGGAGATATCGCTGGAAGAGTTTGCCATTTGGACTGAAGGTAAGTGCAGAGATCTGCCAGAAGAAGCTGGAACAAGCCCTAGAAGAATTAAAGGGAGTGGAATGTGCTGCAGATTACATCATCCTATTCGGAGTAGGGGACACCAGAGAAGATGCAGAAATAAATCACGATGCAAGACTGCAAGATCTTCTTCAGCGATGCAGAGACACAGGCATCAAGCTGAACATGATCCAAATTATCCTAGAGATGCCCAACCTTACTAATCCAACTGAAATCCAAAGATTACAAGGCAGTGTAAACTACTTGGCAAGATTCCTGCCAAGGTTGTCGGACACATTCGAGCCTTTGAGGAGATTGACCCAAAAAGAAGCAGAGTGGGAATGGTCATCAGAACATGACATGGCAATGTCAAAGATCAAGGAGCTGTTGACAACGGCACCTATGCTGGCATACTACACACCAGACAAACAGCTGACCATACAATGTGATGCAAGCAAGGCTGGTCTAGATGCAACGCTTATGCAGAAAGGACAAACACTGTCCTATGTGAGTCGAACATTGACGCCAACCGAGCCGAGATATGACCAGATTTAAAAGGAGGCACTAGCAATAATGTTTGCCCTGGAGCGCTTCCATCAGTACACCTATGGTCAGAGAGTGATTGTTGAGAGTGACCATAAGCCATTGGAAGTCATAGTCAAAAAGCCTCTGCATAGAGCACCAAGATGTCTGCAGGGCATGATGATGAGGATGCTACTCACAGAGAGTGGTGAGTGTGGAATTCTCTGCCTCAGAGGGAGGTTCTCTGAATGCTTTCCAGAGAGAGCTAGATAGGGTTCTTAAAAATAGCGGAGTCAGGGGATATGGGGAGAAGGCAGGAACGGGGTGCTGATTGGGGATGATCAGCCATGATCACATTGAATAGCGGTGCTGGCTCGAAGGGCCAAATGGCCTGCTCCTGCACCTATTGTTTATTGTCTATTGTCTATTGTCTACACTACGATATCGAGATCAAGTGGGTAAAGGGAAAAGACATGCATCTAGCAGATATGCTCTCCCGAGCATACCTCCCTGACACCACACGATCAACCATATTCACTGATATCAACGTAGCTGAGTCCTTGAGCATGGGAGAGGACAAGGTCAAACGCATCCAAGCCCACACCAGGGAAGACAAAACACTACAAACAGTTAAGAGAGTAATCCAAAATGGATGGTCAGATCACAAGGCAGAAGTTCCAGTGGCAGCACAACCGTACTTCAATGTCATAGACGAGTTGAGTGTGCAAGACGGCCTAGTATTCAGAGGAGAGAGAGTTGTAATCCTTGTCACTCTACGTAGAGATATGAAGGAGACACTCCACACCTCTCACCTGGGAGTGGAAGGAACCCTCAGACGTGCTAGAGAATGCATTTTCAGGCTTGGAATGAACTCTGATGTGAAACTTTATTTCAAACTGTGAAGCCTGCAGGACGTACAAACAACAGAATCAGAAAGAAACTTAGATCGACCATGGGTGAAAGTGGGAACTGATGTGTTTGAACTTGAGGAAAAGCACTATTTAATTACAGTGGACTATCTATCTAATTTCTGGGAAATAGACAGACTGTACGACCTGAGCAGCAGGCCAATCATTGTGAAACTCAAGAGCCACTTTGTAAGATACAGAATTCCCAGCACTGTGGTAAGTGACAACGGGACACAATTCTCATCAGAGGAGTTCGCCAAATGTGCCAGGAAATGGGAATTTGACCACTACACAATTTCTCCAAGGCATAGCCAAGCTAACGGTAAGGTGGAATCGGCAGTCAAGGCAGCTAAGTGAGTGCTGAAGGAAACTAATCACTCCAAGACAGATATTTACTTGGCAATACTGGAATTGCGCAACACCCCTATGCAAGGATTGAACAGTAGTCCTGCACAAAGACTACATGGAAGGAGAACAAGGACAACACTTCCAACTACATCTAACCTCCTCAAACCACGTGGTGCTGAGATACTCACAGAAGTGTGGAAAAAGATGAAGGATTTGCAACGAAAACAGTCAAAAATCTACAACCAACATGCCAAGGATCTGCCAATACTGGAAGAAGGTGACGCCGTAAGACTCAAACCCTATAAACTAGGAGATACCAGATGGCAGACAGCAACTGTTCAGAGACGACTGGATGAGAGATGTTACGGTCGAGACAGAGTCAGGACTTCCAATCTGATGTAATCGAGTGGATCTGAAGAAGACCGGAGAACTACCTCCACACATAACTCCAGAGAAACCACCAGACGTGGAGAAGACTGGGACACCTTTGCAACCTCAGCTGACTCGTGAAATTCTTAACACAGAGAAATCTAAACAAAAACAAAGTGACACAAGATAAAAACTAGGATGCACAGAATGTACCTACTGAAAAGAAATACATTTCTGAAAGAAACACCATCACAAAGATTAGGGCAGGTAGAGTTGTCAAACCGCAGGAAAGATACGGCGAGTATGTCATGAAGTAATGTGTTTTGCTGTGATTCACCTACATGCTTATGAGAACTGTTCAACAAGTAATGGCAAGATGCCATTCATTGTGAAAATACATCTTAATGAATTGAGAGCAGTAAACTTGAATTTCATTGGGCTAATTTTAGAAGGCAAAGGAAATTATAAATAAACAATTGATTAGAGTGAACACATACCAAGTGTGAGGCAATTACATGTTAACTGTCGTGACAGTGAACACAATGTGAAGTAATATGATAGAATATTACTACTTGTCCTTGAGCTGTGTTCTGAAATATTAAGCGGGCTTTCAATTCCCAGTCGTTTTTCTATTCTGGTTCAGAGTATTTTAAGTGAGCTTAGTCAAAAATATGTCATCATATATATATGATGACTTATTTATTTATGCAGGGCCAAAAGTTTAATAAGAACTAAAATCTCTCATCCGTTCCTAAACTTTGCGACAGGTCACAAATCAGGAAGAATGCAATATGCTGCATGTTCATTATTTTCATTTTAAACGTGCTCATCGCACCATTCTTATAAATATTTATTGTACCTATCTAATATATATTTTCAAAATTAACACCAGTATCTGGCACCTCCATTTTGTGCATGACACAGGATTCGTTCAAAGGTTATTGAAAATAGGTTCTGTTTTTAATTGGCATAAGACTACCATGTGCAAACGATCAAAGGGCTTCATTATTTAATATGGAAAGAGAACATTGTTGGAGTCTGAATTTTGTTTCTCTGAGATTAATTTGACGTTTTAAAGAACACCTGTTATAGATGTTTTACAAAAACACAGCACAGTGATTCTGCTGTTGTTGCTGCTGCATACTACATCCACGGAACCTGTGTTTTATCCTGGGTACTAACTGATCAGCGATTGACCATTCTCCTTGTATCTTCTGAGCACTTAAGGACATTTCCAATAATTGGGATTCGAGGGCTAGAGGTCATAACCTCAGAATTAAAGGATGTTTTTTAGGAAGGAGACGAGGAGAAATTTATATAGTCAGAGGGTGGTGAATCTGTGGAATTCTTTGCCACAGAAGGCTGTGGAGGCCGTCAGTGGATATTTTTAAGGCAGAGATAGATAGATTTTTGATTAGTACAGATGTCAGAGGTAATGAGGAGAAGACAAGAGAATGGGGTTAGGTGAGAGAGATAGATCAGCCATGGCGGAGTAAATTTGATGGGTTGAATGGCCTAATTTTAAGCCTATCACTTATAACCTTATGACCTCTCACATCTCAAAGACATGCTGACAGATTAATTGGCTCCTACATATTGCCCCTCAGTGCAGAGTAAAAGCAAAAATAAATCAAAGGGTTGAGCGAGAATAAGTTGCAGGGGAACAAGTTGATAGGACGAATGATCCTCGCAGAAGAGGCATGGACCAGTTGGCCCCAACTGTGTCAGTAGATGACGAGTAAGTGATGTGTTCAATATATTTTGATAGAGTTATGGCCAGGGTGGTGAAGCATATTGGATCTAATTGTACTGAACAGTGCCTGCTGCTTGCAATCCCACTTACCTGGGCCAGATGAAGACATCCTATCTCTTGATTCTCCACATCCTGGACTACTTTGCTCAGTTGTTGTGTTCCATATGGAACCATCAAAAGTCATCCTCCCCAATAAATCTGGCCAACAAATCTGGCCATACGTCTCTGCAACCTGTGAAATATCGATGATTACAACCATTTTTAACATCTTTGATATTAAAATTGAAATTATTTTTAAATTATTTCACTTTTATTATTAAAAAAGTTAAAGACAAACATAAAAGCAAAAACAACCTAAGAAATATTAAACACAATCAAAATAAACTATTAAAAATCTAACACCTGAATATAGAAGGTGGGAATTCATGTTGAAGTTGTATAAGACATTTGTGAGATGGCATTTAGAGTATTGTGTTTAGTTCTAGGCACCTTGTTATAGGAAAGATGTTGTCAAGCTGGAAAGGGTACAGAGAAGATTTACAATTATGTTGCCAGGACTAGAGGGTCTGAGCTATAGGGAGATGTTAAGACTAGAGGATCTGAGCTATAGGGAAATGGCTAATGGAATTTAATGCAGAGAAATATGAGGTACTGCTCTGGAGAGTTTTGTAGAGTAGGGGGATCTAGGAGTGCAGGTACATAGGTTGTTGAAAGTGTCATCACAGTTAAATGGGATGGTCAAAAGGCTTTTGGCACATTGGACATTATCAGTCAGAATATTGAGTATAGAAGTTGGGAGGTCATGTTGCAGTTAAATAAGATGTTGGTGAGGCTGCATTTAGAGTATTGAGTTCAATTCTTGGCGCCGTGTTTTGGGAAAGACTAGACTAAGTGGGACCCATTGGGTCCCATTGTCATACGGGAGGCCTGGTCCCCCAATGCAATATTCCACCACTCGCCCATAGACCCCAACTACGCTGGCACAGCTGATAGGTTCCCGTTGTGATGCCCCTGATTCCCACTCCTCCCCTCACTGCCCCCCACTTCGCCGCTTGCCCTTCAGGCGCGGGCTGATGTGGGCCAGTGAGGTGGGGGAGTGTCCTGCTGCCGGGGGAGGGCTTCAGGCAGGGCTGTTGAGGGCATGTGGTGGTGGGATATGGGGAGAGAGAGTGCTGCCGTGTCCTACCACTGCCAATGCTACCGCTGCGGTGGCCTGCTGCTGGCATGGCTTTAGGAGGGGGCCGGTGGGAAGCATGCTGCTGCTCTGGACAGGGACGGCTTTAGGTGGGGGTTGCTGGGGGGGGGAAGTGTCCTGCAGCTGGGGGCGAGTATGGATTCAGGCGGGGATTGTCGTGAGCATCCTGTAGCCGGAGGTGGGTAGCGGATTCTGGCAGGGGTCAGTGGGGGAGGGTGGGAGTGTCCTGTTGCCGGAGGAGAGGGACGGCTGCAGGAAGTGGCCTGCAGGAGTGTGGGGAAAGGGGTTTAGGGGAGGGTAGGGTGGGGGGATGTGGGGGGGAGGGGGGTAGTGGATGGTGGGTGTGTGGGGAGGGGGGTGTGGGTGGTGGGGTGTGTGGGATGGATTCAAATAAATACCATAGAACTTGAATATTTTATAATCAGTACAAACTCCAGAATAGCTCCTTGCTGCATACTTTTGTTCACTTTTTTTTTGCTTCAGCCTGCCATTTATGCTTGTAATATTCCCCTCAATTTTCGATACCACTGCTCTCTCACTTTCTTTTGATTTATTGCACATCTCATTCTTGTTGATCTCCCCTCTCCTATGTGGTTGAAAGCCTGCTCTTCAACCATATTAATACAATTTGCCAGGACACTGGTCCCAACACAATTCAGGTGAACATCACCCCAACACAATAGTTTTTGTGGGGAGATCAACAAGAATGAGATTTTCAATAAATCAAAAGAAAGTGAAAGAGCTGTGGTATCACAAAAGAGTTTATTTCCTTCCCAATCTAGTGCCAGTGTTCAATGAATCAGAGATCAACCCCACACTTTGAGCCGCACATTTACCCTTTCCTCATTTACATGTGGCTCGGATAATAATGCAGAGGTTATTCAGCGTTTCTGCTGTTCAGTTTAGCCCATGTTCTTCATAATCCCTCAGCATAACCTTCTCACTAGTCATTAGTGTTTACATGGACCATAACAACTGAGTCCATCTCCAGTACCAGACTTCTGGGCTTCACAGCTTGCAATTTACAGCTATTCCAATGAATGAACAGGTCATTTGGCACGTATTGGCTCATTGTTTTTCTCATTAGCACCCAACTATAATCACTATAGTCTATAATCACTAAAAAAACGTCAAAAGTAAAAGTTAAGTAAAACAAAGAAACAATGAACTTATTCTTACACGGAACTCTCAAAGCCCAATGTCAGGGAATATTAGGAAAATTAGCTTAGAGTCATTTGTGCCAGAATGGCAATGTTTTACATGTTATTTGATGTGTTTGAGGATAAAATAAGCACAAATCTTGGTCTTAATCCCTTACCATAGGTTATTCCATCAAAACTCTTCTGTAACCTTTACCCCTCAATACATATCCCTGTTAAATTTATTATCATATAGATTTTACTGTGGTATCAATAAATGAAAATTCAACTGACACTGATTCACAAACTAACTCTCTTCTTACCTCATTGACCATGCTGGAGACCTTAAGGTCTATGTTTATTATTGGTGTTTTCCGGAGACAGCAAACTCTGCAACATATTTTTAAGAAAAGATGACATCTTTAATATTAAGGAGATTTTTCTCTTATATCCTTACCGTTTGTGCACGAAAGATGCCACAAGCCAAGTATTATATGTGCTATACTGAACAACGTAATTCCAAGATTAAATCCACACATCTGTTTTGACATCCATACGTCAGAGTTGACTGATTGTTCTCAGTGGCCCCTCTATTGTTTGCACTGGTCTAGTAAATTCATGCATAACAGAAATTGAAATAAACAGGTCCATTTACCTTTTCTAATAAAATTATACCCCTATTAAAGTAAGAAAAAAGTGAACATATATGATATGCCTTCATTGCACTTGGGAGTTAAAAGAGTAATTCAAAATAGCCTCAGCCACGTATCAAGGCCTTTAAAACAAAAAAATAAATAAAAGGAGATTATTAAATTTGATTGCATTTATCTCTACAACCTTTCAAACCCAAGCACTAATTTGAAGCTTACTATACAAAAGGTGAAAAGACATGACTTTCAGACTGTTCTAACACATTACAATCACTCAATCACTTACGCTCAGCAGTGGTTCATTACTAAAGAATAATGGACATAATTATTCCACAATGGAGTTGATTTCAACTAATGATTTGTTCTTGCTATGGGAATATTCATGATTAACAAAATTATAATTCTTCCATGGAGGTCACAGATAGAGAGATGTCATTATGTCCCTCTAGAGTGCTGCTGCTTCATTTCCCATTTTCTGATAGATTCTGGAAGGAGACAAAGTTGACGGCAATTCTGTTTTTTCACTATGATTCCCAATAGTAGTTTGAAGACAAAATTGGTGTTATCCATGATTGTTTAAAACTTGACTTTAACAAACTAGCCGAGAAGTGGATTCTTTTTGTGAAATACAAACTCGGAATAATTACACTAATTGACATTTGTCTTTGGCATTCTGAATAAGTTTTATTGCAGTTAGTTCTTGAAGTGAGGAATTGTTTGTTGCAGCCAAACTAATTTAATCAACCATCAATCATGGAACTTTGCATGGGTTGTCTGGTTTAGCTTTCCCACTGCAATTTCAAATAGATCATCAGAATAAATACAACCACGCCAGAGTTTTCATTTTTGGCACACAAAAATCAAAGGAGGAGGAGGAGGAGTTAGTGGTATTAGCCTGGCATCTAGGCCAACAATCTGGGTTGTTTGCCACTCACAAAACAATTGGTCAGCTGCCCAAGAATGAGAGACAAGTTTGGAGATGGGGAGCAGAGAAAGTGCACATAAACACAAGCTGATAACTGGCCAACATACATTTCTGTTCACTGTTTTCACACAATCTGTTCACACAAAAGATCAGAAATTGTGTCTCCTCCACCAGTCCCTTTGATGCCCTTTGGAATGACTATTGAATGTTAATAAAAATGGGCAGAAAATTGAACAGTGAACAACTCTGAGAGGTTGTAACTAATGAAAAAGCTAATGTGCCACACTTGTGATTAGCCTCATTTTAAGGCTGCTACCACTACATTTATCAAAGACAGATGCAGTTAAAATTCTGAATCTCCGTTGAAAACAAAATAATTTACAGTGATGCTGAATGTGAGCTGAATGTGAAGCTGGAATTATTTAGTTGAATGCACAGGCCAAATGCCAAAAGCAGTTCTTTTTGTTTAAGTTTGATGTGACTTTAAAATTATAATGTTGATAAACATTTGCCATTAAATTGCAATGTGGAATGTGGAATCAAAATCCATGGTATTTGAATCAAGATTCATTTTTTGAGGTTCACCTAAATATGTCTTACAATAACAGAAACACTATTCTCCATGAAATGTATGACAGAACTATTGAATTTTGTGGAGGCTCTGAATCAATTTGTATTATATGGATATTTTCTTGCAAATTCCTTTGGAAGTACCTCATTTGTATTTGCAATGCAGATTTTACCACAATCACAATCTACACTGTAAATTAACCAATTTGCACTTTGCAGAGAGAGATTTTCAATTAATTTTCAAATGTTTTAAAGTTTGATGAAATGAATTAACTTTCCCATTGTTCACCTTTGCTCCTGAATTATCACATATTGCTTTGGGTATCTGGAAGTAGTTTTAAATTGATGAATACAGTGAATGATATTCTAAGAAAATGTCTTGCCAGCACATAATTGCTCTGCAGTTTGATGCTTAGCAACAGTGGATTATGTCTCAGTAATTGTTGCTTGCATTGCCTTCATTGAAACTGTTCACCAGCATATCTGTTCACAGAGATTTTCTCCTAGGTTGTAAAAAAAGTTAAATGAAGAATAGATAATGCTGGTGAATAATGACATTGTTACTTTGGTGAATGATTCTGGCAACATTAAATACTATAAAATTAATAGAAAGAGGAAGATTCATGTTTTTTTATTTACCAAGGTTCAACATGGAGAATGACAGCACAATTTTCATGGTGGTTCTTCAAAATGTCCAGCATAACTTTTATTACAGACCTACCTTTGGATATTCACGGGGAAAAAGTGTGTCCACTGTCTTAGGTTTATTTATTTATTTATTTTATGATTTATTTTGAACAAAATAAAAGAATAAAAAGCAAGTGTGAAACAGCATACAAAAAACAAAACAAAAATATTTATAAAGTGGCATAAACAATATCTATAAATAAATTAAATTGTATGTGTCCGAAAAGGAGCAGGAAGAAGCCAAAGCTTATTAATTCCCACCCCTTATTCAACTGCTTATAATTATCTTATACAAATTTAGCAGCTATATGTACACCATATGTACACCAGCCACTATATGTACAGCAAATTATTTACATTTATACACTAATCAAATATTTACAAAGCCATACAAAAAATAAAAAAATAAAAAGGAAAGAAAAAACCCTCATCTATATTACTAAAATTCTGTTCTTGACCGGTTTTGGCTTTCTGTGCTGTGGTTTCCGAGAGAACGCCGCCACCTACGACCGCGTGTGTCATTTTTTCTTCTGAAAATTCCACAACATTCCCCATTCTCTTTGCTGCCCCTGCTGGAGGGAGGGAGAGGGACTATAAAACCTGGAAATGGTGTGCCTCAACGAGTCTCTGCAAGTGGTGTGCCTCAATCAGAGCTTTGAATGACACTGACAAATGTCTACAGCACTGTGAGTACCCTTAATTTGGTTTGAAAATGAAAAAAAGTTTAAAAAAGCAATGCCTGCAAAGGCAAACCTCCCCCCCCCCCCCCCCACCTTGAGTTCCATCTCCTCTTCCCCCTCCTCCATCTCCTCTCCCTGCCCCCTCCCTCTCCTCTCCCCCTCCTCCATCTCCTCTCCTCCCCTCCCTTCCTCTCCCCTCCTCTCCCCCTCCCTCTCCTCTCCCCCCCCCCTCTCCTCTCCCCCCTCCTCTGCACCCCTCCTCTCCCCCCTCCCTCCCCCCCTCCTCCCCCCCTCCTCTCCCCCCTCCTCTCCCCCCCCTCCTCTCTCTCCCCCCTCTCTCTCCCTCCCCCTCCTCTCTCCCCCCCTCCTCTCTCCCCCTCCTCTCCCCCTCCTCCTCTCCCCCCCCCTCCTCCCCCCTTCTCCTCCACCCTCCAATCCCCTCCCCCCCACCGTCCCTCCCGGTTTCACCCCTACCCCCTCCCTGCTCCCCAGTGTCTCTCCCCCTCTCTCTCCCTGAGCCCTGTTCTCTGTACAAATGAGCAAATGATTTATGATTGTTCATTGGTCACAATCACCTATTCCCAAGAGTGATACATCTTTTTTAAACTGAAATATATTTGTGCTAAGTTTTATCTTCTGTTCCAGACCATTCCACAAATTCACACCACAGAATGCTATGCACATACTTTTAAGAGTTTTAAGGTTCAAAAGGCATACATGCATCTTGAGGTTTCACAAAAAGGATTCAATAGGAATAACTATGCACTGAGCATGAATGAGAATGGCAATTGGTAGTCAGTTGGATTGATATAAGATGGACAAGTCAAGTCAAGTCAAGTCAAGTTTATTTGTCACATACACATACAAGATGTGCAGTGAAATGAAAGCGGCAATGCTTGCGGACTTTTGTGCAAAAGACAAACAACAAAACAACCAAACAATTTATAAACACAATCATAACACACATATTCTTTTACATAATAAATAATGGAAGGAAAAACATTCTGTAGAGATAGTCCCTGGTGAGATAGGCGTTTACAGTCCGAATTGCCTCTGGGAAGAAACTCCTTCTCAACCTCTCCGTTCTCACCACATGGCAACAGAGGCGTTTGCCTGACCGTAGCATCTGGAACAGTCCGTTGCAGGGGTGGAAGGGGTCTCCCATGATTTTGTTTGCTCTGGAGTTGCACCTCCTGTTGTATAGTTCCTGCAGGGGGGCGAGTGAAGTTCCCATAGTGCGTTCGGCCGAACGCACTACTCTCTGCAGAGCCTTCTTGTCCTTGGCAGAGCAATTCCCAAACCAGATGGTAATGTTCCCGGACAAGATGCTTTCCACCGCCGCTGTGTAGAAGCACTGGAGGATCCTCGGAGACACTCTGAATTTCCTCAATTGCCTGAGGTGGTAAAGGTGCTGCCTTGCCTTACTCACGAGTGCTGAGACGTGTGATGCCCATGTCATATCCTCAGAGATGTGGACTCCCAGATATTTAAATCAGTTCACCCTATCCACAGGATCCCCATTTATCCTCAATGGAGTGTACGTCCTCGGATGATGTGCCCTCCTAAAGTCCATGATCAGCTCCTTCGTTTTTTTGATGTTCAAGAGGAGGCTGTTATCCTGGCACCAGAGTGTTACATCAGCCACCTCCTCCCGGTAGACCTTCTCATCATTGTCTGAGATCAGGCCCACCACCACAGTGTCATCAGCAAACTTAATTATTGAATTGGAGCTGAACCTAGCCACACAGTCATGTGTGTACAGGGAGTGCAATAGGGGGCTGAGGACGCAACCCTGGGGCGATCCTGTGCTCAGGATGAGGGACTCCGATGTATTCCCTCCCATCTTGAGTACCTGGGGCCTGGCGGTGAGAAAGTCCAGGACCCAGGCACACAGGGAGGTGTTGAGCCCCAATTCCATTAGCTTCCCGGACAGTCTGGTGGGGACTATCGTGTTGAAGGCTGAACTGACTAAGGACTAACTTTTGAGAACCAGATTGATTTTTACAACAGTCCATTGCTTCCCAATTACAAGTACGGAGGTTGGAACATTTAATGGTTCTGATTTACTTGAATTTAAATTGTGTTCTCCATTTAAGTAAAGATGTTTAAAGCTTAATAGAAAAATATGGAATTGATTTAGGAGATTAAGCAAAACAACAACTGAAACTCAAGAAATGTTGACTTTTCAAGTCAATATGAAAAATCTAGATGACTATGCAGGAGTTTAGTGGAAGATAGCATACAGGCAATGTAGTCAACAATCTGGAAAGTTAACTGTTTGTCTTTGCACAGATGCTATCCGACCTATTAAATATTTCCAACATATTATGTTTTTAATTGCATAGTTTGTGTTTGAATAAAACATGACATGAGATTCTGACTATATTGTAGTGAATTCACTGGGACTACCAATATTTATCTATGGACCACCACATGGCTTTACCTCACCTGATATCTCAGCTGAAGCTAATTCACAATCCATGTCTTTGTAATCTGCAGATACCTTCTCATCGTCCCACCTTCCATAAACTCAAGCTCATCAAATCTCAGTTCGTCGTATCTTCTTGGACCATGTCAAGTTCACCTATCATTCTTTTACCCACTGATCTGCATTGGTCTCTAGTTAAGCAAACCCATGATTTTGATATTTCTGTCCTTGTTTCCGAACCCTTCCACTGTAACCTTCTTCAATTTCACAGCTCTCTGAGATATTCACATTCTTAAAACTGTAACCTGCTCTGCATTCTTAAATTTAATGTTTGTGCTTTTGGGGGCTGTGCCTTCTGCTATCAATGTCTTAAGCCCTGGGTTCTTTACCATCTAAAGTTCTCCAACTTATTTTTGAGCCACATCTTTGCACAAAACGTTTTGAATGGTTCAGTGTCAAATATCACTTAGTAACAACCATTTGAAGTGGGTCCAAACATTTTACTTTTAATAGGTGCTCATTGTTGTTGGGAATCAGGCTTCCATTTGTAGATAAAGAGGCTGTTGTAAATTAAAAAAATTAACCATAGAAAATTAGAAAAGAGATACCCAAGACACAACTATCCTGCCCCTGGAAAGCTATAATGGGGGAAATAATTTGTGATGGAGATGGAGAGTAAAATTATCTGATGGTATGTGATGGAGATAGAGTGTCAAACTATCTTTCCATTTCTTTAGACCATGGAAAGAACAGGACTTTGGGGGTTCAGAATGCCACATCATTGTACAACCCTTACATCATTTAGACTCCTGCACAGTGTGTTCCATTATTAAGTGCAAAATTAAAACCCTGTCTCTGCATTGATCTGAAATTATGACTGACAGCTTTAGCCTCCACGGCAGAGATTCTCCTTTGTCCACATATTAGGCATGACAATTCCAATGCACCGGAATACACGAGGCTGCAGAGAGAGGTGGATTCAGCCTGGTCCATCATGGACACAGCACTGCCCCCAATCAAAAGCATCCACATGAGGCTCTGCCCCAAGAAGCAGAATCTATCATCCAGGATCGCCATCATCTGGCCCATGTACTCTTCTCATCGGTATTATCGCGCAGAAGGTACAGAAGCTTGAAATGCCACAAGAGGTTCATGAACAGCTACATTGCTTCAAATATTAAGTTATTGAACCAACATTTACATCTGGACAACGGAACACTCCCTTCTGCATTGCTATGGGCTTGATTTCTTTTCTGGCTATGATTTGCACAAACGTCTTATTTCCTTCCCCTTTTCAAATCATATATGTAATTTATGTATAATTTGTGTATAGAATGTTTTTGCATATTGTCCAAGTCAATGTGCCTGTGATGCTGCTGCAAAAAAAGATTTTCATTGTACCCGTAGCTCACAATACATGTGAAATAAACTCAACGTGAACTTGAACTTGAAGCTGTACACAAAGTTTGAGAGCTGAAAATAACTTTTCTAGCAGTCATGTCCTCTACTGAAATAATAATGGAAATGCTGTAGATATAACTGATAATGTGGGCATTTTGTCAATCTTAACAGCTCCGAAAAAAACGATTGTATTGATTGTCTGCCAAAAGATCTTAGCTGTACAGCAGTAAACACTTCCCTCACATCCCTGTGGTTGCAATTGGAATCTCTGCAGAGGTCAGATTAAACCTACAGTTCAGTAGATGTGATGAAGCTGGCAAAGATATTAGGCAGGTATATGCTGAAGAGATGGAAGCAGTAGTTAACTAATAACCATAAGAAAACTCTTGGTAAGACTGAACTGACTTGATAGATTTTACCTATCAAGAAGGATTGAACAAGAGTAGCACCTGTTTCTTCATGAAGATCAAAGCTAAGGGAAGACCACAGAGGTGTCCAGACCTGTGGAAGGATGTGAAAGTGCAGATGTAACACAGGCCAAAATAGGAGACCAGATATATTGAATGATTGTGAATAAATTCTGAAAGAATTTCAGGTTAAACTTCTATATGCAGGATATAGACACAATGCTGGAATAACTCAGCGGTAAGGCAGTATCTCTGGATATGATTTTTTTTCTTTTTCTTATTCCCTTCCTTTTTCTCCAGAGATGGAAATTTTTTTTTTTCATTCAAGTACTTTGTGCCTAAAGGGCGTGCCCCACTGTGGCCACCTATTTGGTGAGTTTAGAAGAGTTTTCCCATGACCCATACTCGCAACATGGTCGACACAAGGTCCTAGGAGGTCTTTGTAACTCTCCTTCATGCTCGAGAGTAGTCCCCGTGTACTCGAGGCCTCAGCTAGGTTGCGGCGTATTTTTCAACATGCTGAAAAATGCCCGCGAGTAAAAAAAGGTCGCCATGGAAAAAAAACAATTTTTTTTTACTCATAGGTTTAGTGGAAGTAGGTCGTAATAGGTCGGCATGTTATTCGTAGGTAATCGAGGGTAGTCTAAAGTAATCGAAGGTAGTCGAAGGTAGTCGTAGATAATCTTCAACATAGTCGATGGGAGGTCGAAGGAGATCGAAGGAGGTCATCTTCACTCTACACTATTCGGTGTCAATTTTCCCAAAGCTAGTCGAAGCTAGTCTTCAACATAGTCGAAGGAGGTCGAAGGAGGTCTTCAACATGACACTTTTTCAAACTCTCCTAAACTCTTCTAAACTCGCCAATTAGGTTGCCACAATGGGACAGGCCCTTAACTTCAGTATAAACCAGCATCTGCAGTTCCTTGCTACACATTCTACATGCAGGAGTTTGTCCCAATTGCGATTTAACACTTTAAGCTCCTCAAATCGTGTTTAGCACAAGATTAAAAGATGCATTCTTGAACAAGACGTCAAGTCAAGAGTCAATAGTGTTTTATTGTCATGTGTCCCAGATAGGACAATGACATTCTTGCTTGCTGCAGCACAACAGAATATGTAAACTTAATACAGAACAGAAGATAAAAGTTCAGTGTGTCTATATATGCAGGGCTCATTCCCATTACTGAGTATGTTTTTCCTCTGCCGACTTAATCAGTTAAGTTGTTTTTCAATGGCAGTGCTGGAGTCCAGTGCAAAACTCCATCCACCGGAAGACTGCAAGAACACAGGGATAGAAACAGTGAACACATGGCAGGAGACCAGTAGATTGCCAAGCCATCCCAGTTCCTTGATGACATTTGGATTCCAATCAACGTATCCTCAAGATAGATAGTCGGGGAGGTTTTCTCTGTTGCACCTCATTTTCCATCTTCTGTGGTTGTGGTATGAGATCATTTTTTTACTATCGGATGTTTTGCAGCGCTTTCGGCCGAGTCGGAACTCCGGCCCGCCTGAGAGCTCGCTACCCTGGATGAATGACATCCTACCAGCAACTGTTGCACTCTGATGCTTACACCGTGTGGAACCACCCATGCCTTCATACAATGTAGAGAGCCGCGATGTATTCAAACCGAGTCCCTACATGGTGGGAAAGCATTGTTGAAGTGCAACCAATGCTTTAACAGTCCGTACTCAGACTCATCCCGAGTCTCTCGTCCAAAGTTCCAGATCTGCAGTCTCTCCCCACCACTCCAGAGCTCAGACCTCTTCCCGCCGCTCTTGCACCACAATCTCAAGATTCAAGACTCAAGATTCAAGATAGTTTATTGTCATGTGTCCCAGATAGGACAATGAAATTCTTGCTTTGCTTCAGCACAACAGAATCTCTCCCCAATGCTCCCATTCTCTGGTCTCTCCCCACACTGCCACATGTCTTTACTCAGAGAGTGGTAGTGGTGTGGAATGAGCTTCCAGTGGAAGTGGTGGATCGTTGGGATAATTTAAAAATAAATTGGATAGGCATATGGATGAGAAGGGAATGGAGGGTTATGGTATGAGTGCAGGCAGGTGGGACTAAGGGAAAAAAGTTGTTCAGCACGGACTTGTAGGGCCAAGATGGCCTGTTTCCATGCTGTAATTGTTATATGGTTATATGGTTATATCCCCAATCTCTCCCGATCCACAATCTCATCCTGACCTCCAATCTCTCCCCAATGCTACCGATCTCCACCCAGTCTCTCCCCGCACTGTTCCATGTCCCCAATCTCTACCCCAGCATCTCCGATCCCATGTTTCCTTTCCAGCGCCCTGGATCAACAATCTCTTAATGTTCTCGATCTCCATTCTCTCCCCCAATTCACCCGATCCGCAGTCTATTTGCAACCCTCCCAACTTCCAGTCTCACCAAATTCCTGATCATCAGAGACTCCCAAGACTTCTCAATTCCCAGTCGCTCACCATCCCACTGCCCCTCACCCGCTCCTCCATCTCCTGGGCACCAGCAACATGCCAACCCATGATGTTTTCAATGTTACTCCAGCTCGACCGATCTTTAGATTCTCCTGACATTTCTCGATCTCCACCACCACCTCCCCAGCATTCCCATTTCCCCAGTGTTCGCCTCCTTTACCTACATCGATCTGTAATCTTGTTCTTCCACCAAACACAAACTTATGCCCCTGTCCCACTTAGGAAACCTGAATGGAAACCTCTGGAGACTTTGCGCCCCACCCAAGGTTTCCGTGCGGTTCCCGGAGGTTCCCGTAGGTTTTTGTCAGTCTCCCTAATGGTCATAAGTGTTCATTTCTTCTATGTTCTGGCGATTATTTCAAAAGCTTCCACCACCTGCAACCTCCGGCAACCACCTTCAACTAGCATCGCAACCGGCTTCGACAAAAAAAATTCTGATTTTTAAAACGGCAACCCATTTTTAGCCGCGGCCGGTTTTGAATTTATTTCAACAAAATCAAAACCGGCCTCGACTAAAAGTAGGTTGCCGTTTGGTTGAAGCCAGTGGAGTAGGGTCGCTATTTACTTACAGGCAGTCGAAGGCCATCTCCTTCACTGACCGACCATTTTGATTGGCTCATTGCAGTTTTCAGCAAAGATCCTATAGGATCATTGGTTTTCAGGACCTAGAAGATCCGCCGGAAGGTAAAATGCCCTCTAACTTTATTAAACTTCTTAAAACTGTCTCCACTCCTCCACTCCTTCTCACCCCCCTCCTTCTCCTTCCCCCTTCTCCTCCACCCCTTCTCTTCTCTCCCCTTCTCTCTCCCCTTCCTCTCTCCCCTTCCTCTCTCCCCTTCTCTCTCCCTTCTCTGTCCCCTTCTCTGTCCCCTTCTCTGTCCCCTTCTCTGTCCCCTTCTCTGTCCCCTTCTTTCCCTCCCGTGCTCTCTAAAGGACTTACCGTGCTCTGTGGCAGCCGTTTACCTTACTCTTCATTGCACAAACAGCGCTCCTCTGCTGTCCCTGGCCCTCACCTTCACGATGTGTTTATGTGTGTGCGGTCGGTAGCAAAGATCCTGGAGGATCTTTGGTCAGTGGAGGCAGCTCATGCTTCAGTGGAGGCCTTCCAGGTGAATGACCAAAACCTCTGGTGACTCATGGAACCCTTGGGTGGGGCACAAGGTCACCAGAGGTTTACATTCAGATTTCCTAAGTGGGACACCTGGGACACTTAGGAAACCTCTGGTGACCTTGCGCCACCTCCCCAGGAACTTTCCTCTGCAACCACAGGAGACGTAACACCTGTTCCTATACCTTCTCCCTAGACTCCTTCCAAGGACCATTTCAGGCGAGGCAGAGGTTTACTTGCACCTCCTCCTACCTCATCCACTGTATCCTGTTCTAGATGTGCATTCCTATATATATTTGCGAGACCAAGCGCAGGGTCGGCGATTGTTTCGCTGAACACCTCCGCTCAGTCCGCCTAAACCTACCTGATCTCCTGGTTGCCAAACACTTTAACTCCCCCTCCCATTACCATACTGACCTTTCCGGCTGAGGCCTCCTCCACTATCAGAGTGAGACCAAACTCAAATTGGAGGAACAGCGCCTCATATTTCGCTTGGGCAGCAAACCCCAGTGGCATGAATATTGATTTCTCTAACTTCAAGTAACCCTTGCTTTCCCTCTTTCTCCATCCCTCCCCCATCCTAGTTCTCTGACCAGTCTCAGTCTGCAGGAAGGTTTCGACCCGAAACGTCACCCGTTCCTTCTATCCAGGGATGCTGCCTGTCCCGCTTAGTTACTCCAGCATTTTGTGCCCATCTCAAGTTTGTAAGTTAATTGGCTTGCTTTAATTGTAAATTGGCCCTAGTGTGTGTGTAGGATAGTGTAAATGTGCAGGGATCACTGATTGGCATGGACGGTGGGCCGAAGGGCTTGTTTCCACACTGTATCTCTGAAATAAACTAAGTGCTGCCTGGTATCATTCCAAAAAAAATGTTATTGAAATTATAATATTGCTGATAGTGGTGAATTGCACTTAAAATAACTGTTAAGATGCTTACATCATGAGAGTCAAGAGTGTTTTATTGTCATATTTCCCAGATAGAACAATGAAATTCTTACTTGCCGCAGCACAACAGAATATGCAAACATAGTATGATATGACAAACAAGAGAGAGAAAAGAAAAGCTCAGTGTGTATATATACACATACTCACTATCATGAAAGTGTAATGATATTTTTAAAGCACTTCATGGCTATACGCTATTCTGAAATTATGAAAGATATATCAATAAAGGTTCTTCTTTCTTTCAATATATTAGGAATCCTCCTATTTGGTTGCATTTTCTATCTTTGCAGACATTACATTTGCCTCACTTATTCTAAGTCATTTCATCGTTGACATGAGTTAATGCAAGTGGAACAGAACAGCTCCACAGGAAGTCCCATAGATTGACACTGTGTTAGCTCAAAGTACAGAAATATACTAACATTATGCATTCAAAGGACAAAGAGAACAGAATTAGAAGCAGACAAGCCTAAAGCTGTAAAGGTAGGGTGTAGAATGTCCTTGTGTTAATTAGAGTCCTCGCTCATTCGAGCAAGAAATTGGTGGGATGGTGGTTGGTGCGTCAAATGCACATCAACCAACATCAACTTGACATATTGCATCGACAGAAGGGGAGAAGAATGAAAAAAAGAGCAAAATTGTTCAATTCCTCAAATCAATATGAACTATGAATTTAATTTAAGTTAAGAAAAAGCCATTTAAAAATAAATCATTTTAAATCATTAGAGGCATAGTTAAAGACATATGTGAACCTCAGTAGCAAGACATTGAGTTTCATCAGATCTTAGTAATAATATATTCAATGTAAAGCTGTAGATCAACATAACCTTTCCCCTAAAACCAGAATCTACTGTATATAATGTAATTTGGATTGTTAGCAATGCCAATGACACACACAATGATTGATGTTAAAGCTAACCACTAATTATGTTCTTCCTTTGTCATTGCTAAGGAATTGTACGAAACAAGATCTGGACAGCAAAGTAATAATGATAAATTGGATTTATTACTTTAACGAAAATTAAGCCCTTCTGCTTTTGCAGAAAGGAGACAAGCTGACAATGGGAATATTAACTGGTAGTCAATGGCATCATTTAAAGGAGGAGATGACAAAGTAATTGACAAATACTTTTTGACATTGTGCATTCAGCAATGAAAATTCACGCTGAGATATCCAAGTATGGAACAGGTATATCAGCAAGTTTGTTGTTCCCAATATTCCTTCAGTTGTTAGTATACTGGCAAAGCACATATGTTTGGTGACATCATTTGGGTTTTTAACGTTCTGTTGCCTATGGCAGTGATTAGGATTTCTTTCTGACCCACCATGCCCATGAAAACAGTTCTCAGAAACTATGATTCAGTATCTATCAAGTCCAATTGAGTGGCCATCAAGAGAATCTACTTGCCTAATTCTGAAGTATCATTGGTAGCCCATGCTGATAAAAGTATTTTGCGAAGTGGTGATTTGGTACCATTTGCGTAGTTTGCAGAAGATGGTAAGCAAAAAGTACCTGACATTAAACAGTCATTGAGAGCGAGCTCTTAATTCAAACAGACATGTATCTTTTTAGCCTGCTATGAAGTAGAATGTAAAGTAGAAGAATGCATTCCTGACATTTGGGAACAACTAGCCTGAAGCCATGTAAAATATGATCGTAGCTTGAGAATAATGATTAGTCAAACTGTATGTAGTCATCTGTCGCTGAATTTTTGGTGTGATTTAATTTAATCCAAGAAAGGGATTTTACCTTTTTAATTTATGTAGGTGTACCAATGAAAACTCTGCAAGAATTCAAGAAAAGTAAAATCAAAAGTTTGACATTTTTAATTATAATAGTGTTAATTAAAACAGCGGATGCTCCTGTATGTTGCTTTCATTGACCTCACCAAGGCGTTTGATCTCGTCAGCAGAGATGGCCTATTTAAGGCTCTGCCAAAGATCGGCTGCCCACCAAAACTGAAGAGCATGATAGAATCCTTCCACATCAACATGAAGGGGACAGTGCAGTTCAATGGCAGCTTCTCTGAGCATTTCGACATCTGCAGTGGCGTCAAACAAGGCTGCATCCTCGCTCTCACACTCTTTGGGATTTTCTTCGCTCTGCTCCTGAAACATGCCTTCGGCACTGCAACAGAGGGGATCTACCTGTGTACTAGATCAGATGGCAGGCTCTTCAACCTCACCCGCCTCAGAGCAAAGACAGATGTGCGTGAAGCTCTCATCAGAGACGTGATGTTTGCCGATGATGCCGCAATTGTGTCCACACCCAGCAGGAACTACAATCACCGATGGACCGCTTCTATCAGGCATGCAAGGGCTGACAATCAGCCTGAAGAAGACGAACATCTTGGGGCAGGATACAGAGGCGCCGCCTATCATCGACAACTATGAACCCGATGCCGTCCATCAGTTCACGTACCTCGACTCCACCATCGCCGACAACCTCTCCTTGGACACAGAGATTGATAAGAGGATCGGGAAGGCAGCTACTAATCTCGCTCGCCTCACAACTTGAGTGTGGACAAACCCAAAGCTGACAGTGAAGACAAAGACAGCAGTCTACAACACCTGTGTCCACAGCACGCTGCTGATCGTCAGTGGGACATGGACTACATATGCCAGGTAGGAGAAAAGACTCAACACCTTCCACCTGAGAAGCATCCGCCGTATCCTGGGCATATCCTGGCAAGCAGAGTGTCCAATGCCGAGATCCTGTCTCGCGCTGGCCTTCCCAGTGTGTACACTCTACTTGGGCAGCGCAGACTGTGGTGGCTGAGCCATGTCCACCGCATGGAGGACGGCCATATTACAAAAGACATCCTCTATGGAGAGCTGACATCTGGGAGGAGAACCATCGGTGACCCCAGCTACGTTACAAGGATGTCTGCAAGAGAGATATGAAGGTACTCGACATCGATGTGGAGTCCTGGGAGACTCTTGCAGCTGACCGCACTACGTGGAGAGGTACCCTGAACCAACACCTCAAAACGGGGGAAGAGAAACTGTTGAACGCAATGGCAGACAAGCGGGCATGAAGAAAGGAGGGCAGCAACTTTGACAAACCAGAAACCACACATATATGTGGTCTTTGCCACAGACTGTCACTCCCGCATTGGTATCTTCAGCCACAAGTGACACTGCTCCAGCTGAGGTTTGGAGCAAGCAGCCAACAACTAGGATGCATCACCCATGGTCAGTCATGTCCGGGGGGGCCTACAAAAATTATAGTTTGTTAAAATGGATAACACACTGGGTCAAAGCAACAACCAAGCCAATGACACTCATCAAAGAATAAATGTGTGCTTAAATGTCAATGAGCAAAATGTCTTGCATGGGCTTATGTGTGTTATGTTATATTGGGTTCAATTCCTTTTAAGGAATGTAATTCATGATCCACTGTTCTCTGTACATTAGTCACTACAAATGCTTCAGTGTAGAGCTATATAGAATAATCTGCCCACATGGGAGTAAGTTTATAGTAAGAATTCCACGTCTCCCAGTAAGTTATTTTATTGAATTAACCACCCTTGCTACTATTTTGATTTTTTATCTATTTTCCAGTATCATAGAGAATGACAGAGAATAATATTGAGATGTCACTCCACCATTAGCAATTAATATCTGACTCACCATTTAAATTGATGGATTTGCATGGTAGATATGAATTAAACATGCTACAGAGAACTAATACGTCAACTTTCAATGCTATTTTAAATGTGTGACAAAAAATTATTATTGCCAAATGGTCATTCTTAATTAAAAACAAATTACCATGTAAGGTTTCATTCCATCATTTTTTTCCTCATCTTTCTGCATCTAATTAAATATTGCTAATCTCCTGTTCTCTTTCACACTCACCCCCATTTCCATTTTGTTTCCTTCCCAGTCACACTGGTTATTTTTCAGTCTTTCAAAATCATTGGACAAAGAGTTCTCAGTCCTTGCTTTTTAACTCAAATCCCAGCTGCCCTGTTTTCCTTGCTGTGATGTTATTAGTTCAGATTTAGAGGAATTTGCATTGTGCAATAATTAAAAAATATATGAACCTACTAAAAGAAATCTAACTACCAACAGCTATCATAAACTGTTCTGCTACAGACATAACTGGGCCATTGATAAAAAAAAGTTAAATATATCGCTCTGCAGGTGACACACTTACAAAAAAACTGAAATAATTGGGTAAATGAAGTGCATTAGGCTTCTGACAAAACCTGATCATTATTACGGACTCTTGTTAAAAATGTACCATTAAAAGGGATTCATTATATTACAATTACAGTTGAAGATGTTAATGGATAATGTCTCAGTCTACTAATATTGAAGTAATAACCTACCTGTAATAAATAGATTAATGCCTCCATTAAAATGATAGACATTTGAATATGATGAATCAATTAATGTCCATTATCATCTATGTTCACTTCTGGCATATTCAAATTATATCACATATACCAAGTGATACATTTGACAACTGAATATTCCACGTACTTTGTATTAGGCAAGGATGTGACAAGCAGGGAAGAATTTAAGAGTGTTGTCTTGAAGCATACACAAAAAAGTAGATTATAAAGAAATTGTTATAGGCAGTAGGGAAGTAGCAAGCTAATGTAATTTAAGTGAAAGTGTTTAGAGAAAACCTGTTTAAATAAAGCAGTTGAGGTCGTGGCTTGGATATTGTTGTTTTACCTTTAAAATCTCTGGAGGTCCAGCATGAAATTACTTGACGTATATTCATTACCAATGGTAACCGAGGAAGTGAAATTTAAATTTGCCATGGGTCAAAAATGACTTGATTTTATAAAGGTACTAGACCAAGTGCAGACCAGTTGGGTCTGTTCCCCCAACGTGCGGTTGTGGGGGGGGGGGGAGGGGGAGGCGGCATGCAGCATCACACACACTAACTATCTCCCCCCCCCCCCCCTGCACTCACGCTAATTACCCCCCTTGATATTATGTTAATATTATTAATTTGCTCCATTTACCCCATAAACACCCTATCTACTGACACATAGCCCCCAACTTGCAGTCACACCTAGAGAGGGAGAGCGGGGTGGGGGTAGAGAATGAGAGCAGAGAGAGAAGGGGCAGAGGCAGAGAGAGAGACAGAGACACAGAGAGATGGGCAAGAGGGATGGGGGGGAGAGAGGAGGATAAGAGGGAGGGTGGGTGAGGGGGCAAAGGAGGGGAGGAGAGAGAGAGAGCGCGTGAGAGTGAGGGGGAGAGAGAGGGGGTGCTGAGAGGGGGGTGAAGTGGGGAGCGGGGAGGTGGGGGGAGGGTGTAGGGAAGAGGGTAGGGGTTGTGGAGGGAAGAGGGTAGGGGTTGTGGAGGGGAGGGGATTTTTAGGGGAGGGAGGGGGGTGGGGGAGGGGATGGCGGGGAGGAGAGAGAGAGAGAGAGGGGGAGAGGGGGGAGGAGGGGGGGAGGAGATAGGGAGGAGAGGGGAGATGAGAGAGGGGGGAGAGGGGGTGTGCTGAGAGTGGTGGGGGAGAGAAGGGGGAGCAGGGAGGGGGACGGAGGGTGGAGGGAAGGGGTGGGGGGGTGTGGAGGGGAGGAATGGGTGGGGGAGGGGATGGAGGGGAGAAAAAGAGGGGAGAGAGAGAGGGAGAGGGGAGAGGAGAGGAGAGGGGGGCGGAGGTGGGGGGGGGGGGCAGGAGGAGGAGGGGGGCGAGAGGAGAGGCGAGGAGAGGGACAGTGGGCGGAGAGGAGAGGAGGAGAGGGAGAGGGAGGGGGGAGAGGAGGGGGTGAAGTGGGGAGAGGAGGGGTGAAGTGGGGAGAGGAGGTGTGAGGGGGGTGGAGGAGAGGTGTAAGTGTGAGGTGGGGAGAGGAGAGGAGAGGGGGAGAGGAGGGGGGGGGGGGGGGGGAGGGGGGGGGGAGAGAGAGAGGGGGGGAGAAGGGGGGGAGAAAAAAACATTTTAGAACCACCAAAAAATACACATTCTGCAAGCATTGTAGAACCAAAAGAGACTTTTTTTGCAAACATTTTAGAACCAATAAACACTTTTTCAAACATTTTAGAACCAATAGACACATTCTGCAAACGTTCTAGAACCACTAAGGACACTTACATTTGAGTAGACATGTGTTCAGTGTTATTCACAGCTCAGAGAAACGTGACCCTCTGCCTTCCTCCAGCTTGCAGACACTGATTGAGGCACACCACTTCCTGGTTTTATAGTCCCTCCCCCCTGCCGCCAGCAGGGGCAGCAGAGATAATGGGGAATTTTGTAAAAGCATTAATATCTCTGTCATTTTTCATCAACGGGAAAAATCCTCAGCACACATACGGCAGAGGGAGGCTCTGAGCAAGGTGACCAAAAATGACGGCCGTAGGTGATGGCGTTCTCTCGGAAATCGCAGCACAGATGGCCAAAACCAGTCAAGAACAGACTTTTAGTAATATAGATATTGAGCAAGGATTGCCTTCCAATATATATTGAAATATTTGTATCCATTAGGAACTGATTTAAGCCTATTTCCCAAGCCTGATTGCCATTCATTAAGTGCATAACTCATCTGATTGTCACCTCAACATTGTAGTCCCATCTACCCATGGAAACCTTTTACTTACTTGTTGATTTAAAATTACATTAGCAATTCCCATAGAAAATATTTACGCTGTTTCCACTGTCTTTGGACAAAGAGCGTTCCAAAGATCATGACCCTCAGAGAAAGGTTTTTGATTCCTCTCTGTCTTAAATGTTCCATTTTTAAACAGCGAACCCTGGTTTGAGATTCTCCCACAAGAGTAAACATCCACTCCATATCCATCATGTTAATTTCTAATTCCCATCTCACCTTTATAAACTCCAGTATAACCCTGCCCAGTCATTCCTCTCAAACCAACCACCCATTCCGAGTATTAATTTAGTAAACCTACTTTAATGATTTTCAATCCATTAACGACCTTCCCAAAGGAAATAGACCAATTTTGTACAAAGTATTCTACAATTGATCTCACAAATGCATGAGATGCAGGAAAACCTCCCCACTTTTGTAATAAATAATAATATCATGTTGGCTTTCTTATTTCTCGCTGCTAACTAGTATTTTGAAAACCCACACATGGACATTCAGATTTACCTGCATTGTTCAGCTCTGTAGTCTCTCACCATTTAAATAACATGCTTTTATTTTTTTCCTGACAAACAAAAGTTTTTACAATTTACTACTTTGTATTCAGCCACATTTTTGCATTTACCCTCTCTGTACCTTATTGTATCCTCCTTATATACTCTTCAAAGCTTACTTTCCTACCAACCTTTGTTTCGTCAGAAAAAACATAATAACCATAACTTTAGTATCTTCATTCAAGTCATTCCTATAATGTGTAAATAGTTGAGACCTGTTGTTGATCCATGTGGCTCAGCACTCAATACCTCTTCAATTAGGAAAATGCCTATTTATGACTACTCACAGTTTCCTGTGGCCTGTCAATCTTCTACCCATGCAAAGTGCTACCTCCCACAGCATGACAAGATTTTTTTTTGCAAGTGCCTTTTATGTAACTCCTTATCATAATACTTTCTTGATATCTAAGCATAGTACATTTCCCAGTCCCCCAACAGCTACAGCACATGTTATTTCTTCAAAGAACTCCAACAAATGATTTCCCTTTCACCAAAAATAGTGACTTTGCCTGCTATAATGCATTTCTTAATAACCTCCAACATTTTCGTAAAGGCATACAATAAGAAAGATCCCTGCGTTCCTGCTTCTGTTAAGAAAAACACCACCATCTCTTCACCCCTTGTAGCTCCTCAGATTGTTATCTAATGTTTACAGAATCAAAGCCTAATTTATTTTGCTGGAATAAAGCTGGAGCATAGGAGGTACTTTAACAAATGTGGTGATGTTAAGTGAAAAATGTACAGGGGAAAAGATGAGATGCATGCAAATGCAAAAAGCACAACTTTTCTGCCAGTAGAGGATATTGAAACAATCAGAATTAAAAAGTAAGTTTGGTTGAAAATTTAAGTTGAACCTGCCATAGAGTGCAGAAGGAAGAACATGAAAATGCAACAACTGACCAGTCAGTGTAAGAATGAAGTGCCACACGATTGTTTAATATTGGTACCCTAGCATCTAACTTGCTATTTAGAAAAAAATGATGAGTTTATGTCAACACAGTACCTCAAGAATTGCATGTTTTTCTAGTACTCAGAACTGATGGTCAACATTCTAGGTTTTGAGGTAACTGCAACACAATCGTGTTCTGACATGGACTTGCTACCACAGCCATGTGTGTTGCCTCAGGACTTATCTGTGCAGCCATCTTGTTTTACATGCCTTGAGCTCCATATCCAGGCCTCCCAAGAATTTGCCCAACCAGAATTTCAGATTCTGCATCCACGCCTTTCACTCCACTAGCCTCTATATCCAAGACATTATTCTGTGACATTTCCGCATCCTCCAACATGATCCCACCACGAGTCGCATCTTCCCATAACCCATCCCTTTCCATCCAATTCACCCCCTCCCCTGTAACCTCAGGAGATGTAACACATTACACACCCTCACATCTATCCAGGGTCACCAACTGTCCTTCCAGGTGAGACAGAGGTTCACGTGCACCTCCACTAACCTCTTCTACTGCATCCAGTGCTTCCGATGTGGCCTTCTTTACATTACTCACACCAAGCGTAGATTTGACAGCCATTTTGCTAAACACTTGCACTTGTTCTGCCAATGCCTATTAGATCTATACCAGTTGCCAACCATTTTTTCTCCCTTCCCTATTCCCATACTGACTTTTCAGTCCTGGGCATTCTCCATTGCCAGAGTGATGCCAAACGTGAACTGGAAGAACAGCGCCCTGTTTTCTGACTGGGTGGTTTTAAACCCAATGGTATGGACATTGAATTTCCCAATTTTAGGTAACTAACTAAACAACTCTCCCTCCCCTCCCATCCCTTCCCTATGCCCAACATGTTCTCACACTGATTTCCCCCTTCCCCCAAACGCCCCTTTCCACCTACATTCCTATCCCTGGCACCACAATTCACAACTCTTCACCCCTTATCTTATACCTTTTGGCTTTTCATCTCTGGCCTTTGTCAAACCATCTGCCTATCAAAAGAAACCCTCACCGGTATCCACCTACCACTGCCAGACTTCATTCTGCCTCTCTTCCAACTTTCTTTACTCCCCCACCACAATCAGTTTGAACAAGAGTTCCAACCTCAAACATCACATGTCCATGTTCTCCAAAGAATGCTGCCCGACCCGCTGAGGTACTCTAGCACATCATGTTTTTTTTCTGATATTCTAATTTCAATTCATGAAATTAATTCCCAAAATGAATGAACATTTTTACAAAAAGGGGTGATAGATGTATGGAATGAGCTGTGGGAGGAGGTAGTTGAGGCAGGTTCTATCACAATGTTTGTTATTGAAGGACATTCTTGCTATTCAGGGAGTGCAGCATAGTTACACACGGTTAATTCCCGGGATGGCGGGACTGTCATATTCTGAGAGAATGGAGCAGCTGGGCTTGTATACTCTGGAGTTTAGAAGGATGAGAGGATATCTTATTGAAACACATATAAGATTATTAAGGGTTTGGAAACGCTAGAGGCAGGAAACATGTTCCTGATGTTGGGTGAGTCCAGAACCAGGGGCCACAGTTTAAGAATTAGGGTTAAGCCATTTAGAACGGAGATGAGGAAACACATTTTCACACAGAGAGTTATAAGTCTGTGGAATTCTCTGCCTCAGAGGGCAGTGGAGGCCAGTTTGCTGGATACGTTCAAGAGAAGCTAGATAGTGCTCTTAACGAATGCAGAGTCGGGGGTTATGGGGAGAAGGCAGGAACGGGGAACTGATTGTGGATGATCAGCCATGATCACATTGAATGGCGGTGATGGCTCGAAGGGCCGAATGGCCTACTCCTGCATCTATGCCTATTATCTATTGTCTAAGAAACATTTAGACAGGTAAATGGATAGTATAGGTTTAGAGGGAGATAGACATAAACTGCTGGAGTAACTCAACGGGTAAGGCCGCATCTCTGGTGAAAAAGGATGGGTGATGTTTCAGGTCAGAATCTTTCAGATTCAGAGGGATTATGGACCAGACATAGCAGGTGGAATTAGTGTAGATGGGGCATGTTGGTCAGCATGGCCAAGTTGGGCTTAAGGGCCTGTTTCCATGCTGTGTGCATCTACGACTATAAAAACACAGTATTTGTAGTTCTGGTTAGCACTTATGGCTACACCTTATTTTAAGGATATGAAATGTATTTCAATGGATTGTGCTCAGATTTTGCAGTCATAAACAAGCTGTGTGCCCCCACTGCTGACATAAGAGAAATTTAACCAATATTGCTGCCCTTCCAACATGACTACTTTCTCAACTCCAAATTCTCTGTGCAATTGCTTTCATGTGGCATGGAACAGTAGCTCATGGATATGATATTCTCATGGCTAAGCTGGCTGTCAAAAACAATGATGTGGGGAATGAAATAGTTCCTAAACATAGAATACTGCTCGTAAATTTTAAACATTGATTACTACATTATCAAAATTAAAAAGCAACATTTGAGTTTGTATATAATAATGAAATTATGAACTGATATATCTCAAAGGTATGTCATCTAGTTTTTAGTTTAGTATGTTTAGTTTGTTTTAGTATGTTTAGTTTTTTAGACGGTCATCTGGTTTTTAGTTTTAGTTTAGTTTTTTTGAATATTTGCTTGTAATAGTTTCACCAGCACATGTTCTGGAAATTGCCTCAATTTTATGCTCCTCTGATGTCAAGTCACAGAGAAAAGTTGCGATTTTCACGAAAAATCGGGGCCCAATAGTTTATTGCGAAAACTGGTCAAACTGAAACATCCATTTGACTTTCCATTCCACTGCTCCAAATCTCTCATATCTAAGTGAGATGTTAAAATGTTATTTTGCATAATTATTAGCAATGTTCACAGATGGTCAGTCGTAGTAATGGTCCCTTCAGTAAAACCAGGACCAGAGATAATTCTCTCCTACTGCTGTTATATTATGCATGACAGCTGTTTCCTCATTCCACAAACCGACCATGCGATTTAAAGTTGCACTATTCACCGTTGCAATATTTTAAAGAGCTAATTATTTTTGAAGGAATAAATGGGGTAAAGATTATAAAGGAGAGTAAAAATGTTGATTCTACTTCTTTATAACCAGGAGTCTATTCAGGAAATGGTAACATAAAGAGAGGTTCACAGGTTTTCAACTGCACTTACAGTAAATGCTTTACATGTGCAAGGTCTGGAATTTATCCAGCTTCTGTTTCCAAATCTACAGAAATGAAAACAAGCATATGCTTTATAGAGATTTTTAGGTTTTAAAGACATACGTTTTTTTGTACACTTATTATGCAAATTTATTTAATGTCTTTAAATTGTAATTCAACTGATTGTGTTTATTTATGGCCAGAAAAGCTAAATATAATGTTGGCCTTTATGATGTGGGGAATGGAATATGATAAAATAAGTCTTACTGCCACTGTAGGGCTTTGGGAGATCACAATGGAATACTGTGTATAATTTTAGTATCATTAGTCAAGGAAGAAAATACTGGCCTTAAGGTTGGAGCAGCAAATATTCTGTAGATTGATGGGCTCTATCTCTTTCAATATAAATATTCAGCAGTCTCACACCATTTCTGGTTTCCTATGCTTCCATTCAAAATGAATAACATCATATTTCCCCATAATATACTCTTCTCCAATCTTTACACCCCACTCACTTAACCTTGTGTTTGCATTAGAAGGATCATAACTGATTCACAAATTTTCTCTATGCAATCAGCAAATTTGGACATATTGAACTGATTACCTAAATATTTCAAATTTTATATTTTAATTTTAGTGATTTTAATCTTCAGTCCAAAATATCCCCCCAAAATTCATTTTTAACTCCATGTCCCTGTATGGGATTATATTTCAATGGACACTTAAAATATACTCACCTGTTAACATTGAGGTCTTTACGTTTGGAAGCTTGCCAAAACTGAACATGATTTGGAAGACTATCCTGGGGTAATGTGTACAATTTTTGTACTCTTTTGTAATACAAAGGTTGATATGTAAAAAAAAAACAATTCAATAGTGTTTTTACTTTATGGAGTGTCAACAGCTCAAATAATTGACGTCCATCTTTAACAAAGTGCAGGATAGTAATTTATTTATCTATCATTGTACCTATTCTGCATTTATAAAAGTCCTTGCTGCTCACTGTGTTGAGCTTTGGTTTATACTTATTTTCCTTTTTAGGTGTCCTGGTATCTCATTTTGCCTCCCTTTATTCCTTTATTTTATCTCATGACCTATTCCTTTTATGTTTAGCATATAATTATCCTTAAAATGTCAATTTTATTCTAACCGCTCCATTTATTAAGGGGACTCCAGCTTTTAATGTGCTGTCTCTATTCCTATTTGCATTGAAGTTAAAGTGCACCTTGTCCATCTTATATTTTAAAAAAGCTTCTGGTTCAGACATGCCAGATTTTGATCAACTAAGCTAGATTATCTTTGATGCGATTCATTTCCACTTTATCATATTTGCTTTTCTTGTGCTACATATTAAATCTAATCATGATGAATACTATTTTTGAAATGTTGCCCTGCTTTCAAATCTGTATATTTCTTGCTTCATTAGTCAAGGCCTAACCTCCCACTGTATCATTTCTTGTTCAATATGAAAACAAAGTGTTTCAATAAACAGTACAATGCATTCTATAAACTATTTCAAGTGCAAGCATTTGTCAATTTCCACTATGCAAGACAAATATTAATATGACCATAACTCAGTTACAATTGCAAATCTTTCTTTTGTGCTCCGCATGCATTCTTTAGGTTATTTTAATCTGGCTGTCTATTATGTACTTAAAATAAATTTGACGCACCATCATAAATAACCTTATTTGGTATGGTTGTGATAATGTATTTGTGATCAACCACATTTTGATTTTTTCCCCTTTTTTAGCCTTGTTTTCTATCTCTATGAAAAATCTTACTAGTGAAATATTTCAATCAGAGTTTTATCAATTCAGATACAAATATCCATCAAGCCTTTTGCTTCATGTGCATTATAATTCTTACCATTCTTATTCCTTTACTTTCAATGCTTTACAGGTTCTTAAGCAAACACTATAACTGGACGTACAAATAAAAATTAAGCCTTGAGCAGTTTCAGAGCTGTTTTAGAAAGGATTTGTGCAGAGAAGGTCATGTCCAGTTTGTTTAGTTGATTGTTTTGAGAAAACAGTTGTTTTATTGGAAAGTGGATTGACTGGGGGTATTATCTGCATGGATAGCCTACAACACTTGATAAAGCTGCACTCTCGATTTTGTTACCAGCAATAAAATTGCAGGTAGCCTTACATGGTAAAGCTTGGTAATTACTTGCAGGGTTGGAAGTGAAGAGCAGAGGGAAAGAAAGCATTTTATTGGTGTGAGGTGACAAGTGGAGTTTCCCTACAACTGGATCTGGAGTTCATTTATTGTTCTTGCTCTTCAAAGCTGTGGAGTTGTCCCTGGTGAAAACTGTGGATATCTGGGGTATTTTACATCCCAGCCCTCTTCAAGGATTGAACAACGTAGGACTCACGCAAAAATAATACACGCACAATGTATTATTTCCATCGTAATCTCTCATAAAATGAGATCTGCAATCACATCAGGCAAGGCTTCCTATAGTCAATGTAAGCTTAGAAAAATCATTATGATTAAAATGTAAGCATCCATTTGGGCAGGGTATAGGTGAGCAGACCAATCCAAGGAACTGTAGCAACATCAACCAACATTTTCAGAGAAGTGGATAATAGAATAGAATAGAATAGAATAGTTTCTTTATTGTCATTGTAACATGGACCATGTACAACGAAATTTAAAATGTCAGCCAGTCAGTGCAGCATTCAATCATTTCTAAAAGCTAACGATACATACACGGTAAAATAATAAAGATAAACAACTAAATAAATATCACGAACACAGCACGCATACACACCCAACCCTCCATCCTTCTGTCGATTTCACAGTTACCACAGTCCCTTAGTCTGTATCGCCCCTGCGTTCCTTGGCGGCTACATTTAGTGCTTTTATAGCAGTGGGGTAAAAACTGTTTTTTAGTCTGTTCGTCCTTGTCCTTGTAGATCTGTACCATCTGCCTGACGGCAACAGTTCAAACAGGGAGTGTCCGGGGTGGGAAATGTCCTTTATGATATTCTGGGTTTTTTTGGTGCAGCGGGAACTGTGTAAGTCCTCCAAGGTAAGGAGAGGGCAGCCGACAATCCTCTGGGCGTTGTCAAATGGCCCTCTGGTGTACCACACGCATACACAGTATGTTAGTATGCTCTCAATGGAGCACCGATAAAAGGACAGCAGCAGTCTCTGAGTGATGTTGTTCTTCCTGAGCACCCTCAGGAAGTGCAGTCTCTGCTGGACCTTTTTCAGCAGCGCAGTGGTGTTCACGCTCCACGTCAGGTCCTCCTCAATATGGATTCCCAGGAAGCGGAAATCCGCCACCCTCTCTACACAGTCCCCTCTGATAGTCAATGGTACCATGTCCGTTTTGTTCTTCCTGAAGTCTATTATTACTTCCTTTGTCTTTAAGGTGTTGAGGAGCAGGTTATTTTCTTAGGTTATAATACAATTATCTCCTAGCTAATGTCTCAAACACACAGTTTACTTTCTGAATGTTTACTCCAAAATAGACACCACACAGATTTGCTGCTCTGTGAACATTACGATTATAAATAAACCACAGCTATCATTCTGACTGGAATGTACTACAAAAATCAGACTCGAGTTAAGCATTTTCCTGTATCTATAACTTCAGGCTCAACAAAAGCAAGGACATTGACTACCAACATTAACAGCTCATTCATCGTGGAAGGTGTGGTATTTGATATGATGAGGAATAACGCACTGCTTGAAACAGGCAGCTTTCTCAATGAATTTCCAAATGTCAGGCACAGCACTGTTCCTGAAATCAGATAAATATTTGCAGACATTGCTGTGCAGTAGATAGGGATAAATAAACCACAGTCTTCAGCAATTTGAAAAATCTCTGCTCACTGCTGAAATTTGGTGGAACATTGCAACACTATTTGGACAAGGATTGCCATAACGGGTCTGATCAGTCCTTCAAAATGCAGAGAGGACACAATGAAACACAAAGTCAAAGTCACGCTTTTATCTGATTCCAAATTAATCTTAGTCTGTTAAAGCACCACCCCATGTGTTTGTGTTTGATACAGTATATAATTGCCAACAAATTCATGCACTGAATTTCATTAAACATCGGTGTACAATTTGGCTGTTGAGGTAAGAGCAGCTGGTGGCAGCTTGAATGTGATAAAAGGGAAGCGGGTTGCATCTCAGCAGATTGTGACATCTTAATGAAGTGGTCTGATGTGTTTTATACCAGTACATGCAATTTCATGTTATGACATGGGATTCAGTGGGATAACACACACTTTAATTTAGCAGCATGATACAACTAAGTCAATATTATACATACCACATACGGCATTCCCAATGTAACTATTAGAAGAATAGGTTGTCACAATATTTATATTGCACCAGTATCTGGATTAAAACAAAAATGGCAGTTCCAGCATGGAAGGTGAGGTGATATTTTTATGTATGCAGATGACATGCTTGTTTGAAAAATGAAACTTTGATTGGATTAGTTAATATTGGCATCCAACGGTTGTTTTAACTGCAGACATTGACCTACAGAAGACAAATTGTTATTACTACTTTGAACTTAGTAAATGAGAACTGGCAACAACATTACACAAATGATCCATGTGGTCGAGGCCAGTGCCGAAATTAGAGATGAGCAGGAAATCAGCTTGTCATTTCACAGTAATACCGAAACATCTGCGTTTCATCAAAGTAATTTACATCCATTAGATTTTTCTCATCAGACGTTGATCCTGATATGTTAACATGCCTATTTGTTAGTATTAACACCATAATACACTTCCTGCCAAACTCATTACCAACTTTTTGGGAAGGAAGCAGTGTTTTGTAGTAAATTCAACCTTAATTCCTGCAGATTAGATAACACAGTTGCTGCTGAGAAGTATAATTACTTCCCCTTGCTGCTCAATAAGTAATTATGTCATCAATTTTAATATGGTAAGCAATGAGTTGACAAAAAATCCTATCTAGTACTTTTGATTTATCTAGGGTCTCATAACTGTAGAAATGTATATGGCCTGAGCATGCTATTCTAAAAAGATCCTAATGCAACTGTCAAAGCAGGAATGTATCTGCTAGATGGCACTGCAAGGCAGCACAAGATCACACAGGACTGAACAGCACAATAGTTAAATGAGGCTTTGCACGGTACATATCCTTTAATAAAAAGCTTTCAGTGTGTAAATCAAAGCAAGCCACAAAATGAAAAGATGCATACACAGTGGCACATTTATATGCAAAATATTTCAGAAGGAAACCTTGCACAAATAAGCAACGGCATTGTGCTGCCAGTAAGATCTACTGCATTATGTATGAGACAACAGTCTCTGCAGACACTTTCTGTTCACAATAAAGGACAACACTTGAGGCCAGTAATACAATCACTTAATTGTGGAAGAAGGCAAGAAGGCCTAAATGTTAGCTAGCAACACAAATTATGTTAGTGGCAAAAGTACCCATACGTTATTGTCAGAGGTGCTGATGTTAAATGTACAAAAAGTAATGTTTATCTCCTGGTTAAATGATGTAATCATTCTCATTACTCTTCTCAAATCCTCTATCACCATTGTATTTGTGACCTTCAGTTTAATCAGAAAGGGACAGATTCAATGGCCTAACTGGCATTCACGTTCAGTGTCACCTAGAAAGTGAAACCCTTCAGATGTATGATAAATAATTGTGCTCTGTTTTGTAACTAGACCAGATCCAGCACATAAACGCAGAACATTGTTTCCCGTTCTGAAGAAGGGTTTTGGGCCTTAAATGTTAACTGTTTCTCTTCCCATAGCTGCTGTCTGACCTGCTGACAGTTTCAGCATTTTCTGTTTTATTTCAGATTTTCAACATCTGCAGTCTCATGATTTTTAAACTTAGCACAAACAGTCCTCTCAATAAAACAAATGGTTAAAGTTTAAATTGACTTTTTAAGTTCTTACTGAGTCACCAAGACCCCAATATGTGTAATTAGATAGAAGACTAATATATATACACAAGATTTAGTAAATCAAATAGATCAGTGAAAAAGAAGAAGATTTAGGTTACATATATATATATACACATATATATGCACATATTTTCCTCACATTACAATAGTCCCAACACTTTAAAAGTACCATGTTCATGCAAATCCTTGAAGCTGTGAAAGGTTTACTATACCCAAGCTTTAATTCACCTTTTGCACAGGGTGAGCACTTCATAGAAACAGCTGATTTTTAAAATTTGGCAATAAATAGTTATTTTGATTTATCGTTGCAATGAGATCCTAAGCACCTGAAAGGTGTTTTCAGTCAAATATAAGTCCATGCTATAGAAAGGACCAAGCAACCAAAATTTTGCACAAATAATCAATATTTTTAAATTATATGAAATGACGGAAGAAATGGAATGAAGTAGAAAGCCCGATGGAAATGATCAGAACATACACCGTGCTCAAACTAAAATAATTGCCTTCAGTTTAACTGTTTCATTTGAATTTTTATTTAAATGTGTTGCAAATATAAACTGTGCATTTTGAGCCTGTTTTTCTCCTTTCCATTTATGTCATAAAGTGATGGACAGTTAGTGACTTAGGAATTAATGATCTCTACATCCCACAAGGACATTTCAAAGCCTGTTCCTAATAGATAAACCTTTGGGATTTACTCTGGTTATTTGCTGACTTGAGCAGAGGAGAGTGCAGACACACACTTCACTGCTGCTCTTTCATGTAAGAGGTTCACTGACGACCTTGACTTCCATCATTCCATGTGTCTACAAGGTCAGGCATTGTACCAGACAAGTAATTGCATGAACTGACTCTGAATTAGGAACAAATCGCGGTTCTCATGTATTAGTTTCTAAGTGGCTTCATATGGCAGTGCTCAACAGTGTGCTCCCCCTGAGCATTAGGATTATATTCTACATGAATAGCTTTAAATACACAACTGGTCATTCCCTCTTTCCAGTATACAGAAACAGTGACCTAATCACGTATATCCATCTATTATTTGCCAGGTTTTGTCCTGCCCCAGCCTCTTTCTCAATTTTTGCTCCTCTGTTACAATCAGTCTGAAAAAGAGTACAAACACCCTTCCACGTCTTCCAAAGATGCTCCCTGACTTGTTAAGTCACTCCAAGACTTTGTGTTCTATGTGTAGGAAAGAACTGCAGATGCTGGTTTAAATCGAAGGTAGACACAAAATGCTGATGTAACTCAACGGTACACCTAGCATCTCTGGAGAGAAGGAATGGGTGACGTTTCGGGTCTAGTCGAATTAGGGTCTCGACCCGAAATGTCACCCATTCCTTCTCTCCAGAGATGCTGCCTGTCCCACTGAGTCACTCCAGCATTTTGTGTCTACCTTTGTGTTCAATGCCAGTTTTCATTGGTGGGTCAGTGGTGGAGAGAGTTAGCAGCTTCTCCTGGACGTTAACATCTCAGATGATATTTCATGGGTCGATCACAAAGCCATCATCATGAGGAAGATATGTCAGTACCTCTACTTTCTTAGAAGTTCAAGAAAATTTGGCATGTTATCGAATACTCTAACGTAATTCCACAGATGCACTGGCAATTCCAGTGCTCAGGGAATGTAGAGAGTGGTGGACACAGCCCAGTTAGTCTCCAGGATAGCCCTCCCCACGGTTGAATGCATGTACATGAGGCACTTCTCAAGGTAACTTTTATCAGCAAGGATCCCCACCATTTAGGCTTTTCCTTTTCTAGTTGCTAGCATCAGGCAGAAGGTAGGGAAGCCTGAAGTCCAACATCACCACATTCAAAAATAGTTACATCCAATCCAGTCTTGAACTGACCTACATAAACCTAACCCTACCTCAGCAATTTAAAGCTTGCATCATCTCTTGCATTACATCTGCATCTGGATGTATCTTTTGTGATTTTGACTAATGTCTTTATCTGCCTAGACTTATTCTTTTCATTGTCTTGATTAATTTATGTACAATTATACATCCGCAGGCAAGCTTTTCATTGTACCTGTACATTATTGTGCATGTGCATATTGGCATAAACTCGATTGGACTTGAGTGTTTTCCAAGATAATGGCAGTGAACTTTAATTGGCTATTGAAAATTGAATTTCAGATCATTTTCATTTGCCCCACCTAGGCCATTAAGTGCGGCCTTTTGAATGAATCCAAATTTTGTAGAACAAATCCTTTTATTAATATATTTTTGTTCGTCTTTTATTATTTTTATTTTAATCTTAAAACAAACATATTTAAAATACCAAAGAGTAAAAGAAGATTCAACGAGATAATCCTCCCAGACTGACGACCACGATTAAAACATTTGTAAGTCATGAGGGTTATTTTAACACCTGGTATGCTCATGATTTAGTTCTAATGCAGCTCTAGAATGTACGGTAACCTCCCTGCCTGACTGGCGCCACCACCGCCTGAGGCTGGTTGATGAGAGGGAAAATGTCGGGGGGGGGAGACCGCTGGCCGTCCAGTCTTCAGTATTATCAACATTTGATAGCGGTGCACATGGCTTTCAGTTTGAAGTTGAATTTGAGAATAGTTGAACAGTGTATTTGTTTCACTGTTTTTTAAATTCTGTCTGCTTAACAGCCCATGTCAAAGTAAACCAAGAGAACGCTGAGGGAAGAAAAAAGAGTTTTTAATGAGGATTGGGAACTGCAATGTTATCTTGTTTCTAAACATGACGATTTGCTTGCTTTGTGATACCGCAATATCAACATTGAAGAAATTCAATGCTCATCGTCATTATGTCACTGAGAAGGACCACAAATATTTCAAATTAAAGAATGAGGCGCGAAAGATTGCATTGCAGAAATTAAAAGATGAAAAGCAAAGGCAGTTATTTCAAGCTGTGGTAAGATCTGGAAATAATGTTACTGTAGCGACTTATAAAGTAGCCTATACTACTGGGGTGGGGGGGGGGGGGGGGGGGGGGGGGGCCATGTTTAGCGATGTAGTACAAAAAGCAGCATTCCAACATGAAAAGGTTCCCCACCCCTGGTCTAAACTATAACGATAGTGAAGTATCCAGGCATTAGTCCCACATGTCTAATGCAATCCAAGTGGAATTTAAAAAACCCCATCAGAATTGCCTCAATTTGGATCAATTCAGTTTGTGAGAGGATACGAAAGGTCATCTCTATATATGAGTAAAGTACTTTTGTGATTGCATTGTTGAGACAGAGATGGATGTGGGAATGTTTTTATTGATTGAGGAAGATGGAACAAAGCAGAGGGACTGTCAACGTCATGAAAATCACTTTGCTGTGACAGATCATAAACATACATGCTGTTTCTGTGCATCTGAAATCATTCAGTTCATGCATCCATTGCATAATTCTTCAATGCTGGTGTAGACCTGAAAGACCAGATAGTGAAGATGGTTGCGCTAGATTGCAGCAACATCTGGATTGATTGGCCAGATGGGCTGAGGAATGGTTGATGGAATTTAATACAGAGAAGTGTGAGATGTTGCATTTTGGGACGTCTAACAAGGCCAGGACAAGTTGTTGTTCATTCTTCGTAGTCGAAGAAGACCATGCCTTCAGTGTTTTTGTTTGTGGGTGACTGGTGAGACCGGTCCGGGCCCAAAAGGCTCGCCCGCCTATGGGGCACAGTTGGGTGGGTGCTGCAATAAAAGTTGAAGTGGCTCGAGCCTTGCACACAACGCGTTTCCTCTGAGCTTTTGCAGTGCGCCTCTTCTCAGCTGCACGCACTACTATGGTGATCTTGCTTAGCACGGTTGGACAGTAGGGAGATTTGCACAATGTGCAACAGTAGGGAGAGTTGCATAAAGTGAGGGAGAGTTGCACAAATAATCAGCCTCACTCTCTCGTCCCGACCTATCTGGATCCAGTGGCAAGACATACTCAAAAAGGTTGGCGATAGGTCAGGATGCAGTGGAATGCCACCAGTGTTCTACGTGAACATTGTGCCCTTATTGTGCTCCATGACGCTTTGCTGGGTTGACCTTCCTACCTGTTGGACCGCCAAATGGTGGTCTCATCCTCATATTCTGCCAGATCCAGTCTTCACCTTTCCTGAATAAGGTAATAGCCACAAGACAGAGGAAGATTGAATTTGGTGTTTTCCTTCACCTCTCCAAGATGCTATATGGAGGACGTTTGGAGGACGCCTGTGCGTGATTTTGTTTAACAAGGGGAGACTGGTGCACAGTCAGCCACCACACGATCCTTGACAGATCTGGGTCAGGAACCGGTGTCATGGAGTCCAAGACAACCGGAGACCCTTCTCCGCTGCAGCCTTCATCCACCATCCCAGCCGTTGTGACGCTCCACTAAGGTCAGCCATCATCCTCCGCCTGTCCCACCATTGAGGTCTTGGTTGGATTGCACTTTGTCAGAAACCTCCCCCTCGACCTTACCATCATGGGTGACTCTACCAGGAGCACAGCTCCAGACGGCATCACTCTCAGGTCCACACAAGCTTCCCCACCACAACAAGGAGACAATCCATGGAGAAGGACCTACATAGTGAATGGTAGGCCTCTGGGGAATGTTGTAGATCAGAGGGATCTAGGAGTGCAGGTGCATGGTTCCTTGAAGATCGAGTCGCATGCAGATAAGGTGGTGAAAAAGGCTTTTAGCACATCGGCCTTCATCAGTCAGAGTATTGAGTATAGAAGTTGGGAGGTCATGTTCCAGTTGTATTAGACGTGGGTGAAACCGCATTTAGAGTATTGTGTTCAGTTCTGGGCACCATGTTACATAGAAACATAGAAACATAGAAAATAGGTGCAGGAGTAGGCCATTCGGCCCTTCGAGCCTGCACCACCATTCAATATGATCATGGCTGATCATCCAACTCAGTATCCTGTACCTGCTTTCTCTCCATACCCCCTAATCCCTTTAGCCACAAGGGCCACATCTAACTCCCTCTTAAAGATAGCCAATGAACTGGCCTCAACTACATTCTGTGACAGAGAATCCCAGAGATTCACCACTCTCTGTGTAAAAAATGATTTCTCATCTCAGTCCTAAAAGATTTCCCCTTGATCCTTAAACTGTGACACCTTGTTCTGGACTTCCCCAACATCGGGAACATTCTTCCTGCATCTAGCCTGTCCAACCCCTTAAGAATTTTGTAAGTTTCTATAAGATCCCCCCTCAATCATCTAAATTCTAGCGAGTGCAAGCCAAGTCTATCCAGTCTTTCTTCATATGAAAGTCTTGACATCCCAGGAATCACTGGTGAACCTTCTCTGTATTCACTCTATGGCAAGAATGTCCTTCCTCAGATTAAGAGGCCAAAACTGTACGCAATACTCCAGGTGTGGTCTCACCAAGACCCTGTACAACTGCAGTAGAACCTCCCTGCTCTTATACTCAAATCCTTTTGCTCTGAATGCTAACATACCATCCGCTCTCTTCACTGCCTGCTGCACCTGCATGCCTATTTTCAATGACTGGTGTACCATAGCACCGAGGTCTCGTTGCATCTCCCCTTTTCCTAAATGGCCACCATTCAGGTAATAGTCTACTTTCCTGTTTTTGCCACGAAAGTGGATAATCTCACATGTTTCCACATTATACTGCATCTGCCATGCATTTGCCCACTCACCCAGCCTATCCAAGTCATATTGCAGCCTCCTAGCATCCTCCTTGCAGCTAACACTGCCCCCCAGCTTCGTGTCATCCGCAAACTTGAAGATGTTGCATTCAATTCCCTCGTCCAAATCATTAATCTATATTACTAAAAGTCTGATCTTGACTGCTTATGGCCCACTCTGCAGCAATTTCTGAGATAACGCCGCCACCTATGTCCATCATTTTTGGCCACCTCGCTCAGAGCCCCACTCCGCTTTCCTGGACCAGAGGCTTTTTTCCCACCGATGAAAAATCAGTGAAACATTAATGTTTAAACAAAATTCACCATTCTCTGTGCTGCCCCTGCTGGAGCGACTTTAAAACCAGGAAATGGTGTGCCTCACTCAGTCTCTACAAGATGGAGGTCACATCTCTCTGAGCTCTGAGTAACACTGAACACATGTCTACTCAACTGTGAGTGCCCTTAATTGGGTTTGAAAATGAAAAATATGGTTGGTTTGAAGTAAAAAGGCACTGCCTGCAAATGGTTGTTTGGGGGGTTTAGGTTGAAGTAAAAAGGCACCCTCTCTCTCCCCTCATCTCTCTCCCCACTTCTCTCTCCCTATCCCTCTCTCTTTCTCTCTCTCCCCCCCTTGTCCCTCTCCCTTTCTCTCTCTCTCTCCCCTTCTCTCTTTCTCCCCTCTCTCTCTCCCCCCCCTCTCTCTCTCCCCCTCTCTTTCTCTCCCCCTCTCTCTCTCCCCCCCCTCTCTCCCTCCCCCTCTCTCCCCCTCTTCTTCCTCTCCCCAGCTCTCTCCCCGCCTCTCTCCCCCCCCCTCTCTCCCCCCCTCCTCTCTCCTCCTCCCCTCTCTCCCACCCTCACTCTCCCCCTCTCCCTCCCCCCCTCCCCCACCTCTCCCCCCCTCACTCATCCCTCTCTCCAACATCTCCCCAAAGTGTGTGGTCTCCCCCCCTCCCCTCTCTCTCGCCTCTCTTTTCTTCTTCTCCCCTCTATCTCATTTCTCTCTTCCTCCCCCATTCTCTCTCTCCCCCCTCCCCTCCCCCCCCCTCTCCCTCTCCCCCTCCCCTCCCCCCTCTTCCTCCAAAAAAACACCCCCCCCACTCTCCCCCACCCACTCTCCACCCCCCTCTCCCAACCCTCTCCTCTCCCCCCTCTCTCCCCCCCTCCCCTCTCTCCCAAACCCCCTCTCTCTACCCCCCCCTCTCTCCCCCCTCTCTCCCCCCTCTCTCCCCCTCTCTCTTTCCCCCCACTCTCCTCCCCCCTCTCCCCCCCTCTCTCTCCCTTCTCTTCCCCCCTCTCTTCCCCCCCCCCCCCACTCTCCCCCCCCCTCCCCCTCCCCCTCCCTCTCTCTCCCCTCCCCCACTCTTCCTCCCCCCCTCTCTCTCTCCCCCCTATTTCTCTCCCCCCTATTTTCTCTTGGTCTAGTATATATTGTAAATTACTGGCGTCCCAGCACTGAGTCTTGCGGTACCCCACTAGTCACTGCCTGACATTCTGAAAAGGACCCGTTAACTCCTACTCTTTGCTTCCTGTCTGCCAGCCAGTTCTCTATCCACATCAATACTGAACCCCCAATACCATGTGCTTTTGCATACTAATCTCTTATGTGGGACCTTGTTAAAAGCCTTCTGAATGTCCAGATATAACACATCCACTGGTTCTCCCTGATCCACTCTACTAGTTACATCCTCGAAAAATTCTATGAGATTCGTCAGACATGATTTACCTTTCATAAATCCACGCTGACTTTGTCCAATGATTTCACCACTTTCCAAATGTGCTGCTATCCCATCTTTAATAACTGACTCTAGCAGTTTCCCCACTACCGATGTTAGACTAACTGGTGTGTAATTCCCCGTTTTCTCTCTCCCTCCCTTTTTAAAAAGTGAGGTTACATTAGCTACCCTCCAATTCTCAGGGACTACTCCAGAATCTAAAGAGTTTTTAAAAATGATCACTAATGCATCCACTATTTCTGGGGCTACTTCCTTAAGTACTCTGGGATGCAGCTTATCTGGCCTTGGGGATTTGTCGGCCTTTAATCCATTCAGTTTACCTAACATCACTTCCTGGCTAACCTGGATTTCACTCAGTTCCTCCATCTCATTTGATCCCCTGCTATTTCTCAGTTACAGTTGATTCAGTGTTTCATAAACTCAGAAGGTCTGCGAAGTGGCAGTGCCTAATGCCAGCGGCTCGACTACAGTCCGTCTGTCTTTTTTTAAAATGTTTGTTCCGTTAGATGTATGTTTTTGGTTCTAATTTTTATTATTTTTTAGCTGTGGGGGAAACAGTTTAATCTCTTCTTGTACCCGACTTTTTCCCTGTCGGGTCTCCGGGGTCGATGTGCCTAACATCGTGGAGCCAGCGGCGGCCTCCAACCGGAACCAACCTGAGGGCTCCATCGCGGAGCTGGCCGACTTCGGAGCGTGGAGAACTGTGGTGGCGCGTGGCTACAACCCGACTTCGGAGCTACGGAGGCTCCGGCCGCAGGCCCGGTGGACAGTAACATTGGAAGCTCGCAGGTCCCTGGTGGGAGACCGCTTTTCGGAGCAACTTCCCCTGCCGGAATCGCGGGGTTTAAATGACTCGGAACGGGGCATAGCATCACCCAGTGCAGCTTAAACGGCCGCAGGATTTACCATCGCCCACCATCGCTTTAACATCATGAGCCCCAGCCGCCTCAACTCTGCAGTTGGACTGCTGGACCGCAGGAGAAGAACAAAGGGAAAATACTTTTGCCTTCCTTCACAGAAGAGGTATTGGAAATTCACTGTGATGGATGTTTGTGTAAATTGTGTCTTGTTTTTTTTTGTAATGTCATGACTGTAGGAATGAAATTTCATTCAAACCTTGTCTGTTTGAATGACAATAAAAGGCATTCTATTCTATTCTATTATATTATATTCTATTCTATTCTATTCTATTCTAATTTATTCTATCTGCCTGGATAGCACCATAAAAAAGTTTTTCACTGTATCTCAATACATGTGACAATAATAAACCAATACCAATTCCAAGACCAAGGTGAGATTTGTTTGAAAGGTGAAGGTCGATTATCATCTTTACAAATTCAGGAATCAAAATATTACACTTGGAACACAGTTTTATTTTAAACGCTTAATTTATCTCATAATTTATGTCAATTAATCATTCTTCAGTGATTAAGTATGAAAATAGCTTGGCTCCAAATGTAGAAAAGGAATTCATACACAATTACTTAAGTATCTGTGTGGATGCAGTTTGATTGTCATTTCCCTGGCATTTTTTGGTGACTTGTATTATTGGTTCAACATCCTCATTTCTTTTCATATAGTAGAACTTTGGTGAGACCACAATTTTTGAACTCTAGTCCACATTCTAATAAAACCCCAAAAGCAGCATTTGTGAAGCACAATATTGCAAAGGGCAAGCTGATCAGTGAAAGTGCTGTGCAGTTCTTATAGTGATGTATGTAACAGTGCATTTAATTTACATGCTGTATGAAGCCATAAACAAGATGATAATTACTATTTTGGGGGAATGTGGATTGAGGGATAAACATGATGGACAAATCATTTTGTGTCTATCTGAGGAATAAACATTGATCAGGTTAACCTCCACATTTTTCAAAATAATTGTTGACTTCAACTCAAGAAAAATGTAAGGATAATCATTAAACATCTTCTTTGAAAGATAGCATCTCAACAATGTGATCCTCTTCAGGTTTGTATTTGAGTGTCAACATATATTTATATGCATGGGTTTCTCAGAAAGGACGTGCTCACAGCCATCAGGCTCTGGCAAAAAGCACTGCTGATTGAGCCACTATTGATACTCTCAGTTGAGCTTTCATCCCTAAATATCATTTCTCTGTGGGCATTCTTTTTTAACTCCCCTTTGAGAGATTTACAATCTCATGATGCATGTATCAAAGGGCAAATGAATCCTCAGCATTTTTGATGAAGATCCTTGAGATTACATCTTATCCACAATTGTCAATTGACAACTTGAAGCAAACAAAATAATGCGTTTTACCCATCTGCCACTGTGTAATTAATGAAGCTTGTTGACATCCGCAGTAAAGAACAACATTGATAGATACCTTTTTCATCCAGTATGAGAATCAAGGGTGTTGTTAACAAGATGTCAGAAAAATTGCAGATTCAGAACAAACCTTATACTCCTTGCTACTTTAAAGCAACTGTGGATGGGATCAATTTATTATGTAAAGCCAAGTCAGCTTTAAATGAACACTGTCATGTCATATTATGGTACTTACATTTTCACACTGCTGCAACATATTGTAATCTAAATTGGTTAACTGTGTAGCTAACCATGATAAGTAATGCATGGTAATGAAATAAGCTGATTGAATTAATTGAGTGGTAATTTAATCTACTAAATTATGATACATGCCCTTATGGCCCTTATTTCGCTTTTCTCAGATGAATTAATGGCTTTGTGAGGTGTGATGTTGTATTCTTACAATATATTTTTGTGCTGAGTCGCTAGTCCTTGAAGAAAAAGTTGCACAATGCAAATTTGTAATTAGATTATCTGGCATTATGAATCAGTGATATAACCTCCTGTATTAAAAATATCATAGATAAAAGAACTTGCAATTCAACCGAAAATATCCTTTATTAAGAAAATTATAAAGGCACGCTAAAATACATTTAAAGAGAAATGGCAAAAAAGCATAGTGATATTGTTATAGTTGATTTTAATGAAGGAATGTCAGTGCAAATAAGCTTTAAATTTCAAAAGCTTGGTAAATTTATATGAAGCTGGCTGTTAAAAACATCTGTAACACTGATCGAAACATAAATGATTTATCGGAGTGAATGTACTATATGCGAAGGATGCAGAAATGATAAATTGTCTCTGAAGAATCTATTTAATAATTCTTTCCCTTGCCATCTGGGCTAAGAACAATCTATTTGCAATAAATTGTAAAGCTGTATATATTCAAAATATTGTTTCACTTGCTTTCTGGTCCATGCATTGTTCTATTATCCATAATAGATTCTCTCCAATTTTTATTAAGAAAGTTTGCTAAAAACTTTGTTAACTATTTATCATCAGAAATGATCAAATACTTGTGACAAATGCAGTCAAATATTAAAATAATTACTTTATTAGTTTTATGAATAGACTGGAGTATATTTTCTTCGTGAGGCGGAGTCTGATAAAAACATTGTATTTCATACTTTGGTGACATATATTTTTTAAAAACCCACGTAATATATTATTATTGTTGAAAGGTGATATCATGTATGTGAATAAGCAAATTAAATTTTAATTTCCTAGCAAACAACGGGATATCACATTCTGATTTGAAATATTGTGATAAAAGATCATTTTTAACCAGAGATCTGACATGAGATATGATTGCAAAGGCTTTGATGAAGATCTTTGTGTCTTCTCTAAGCATGATGAGATCCAGGAGGATTAGAGAGTAGCTAATGTTATCCCTTTGTTGAAGTGATAGGGTGGTGAGCCTTATGTCAGTGGTAGGAAAGTTATTGGAGAGGATTCTTTGAGAAAGGATTTACTCATATGTGGAAAGTAATAGGCTAGTTAGAGTCAATATGCATGGCTTTATCCACAAAAAGCCAAATTTTACGAACTTGATTGAGTTTTTTGAGGAGATGACAAAGGTGATTGATGAGGGTAAGACAGTGAAGGTTGTCTACATGGATGAAGCTCTGTGAAACCATTGAGTTCTGTGCAGATCTATACTGGGAGCTTTGTTGTTTGTGCTATATTTAAATACTTGGATGTAAATAAGGTTGGTTGGTTCATAAGCTTGCAGACAATACCAAAATTGGTAGAGATGCAGGCAGGGTGGAAGGCAATCAAAGTATATGGATCAGGTAGAGAAATGGACATAGAAATGGCAGATGGAGTTTAATCCGATCAAGTGAGAGTTATTGCACTTTGGAAAGTCGAATATAAGGGTTCAGCATACAATCAATGACAATATACTTAACAGCAGGGATATATAGAGAGATCGGGTTCCAAATGCATAACTCCCTGAAAGTGACAAATAGATAGAATGGTAAAGAAAGTGTATGGTATAGTTGTCTTCATTGGACAGGGCATTGAGTATAATGGGCCTGTCCCACTTAAGCGATTTTCCAGGCGACTGCCGGCGACTGTAAAGTTGCCGGTAGTCGCCTGAAAAACAGACAACTGGAACGGTGACTGTCAGAGTGGAACACACACACACATCACTTCCTTCACCAGTCCGTTATGCAGGCGGGGGACAGGGCAAGCGGGAGAGCGCTCTCTGAGTGAAATTCACATGGTGCAAAGCCAAGGTGGTACAGACACACACCACGGTGAACAGGAAGGTTCAGTAAGTCCTTGAAAAGAGGGGGGGAGAGAGGGAGGAGAGGGGGAGGGGGGGGGGGGAGGAGAGAAGAAGGAGGGTGAAGCAGTGGAGAACTTTTAAGAAGCCAGAGATACAGGACTGTGAAGCTCAGCAGACATTTAACATTACCGGTCGGTTTTCCTTGGTTCTGAAAAATACTGCTGACGTTTTTTTTCCCAATGTGCCAATGAAATTCACCGGTCAGCACCGGCTACAACATTTGAGAATCTACAAGAGCCTTCGACCTCCTGGCAACCCACCAGGACCCTCTCGCGACCCACCTACGGCATGAGAATTCTCGCTACTCTCCATGGCGGCTTCATTCTAGTCGCTGCTAATTTTTTCAACATGTTGAAAAATTTGCGGCAACTATAGTGAGGCCACAACTAGTTCCCAGAATGCGGGAGCTCGTCAAGACAATGAAGGCGACTCCCCAGCAACCACCCGCGATCATGTGGCAACCATGTGGCGACTGCATAGTCTCCTGCAGTCACCTAAAAAGTCACCTTAGTGGGACAGGCCCAAAAGAGTCAGGAAGTCATGATGCGAACTTATAAAGCTCCAGTTAGGCAATATTTGTAGTATTGTGTGCAGTTCTGGTCGCCGCATAACAGGAAGAATGTGGAGGCTATGGAGAGGGTGCAGAAGAAGTTTACCAGAATGCCGCCTGGATTAGAAATATTAACGATACGGAATGTTTGAAACAAACTTGGATTGTTTTCTCTGGAGTGTCAGAGGTTGATGGGAGACCTAATACATTTATGAGAGCCTATTGTAAAAAGGGTAGAAGCTTTTCTCCAAGAGTGGAAATATGAAAGATTGGAGGGCATAACTTTCTGGTGAGAAAGACAATGATTAAAGGAGAGATTTAGAGAATGGTAAATGACTGGAACATAGAAACATAGAAACATAGAAAATAGGTGCAGGAGTAGGCCATTCGGCCCTTCGAGCTTGCACCACCATTCAATATGATCATGGCTGATCATCCAACACACTATCCCGTACCTGCCTTCTCTCCATACCCCCTGATCCCCTTAGCCACAAGGGCCACATCTAACTCCCTCTTAAGTATAGCCAATGAACTGGCCACAACTACCTTCTGTGGCAGAGAATTCCAGAGATTCACCGGTCTCTGTGTGAAAAATGTTTTTCTCATCTCGGTCCTAAAAGACTTCTCCCTTATCCTCAAACTGTGACCTCTTGTTCTGAACTTCCCCAACATTGGGAACAATCTTCCAGCATCTAGCCTGTCCAACCCCTTAAGAATTTTGTAATTTTTATAAGATCCCCCCTCAATCTTCTAAATTCTAGCGAGTGCAAGCCGAGTCTATCCAGTCTTTCTTCATATGAAAGTCCTGACATCCCAGGAAACAGTCTGGTGAACCTTCTCTGTACTCCCTCTATGGCAATAATGTCTTTCCTCAGATTTGGAGACCAAAACTGTACGCAATACTCCAGGTGTGGTCTCACAAAGACCCTGTACAACTGCAGTAGAACCTCCCTGCCCCTATACTCAAATCATTTTGCTATGAATGCTAACATACCATTCGCTTTCTTCACTGCCTGCTGCAACCTGCATGCCTACTTTCAATGACTGGTGTACCATGACACCCAGGTCTCGTTGCATCTCCCCTTTTCCTAATCGGCCGCCATTCAGATAATAGTCTACTTTCCTGTTTTTTGCCACCAAAGTGGATAGCCTCACATTTATCCACATTATACTGCATCTGCCATGCATTTGCCCACTCACCCAACCTATCCAAGTCACCTTGCAGCTTCCTAGCATCCTCCTCACAGTTAACACTGCCCCCCGGTTTTGTGTCATTCGCAAATTTGGAGATGTTGCATTCAATTCCCTCGTCCAAATCATTAATAGATATAGTAAATAGCTGGGGTCCCAGCACCGAGCCTTGCGGTACCCCACTAGTTGCTGCCTGCCATTGTGAAAATGACCCATTTACTCCTACTCTTTGCTTCCTGTCTGCCAGCCAGTTCTCTATCCACATCAATACTGAACCCCCAATACTGTGTGCTTTAAGTTTGTATATAATCTCTTATGTGGGACCTTGTCGAAAGCCTTCTGAAAGTCCAGATATAACACATCCACTGGTTCTCCCTTATCCACTCTACTAGTTACATCCTCGAAAAATTCTATAAGATTTGTCAGACATGATTTACCTTTCATAAATCCATGCTGACTTTGCCCAATGGTTTCGCCACTTTCCAAATGTGCTGCTACCCATCTTTAATAACTGACTCTAGATGTTTCACCACTACCGATGTTAGACTAACTGGTGTGTTTAATCCCCGTTTTCTCTCTCCCTCCCTATTTTAAAAGTGGGGTTACATTAGCTACCCTCTAATCCTCAGGAACTACTCCAGAATCTGAAGAGTTTAAAAAAATTATCACTAATGCATCCACTATTTCTGGGGCTACTTCCTTAAGTACTCTGGGATGCAGCCTATCTGGCCCAGGGGATTTATCGGCCTTTAATCCAATCAATTTACCTAACATCACTTCCTGGCTAACTTGGATTTCACTCAGTTCCTCCATCTCATTTGATCCCCGGACCCCTGCTATTTCCGGCAGATTATTTATGTGTTCCTTAGTGAAGACAGAACCAAAGTAGTTATTCAATTGTTCTGCCATGTCCTTGTTCCCCATGATCAATTCACCTGTTTCTGACTGCAAGAGATCTACATTTGTTTGACCTAATATTTTTCTCTTCAGATATCTATAACAACCTTTGCAGTCAGTTTTTATGTTCCCTGCCAGTTTTCTTTCATAATCTATTTTCCCTTTCCTAATTATGCCCTTTGTCCCCCTTTGCTGGACTGAATTTCTCCCAGTCCTCTGGTAGGCTGCTTTTTCTGGCTAATCTGAATGTGTCATCTTTTGTTTTGATACTATCCCGGATTTCCCTTGTTATCCACAGATGCACTGCCTTCCCTGATTTATTCTTTTGCCAAACTGGGATGAACAATTGATGAACATGCTGCCAAGGGTGGTGATGGAAGCGGACATGATGATGGCATTTAAGAGGTTTAAGATAGTCATATTGATTCGTAAGGTACGGAAGGATATTCATCATATGCAGGCAAGGGAGGTTAGTTAAACTTGACATCTTGTTTGGCATGGACATTGTGGGCTGTTACTGTACTGTAAGATTATATATTCTATTTTCTGTATGTTCTATGTTATAATTATTCCACTGATCTAACTTAGCCCTCATATAAGTTTCCATTTGCACAGCTAACCTCTATCTAAAATTACATATGGCTAAACACACATCCAAATTATAATTTTATATTCTCTATCAAAAAAGAAAGCTGCATTATAATTACATTACACTAGCTAGCCAATAAAATCATTGTCAACGTAATTTTCGTGGACTACCAATTTATGAGTTGTATCAAGTAATATTATAATACAATTATGCATTACATCGGATCTAACACCTACTCAATTGATCCATTTTAAATTATGTTGTTATCTGGGAGATTTTGTTCTTTGAGATTTACTGCATGAAATAGGGTTATAGCATGATGACAAATGTGTGTAATTTTCTCATAGAGTAGTTAAGTATATATATAGCAACTCCTGTTCAGTTTTTTTAACCAGTACTTAAAATTGTGTTATCAATGTCTTCATGATAACAGTGCAGAAGCATTTGATAAGACTACATAATATAGTATTGCTAAGCGTAATGATAAGATATATTCCTCTCTGTGGATTGTCACCTTGTCGTTGTGGAGAAGCTTGTGCGGTCCTGAGATCCTGAGAACGATGCTCCTGGTAGGGCCACCCGTGGCGGTAAGGATGAGAATGAGGTCTCTGACCAAGAGCAATCCAACCAAGACCTCAACGGTCCTCCTCCTCGTGTCCAGCCATCTTCTATATCATGTCTTTCTGGTCGGTCAGTGACGGTTGACGGTCGGTGGTTGCAGAATTGGCTACTTCAGTCAGTCACTGTGATACAGTTTCTGTCATCAGCATTGCCCAGGATGCGACACGTGGAGGCTCCTGCTTGCATCTCACCTCAACGGTGGACCAGGCTGACTTTAGTGAAGTGTCACAATAACTAGAAAGGGGGATAAAGGCTGCAGCAGGAAAGGGTCCCCGGTCGTCTTGGACTCCATGCCACTGGATTCTGATCCAGATCTGTCAAGAACAGTGTGGTGGCTGTCTGTGCACCAGTCTCCCCACGTTAAACAAAGTCATGTACAGGTGTCCTCCCAAAAGAGGACAGTCATACTCGTTTCGAGTGACCGCCGATGATGTATAAGATATATAATTTTAATATGTATTTTCTATCTTTAAACAAACTGTGGTACCTTGAAAAACATAGACATAGAAACATAGAAATTAGGTGCAGGAGTAGGCCATTCGGCCCTTCGAGCCTGCACCGCCATTCAATATGATCATGGCTGATCATCCAACTCAGTATCCCGTACCTGCCTTCTCTCCATACCCCCTGATCCCCTTAGCCACAAGGGCCACATCTAACTCCCTCTTAAATATAGCTGAAAAATCAAGAGAGGTTGATTGATGGGTTGTATTATGGAAGGTATTTAAAAGTGTGTGAATTTTCAAACGATCGGATTAGTACTTCAATATCAAAAGTTAAAATCTCATTTAAAGAGATTATCTCAATCCACTGCCTATATTTATTATAAACCTTTCTACTTATTGATGTCCACACGTTGTTTTGGACTGGCAGGAATCAAAACAATGTCTGTTAAACAAAGGGAATCCTTTAAGCCCTGTCCCCCGGTATGAGTTAATTCCAAGAGTTCTCCCTAGTTTAAAAAAAACAAACTCATGGTAAGCATGGAGAATGAACGTAGCGGATGCGTCGGAGCTCGGGGACGTCTCTTAGCAGCTCGTAACGCTAACGGCAGGTACTTGGGGAAGGCTCGATAACAGCAGGTAAGCACAGGAAGACTCGTGAAGATTTTTCAACATGTTGAAAACTGTCCACGAGAGCCCCAAGTACCGAGGAGTGGCCATCTCCGATTTCGAATCAGGGCAAACTCGGGAGAGCTCTTGGAATGAACTCGTACCGTGCGACAGGGCCATTAAGTTGCAGGTTTGACTATGAATTCTACATTTTATATAGATTGACAGCTCCTTTACTTAAAATTCACTGCCAGAAAATGAATTTAATTCAAATATCACAAAACTTCTCCATCAACTGGTAAATTCAAAATCTCCTGGACTATGAGTATAATTTGAAATGGACCGACAAGTCTGCCTGAGATTCTGGCAAAACTCCAGTGTCTACAATTCATGTGCCTCAGACATGTGGTGTTCCATCTGTTGTACATTTTAATTAAAGACAGGAGTCATATCAGACTACATTAATCAGGGCAAACAGGGCAATCAAGACCAGATCTGATCCATTGTGACAGCTACCAAGAGAGGAGATTATGGTTGCAATTCCATCAGTTCAGAGCCATGCCATTCCTCTTTATTGTGCGCAGGCAAATAAAAAAATAAAGAGAATTTTATTTTTAATTTAAAAAAATAAACATTATTCTTAAAAATATATATGTACCAGAAATACAAAACAAACAGCTCATGTCTTTCTTTACATTGATACTGTCATTGAATTAATACATTCTATTTACAAATTACCAATGATAATCACGTGGCTTCTTTGAAAATAAACCTATCAGATGTTTGTGGAGCTGTTACACAGGATCCAGCATCGCAGTGTCTAGTGTTGGCAGGACCTTAGACTGCAGATTTTTTCCACAAAGTTATTGGCTGCACCAAGATGCAGTGCATTACTTAGCGAATACTCGTGCAGCCGGGCATGTGCAACTAGGTTTAGACAAACCACAGCGTATCTTTCTGAGTTAATGATCTTCTGGCAGCAATTGATGTATGCCTTGCTGATGGAGGGATTTTATGTATTTACCTGTACTTCATGTTTCCCAGTCACCCACGTAATTACAGCTCAAACTGAGATAGCGCATCAAAGAAAACTCGTACAGCTGTGGAGAGGTTCTGAAACAGGTCAGGTTATTCTGGCCTTGCTTACCTGTGTCTGCAGGGAAGCACTTCACTGTCCCAAAAAAACTATCAGTAATTTATAATATTTGCAACACAATAGTTAGATTGTACAGTTTCCCAATAAATAACCGTGATCCTGATATTTTTCATTATTGATTGTGATCCTTAATTATTGATTTGTATAGGACCTGCCTGACAGCCGTTCACCCATTCTTCTTGTAGATAACTGTTTGACTTTTGAGACATCTGTGTGCATAGACTAATTTATAGGGCTGTTTTCCTGTCCTTACCATGTCATCATCCTGGGAACTTGCTTTTCTGCACATATTCCTACATTCTATCTTCCATGTACAGCTACAGTATTTTCTTATTATTTATTCTGCCCTGAAGTCTAAGCATTTGGTATCTCTAATTACTGCACTGTCTTTTCGAACATATGCTTTAAGCTACCTTCACTGGTTTGGTTTAATTTGCATAATCCTTTTCCAGCACTTAGGTAGAAGGTAGACAAAAAATGCTGGAGGGACCATATTACAAGCTTTCACCATTTCCGTTTGATTCCCAGAGATCCCTTCTTCACTTGATATGCATTCCTGGGAACAGACCATTGATCAGATAGTTTTCTTCTATGCAGCTGCTCAGGATGAACCTTTACAAGGAACCTGGTATCCTTTTCCAGACATTGCAAAATCACTGTCCACAAAGAGGTACATGATTGTCATGCCCCCTTTGCAGCTTCCACAGGGGCAGTATGCAATGGGAGTGAAATGGAGGCATGAAAATTCTGACATGGAGGTCCCTCATAGCCCACCCAGTGAGGTTGATGGCCTTTATTGTGTTTTGGTGATGATGTATCTCCCTAATAGTTTTCATAGTGTGCTCAAGAACCAATCCCACACAACCATTGCCTTCTTCCCTCATAGTATCCAATAGTCATACTTACAGTGCGGAAACAGGCCATTTGGTCTAAGGCCCACACTTTCCAACATGTCCAAACTAGACAATTCCCACCTGCTTGTGTTTGGCCAATATCCTATAACTGTCCTATCCATGTACCTGTCCTAATGTTTCTTAAACTTTGTAATAGTTCCTGACTCAGCTACCTACTCTTGCCGTTTGTTCTTTACACTCACCACCTTTGTGTGAAAAAGTTACCCATCAGGTTCCCATTAAATCTTTTCCCCCTCATCATAAACCTATGTTGTCTGGTTTTTGATTCCCCTACTCAGGCAAGAGACTCTGTGTGTCGACCTGATCAATTCCTCTCATGATTTTATACTCCTCTATAAGATCCCGTCATCCTCCCCGCGCTACAAGGAATAGAGCCCTAGTCTGCTCAAGCTCTCCCTATAACTCAGCCCCTTGAGTCCTGGCAACATCCTCCTAATTTTTCTCTGCACCTTTTCCACCTTTCTGATAACATGGTGCCCAAAACTAAACACAATGCTCTAAATGTGGCCTCACCAAAATCTTATATACTGTAACTGCAACATGACCACTCAACTTCTATACTCAATGCTCTGACGGATGAAGGCCAATGTGCCAAAATACTTTTTGACCACCCTCAATGCCATTTTCAATGAACTATGTACCTCCAACGAACTATGTACCTCTACAACACTACACAGAGCCCTACCATTCACTGTGTACCTTCTGCCCATGTTAGTGCTCCTAAAATGCAACCTCACTTTTGTATTAAATTCCATCAACCATTCCTCAGCCCACCGACCCAACTGATCAAGATCCTGCTGCAATTTTTGACAACCATCTTCACTATCAACAATACCACCTACTTTTGTGTCAGGACATCTGTGCTGTCAGGAGTATCTGCAAGACATTCTGTGCTGACTACTACATGATGGACATGTGGTCAAAGGTGTTTATCCACAGAAACATTTCTATGAAGGGGAGGTAGTGCGCCAAGGTCCAACTGACTGCAACATAGCATGGTAAATTGCATGGCGCATTCTTCACAACACTGGGGACAGTCAAAACCTCAGCATATAAATGACACTTGGTGTGTGCATACTTCTGCCCTTGCACAGGCAAAGGTGGTCATCAGGATGAATGTGATCTGGGTATGCTTCACTCCTCATTATCCCCAGACCTGTGCATTGTGGTTTATTGGACATGCTCCATCCTGGCTAGGTGGAGCAACATATCTGCCATGCACCTCACTTCTGATGATCTAGTTTTTGCCTGGTGTAAAGAGAAAATGCTGCTTAACGTTTATCCCAGAAAGAGTAGGAGTCCAAATGTTATCATTTCCAGGGTGTGGCACATGCACCGATGAAAGTAACATGCAGGGTACATATTAGATTGAATAAGAGGATTGTGAGCCATTCACTTATCTTAAAAGGAATGTCGCCAAAACGTCAAACTAAGTCATTGTTGACAGAGAAACCCACCCCATGAAGATATCATTCCTCTTCTAGTTCGCCCATCCCAAGATGGTGTACCCGCCATCTTCCTTCTTAACCTGGTCATCTCCTGGCCATTGTGTGTCATTTGGTTCAGTAATGTCAATGCCAAAGTCTGAGTTTGCAGCCTATGAAAGTGGAGTTGTGTTCAGTTCTGTTCATGCAAGTGCATTAAGAATGGACTGCCATCGCGACATAAAGGCAGATTAAATGCTAAAAACAATCCCAAGATAAATATTACAGTAGGATTTGCTCTTCTAATGTCAATTGACTATAGACAATAAATAATCGGTGCAGGAGTAGGCCATTTGGCACTTCAAGCCAGCGCTGTGACCATGGCTGATCATCCACAATCAGTGCCCCTTTCCTGCCTTCTCCCCATATCCCTTGACTCTGCTATCTTTTAGTGCTCCATTTAACTCTCTCTTGAAAGCATCCAGAGAATTGGCCTCCACTGCCTTCTGAGGCAGAGAATTCCACAGATTCACAACTCTCTGGGTGAAAAAGTCTTTCCTCATCTTCGTTTGAAATGGCCTACCCCTTATTCATAAACTGTGGCCCCTGGTTCTGGACTCCCCCAACATTGGCCAATCCCTTAATAATCTTATACGTTACCATAAGATCCCCTTTCATCATTCTAAATTCCAGTGTATACAATAGACAATAGACAATAGGTGCATGAGTGGGCATTTGGCCCTTCGAACCTGCTACGCCATTCAATGTGAGCATGGCTGATCATCCCCAATCAGTACCCCGTTCCTGCCTTCTCCCCATATCCCCTGACTCCGCTATTTTTAAGAACCTTACCTAGCTCTCTCTTGAAAGCATCCAGAGAACCTGCCTACACCGCCCTCTGAGGCAGCAAATTCCACACACAACTCTCTGTGAGAAAAAGTGTATCCTCGTCTCTGTTCTAAATGGATTACTCGTTATTCTTAAACTGTGGCCCCTGGTTCTGACAAGCCCAGTTGCTCCATTCTTTCAACATATGACAGTCCCGCCATCCCAGGAATTAACCTTGTGAACCTCCGCTACACTCCCTCAATAGCAAGAGTGTCCTTCTTTAAATTTGGAAACCAAAACTGCACACAATACTCCAGGTGTGGTCTCGTGAGGGCCTTGAACAACTGTAGAAGGACCTCTTTGCTCCTATACTCCACTCCTCTTGTTATGAAGGCCAACATGCCATTAGCTTTCTTCACTACCTGATGTACCTGCATGCTTACTTTCAGTGACTGCTGAACAAGGACATCCCAATCTCATTGTACATCCCCCTTTCCGAACTTGACACCATTCATATAATAATCGGCCTTCCTGTTCTTGCCGCCAAAGTGGATAACCTGACATGTATCCACATTAAACGTCATCTGCCATGCATCTGCCCACTCACCCAACCTGTCCACGTCACCCTGCATCCTCAAAACATCCTCCTCATAGTTCACACTGCCACCCAGCTTTGTATCATTTGCAAATTTGTTAATGTTACTCTTATTCCCTTCATCTGAATCATTAATGTATATTATAAATAGCTGCGGTCCCAGCACAATGCCTTGCAGTACCCCACTACTCCTGCCATTCTGAAAAGGACCCGTTAATCGCTACTTTTTGTTTCCTGTCTGCAAACCAAATTTTCTATCCATGTCAGTACCCTACCCCCAATACCATGTGCACTAATTTTGCCCACTAATCTCCTATGTGGGATCTTATCAAAGGCTTTCTGAAAGTCCAGGTGCAATACATCCAATGGTTCTCCCTTGTCCATATCCCAGTTACATCCTCAAAAATTTCCAGAAGATTAGTTAAGCATGATTTCCCCTTCGTAAATCCATGCTGATTCTGTCCAATCCTGTTACTGCTATCCAAATGTGCCGCTATTTCATCTTTTATAATTGACTTCAGCATCTTCCCCACCACCGATGAAAGGCTAACTAGTCTATAATTCCTTGTTTTCTCTCTCCCTCCCTTCTTAAAAAATGGGATAACATTAGCTACTCTCCAATCAACAGGAACTGATCCTGAATCTATAGAACAGTCTACCCAACACCAGTTTCTGCCTAATGTGAATTTTCTTCAGTTCCTCAGTGAGTAAAACAACTTATTCACCCAGAGATTTGTGAATTTGTGGAATTCCCTGCCACAGATGGCAGTGGAGGCCAAATCACTGGATGGATTTAAGAGAGAGTTAGATAGAGCTCTAGGGGCTAGTGGAATCAAGGGATATGGGGAGAAGGCAGACACGGGTTATTGATAGGGGACGATCAGCCATGATCGCAATGAATGGTGGTGCTGGCTCGAAGGGCCGAATGGCCTCTCCTGCACCTATTTTCTATGTCTCTATGTTTCTATGTTTCTATGAATATTGTCCCTAGTGTGTAGGATAGAACTAGTGTGCGGGTGATCGATGGTCGGCACCTACCCTGCGAGATGATGGATCTGTTTCCACCCTGTATCTCTAACCTGAACTGAATCTGACATAAACACCATTAATTATTCCTCAGCCCACAACCCAACCGATCAAGATCATTCTGTAATCTAGCAGGCCAATTTGCCACTGTAAAATACCACTAGCATGTAGATAAATGGTAGATCTGGGGTGATTGCTGGAATTTGGGGAGAATAAATTAAATTATTGGTGCTTGATAGTTGGTATGAACTCAATGTGCTGAAGCGACTATTTTCATGCTGTATGGCTCAATCCTTAAATATAAATAATGCTGTTCAACATAATTTGTGAAATGCATGTACTGATCATTGAACCATATGGCCACTTTACAAACTGGAATACATATACTGATGGGCCGGTCCCACATACGCATGTTTTTCTGCTGGTACCCATCATATGTCATTGCAGGTCGCCGAAAATTTTCAACATGTTGAAAATCTAGTAGCTACCAGAAAGACACTACGACTCTTTGAGCGACTGAGGAGACTACTCACGACCATACAGGCGACACCACGGCGATATGTCGTGGGGTGAAGCCTGTATGGTCGTGAGTAGTCACGCAAAGAGTTGTACCTTGTTCTGGTCGCTGCTGGATTTTCAACATTTCAACATTTTCGGCGACCTGCAACGACCTACGACGGGTGCCGGCAGTCGCCGAGAAAGTCGAGTAAGTGGGTCAGGTCCATTAAATACACAAACTTAAACTGTGCTCTCAATGTACATGAAGGTCAGCAACCTCTCTGAGCAGAGTTTTTTTTTTTACAAGCAGTGATCGTTTCTGTCGATTATTGCCAAGGATTCACTGCCATGCAACATAGGAAAAACCTTAAAATTCCATTCTTCAAATCCATTCTGAAAGTAACAAACTGACATTAAAGTCAGACCTAATTTTAAACTGCCACATTAGTTTAAGAAGTTTAAGAGGCATTTTGACATATCTTTGAACAGCAGGAAACCAAGATAAATGAACTACGTTCAGGACATGTGCAGGCAGATGTGCCATTTAAACTTGCATCATGGTTATCAGAGATATTGTTGACCTATTCCTGTGCTGTACTATTCTATATTCTTTATTCTGGTTTGGGATGCGTGTTCAAAGAGCAGCTCTGGCATTTGGGCTGCAAAGACCAGGCCTTAGCTTTTACATGTGATGACTAAGTGCAGATTTTCCACTTGATAGATGGGATCACTGAACCTCGCTTGTTGACTGAGACCTTGTAACTTGGTGAATTAAACATATACTGGCACTATAACTTTGAGAATATACTGTATTCTGTCAAGTAAATTTAAACAGTCATAATTAATTTACCTTACATTTTCAGACTTCAAAGCCATACGCTATCATTCATAGCGTACCATAATAGATACAGGTTAAGTCAACTCTCATTTTCATATTGTGCTCATCTTTGCATTATATTCCGAAACCTCTTGTGAACTCGCAACCAGATGAATGGTTCTGTCTTTTCCTTTCACTTCCAATTCTAGCTATAGGCAATAACTATTTACATTTTGTTTCTTCCTAAATTATGTAATTTCATTTAATAAAAATTGTTTTTCTTTTTGGAACTTTTGGAAGCACTGTACACTGTGGAACACAATCTTGAATTCCACAGGGACTTTCCTCAAAAAAGATCAGGATGTATAAGTTAATTGGAACTTAGCGATCATCTGTCCTGTTCACTTAATGCATGGTCAATGATTCTGATTCTTCTTACCTCCAGTTAACTTAACATGGCGTATTAAATAGCTAAGTCAATCTTGAGTAAAACAGATGTTCACTCAGAAATGCCAAATCGTATGAATCAAAACAGAATGAGATGATTTATTTTGATTTGCCCTTTATGTTTATAGTTATTCTGGTAGAACTGTGGCCTTTAGAAACTGCTGCACAATTATTATATGTTTGGAATTTGCTGCCTTTTGGACATTTTATCCTTTACTATTATACATGGGTTTGAAAATAGATTCTTGCTGCATGAGTATGGGTTTTCTTCTTTGCTGTTCTTCAGCACAGGGCTGCTGAATTCCTATACATAAGCAGGGATTAATGTGAGTCTGCATTCTGCTCTCCACCGTGAACCTGATCAGTTTCCTTCACGGACTCTCATTCCCATGCAGGAGGTAAGCTGCTGGTGCTGACATGCATTGGTTCTAGCCAGATTGTATTTCTAAAGGCTGCAATATCTGACAGCACAGAAACTGAAATCAACCAGCACCAGATTGAGAGGAAAACTCAACGAATCAGCAGACTGAAATAAAAGGGCAATATCAAGAGCCCATCAGCAGTAGAAGCATGTGGAGTTTGGTGATAGCTTCTATCAAGAAACTCCAAAGTGCCTTTTACTCAGCATTTATGAATAGCTCACCTAAATACTCAACTCCAGGTCGGGAGCATTAAACGGTCTATATAATAGCAGTTTTGTCATTCTGATTCAATCGAACTAGATTGTGGATGTGGTGTACAATTTACAATGGCTACTTTATGTTTGGTGCTATTGACTGGACACATATTTCTAGACAACCACCTGAAGACCAGGAAAGTTCCAGAATCCATCCCCGATTTGCTCTACTTATTTTAAGTAGAACCACTCTACTTCAGTTGTAAAATAAGTATTTAAGTAGAATAAACAGTTGGAGAATCTCAACAGTTTTCTCTCTCTGGGCAACAACGGGTCAATTTTTTCAGGTGGAAAACCATCCCTGATTCCCATTCCCGACTATTCTACACTGGCAGGTTGCCGAATGTGAATTAAAGGGATTTTATTTTTAGACAGTGTTATTGAAATGAAACATTCCAATGGGATAGTTTAAGTCAAAAATAAAAGGGGTGTCAGATTAACCTAATTTCTCCAAGTCAGATTAATTGCCAACAAGGCTCGAATACACCCACAATCTTGTGAAATGTCCCAGCACTGCTAAGATCAAGTAAGAAGCCTGCCCCAGTAGTTAGTATATTCTGACAAGCAACAGAGTGGAAATAAATTGGCAAGAACATTTTCTTGATGTCATCAGATCTGTGTTATGATCTGGAATGAAAGATTGCATTCATTTATAAGCAAGTGGTTAGTCACTTCCCAATCTTGTTGAGCTGTAAAATAAATTACTTTACCATCTTATCCATCACGTTCTGATCCACTCTCTTGTTATGTTCTTGCTGCAAAAAATCCTTTGAATATTTCATGAACAGTTAGTTGACTGTTGGACTTAGAGCGGCGCTATACATTCATTCACCCTAGCATCCTTCTCAGTTGAAAAAGATTATTATCCTCAATGGAAATGAACAAGAGTGGAGTGGAGTAATATCAGCCACACTGTTGGAATATTTCTACTGCCAATTCATTTAATTGTGTATATTTAAAACAGACCATTTCTTAACATTTGTTGTTCAAACTTTCAAACTTTAAACAGTTGTTTGGCTCTTATCCTCATGCAGCTCCTTCAATTCACTTTGCCCACCATAGATAACTTGACACTGCATCTTACTGTTAAGATCTTTGCCGTTTTTGCCAGAAAGTTCATTCACCACCAGTTCAGGTGGTACTGTAAATAACTCATTCTAAGCTTCCCCCCATTCTAGTTTCAGTCAAAAAACACTGTCAAGCACTTGCGCATCTAAACTTTATTTTGAAAAAACACAATAACAATTTCCCACTACTATACCTAACCATCGCGGGTTCGATCCTCGTATCTGCCAGGCTAGGCCCTCTTAGCCTCGTTCAAGCAGAGACACCCCAGAAGGGCACGCAGTCCTAAGTGCTCTCCCAGAAGATCAACACAGGACCTCGTGGGAGCAGCCTTTTATAGGTCCCCGAACCTTGAGGGGCCGAACCACATGGGGATGGTCTCTATACAGTACAATAACAGATATCGATTAACATAGTTCAAGATAAACATTTCCCCAACCCAATAATACAGCGACTAATACAATGTATCTGACAAAGTTTCTGGATGCAGTTTAACAGAGATGAATTATGCTAAATGTGCCTTGATATTCAAAAAATCCAGACAAGGCTCAACACTTAACCCAATCAACATCTAGCAATGTAAAGCTTTGCAACAATATTTACAATGTGTATTTCTGGTTTGCATTTTTCCAATCCGTTTCATGCAATTTACGACTAATTGTCAGAATGTGCAGATGTTCCATTCTCTTCCTGCAGCTCTTATCTAGGCTCTTGACAAGCCGGCACCATTCTACAGCTTGTCCCATTTCTGCAGAAGGCAAATTTAAATTGGCCAAATGGCCCAGCAGCCCAGAACTGTTTATTCAATTTTAGTGTCCTGGCATCTCCAATTTGGCCAGAATTAACATTCCTTCCTTTTATCAATAAATGATAAACCATCACTTGTATTCACTGGAGTTTAAAAGGATGTGGGGGATCTTATAGGAACATATAAAATTATAAAAGGATTGGACAAGCTAGATGCAGGAAACATGTTCCCAATGTTGGGCGAGTCCAGAACCAGGAGCCACAGTCTTAGAATAAAGGTGTAATTTAAGACTGAGGTGACGAAAAACTTTTTCACCCAGAGAGTTGTGAATTTACGGAATTGCCTGCCACAGAGAGCAGTGGAGGCCAAGGCACTGCATGGATTTAAGAGAGCATTAGATACTCTAGGGGCTAGTGGAGTCAAGGGATATGGGGAGAATGCAGGCAAGGGTTATTGATAGGGGTTGATCAGCCATGATCACAATGAATGGCGGTGCTGGCTCGAAGGGCCGAATGGCCTCCTCCAGCACCTATTTTCTATGTTTCTATGTATCATTTATGATAACCAAATGATCAGATGATCAGATAACTGGATATACATATGTGTGTCTATTACATTCTCCATCTATCAACAACACAGGTTGATGATGTTTCCTCCCAGAATCTTATCAAGCTTCCTGAGTTTTCATAGGCATAGCTTCACAATTTACTTCTGATGAGTCTTCACCTCCCGCGTTTTCGTGGGTGTGAATTCCCTCCATTCGTGTTTTTGCCCATTCTTCCATCCCTTTCCATAGTCAAACCAATAACCTATAATTCCTGAAAAATCTGGGACAAAGCAAGTTGCCATCATCCACTAATGCTTTCCCATACATTCACTGTAATTCTGCAATACTATACGTTTCTATTTCACTATCACTATCTTTACTATATTCTGCTATAATATACTCTTTATTATCCTAGGATCAACACTAATCAGCTCTCTCCGTATTCACACAATGTTATAATATGTATATCTGATGATGGTTTCTCGTATAAATTTCAGCTGGGTTCAGTCCAGATGTCCCATTTCTGCAGAAGGCATTTTTAAATTGACTAAATGGCCTAGCAGGCCAGAAGCCTTTACTCAATTTTTAGTGTTCTGGTCTCTTCAATTTGGCCAGAATTAACATTACCATCATCAAAAACTAATGGCACATCATGAGCACCTATTACAATGACAATACCGATATGTTCCTTTTAAGCAGAATGGATGTCATTTAAATAGTGAAGTGGTGTGAAACCAGCTACATGGTTCACATAATTAATTCCCTATGAGTGTGATCACAAACATTGAAAATATCAATTTAGAATGGGTCCCAGAGGTGTGCCTGCATCAGCCCTTTGTTGCAGATAGGTTCAAAGAAGCTCCAAGAATGGAAATGTTCAAGTTCTGAATTTTACCCCTTTCTGATCTGTTTCCGCTATAGAAATGGTTTTCTAAGCCATGGAATTATGGGTTTCTGCAAGATAATTCTACTGTACAGAAGCTTTGATGATAGCCCATCAAATGTATTACGTTTTCAGAGCTATGCAATCAGAAACCCCTCTTTCCTAACCAAGACTGCTTATTTTAAGTTCGGTATATACAGGAGAGTCAATTGATTTGATTAAAAAATCCCACAATCTAAATCCAATCTAAAATTCCAACTACAAGAATGAAGAATAAGGCCCACAGATTTAGTCATGAATTGCTTTTATGTGAAAGGCATGGTGAGGGAGACATTTTCAAGTACCTCAAGAAGAGTGTTTAAGAAAGAACTGCAGATGCTGGAGAATCGAAGAAGGGTTTCGGCCCGAAACGTTGCCTATTTCCTTCGCTCCATAGATGCTGCTGCACCCGCTGAGTTTCTCCAGCTTTTTTGTGTAACCTCAAGAAGAGTGTTTGAAACAGTACAAATAATTCTCAGCAAAAATGGGCTAGCACTTGAAATGTACTAAGGACAAGTAGGTGGGTAAGTGGCTGGAATGTTGGTGGAACCATTGGTGAGAGAGTTACCTACAAATTAGATTTAGGTTAAGGTTTAGGTTTATTATTGTCAGTGTAAATCTTTGTTTTGCATGCTATCCAATCAAATCAGATAAGATTATACAAAACTATAATCAAGTCAAATTCACGTAGAGTGGATAGGGGAGAACCAGTGGATGTGTTATATCTGGACTTTCAGAAGGCTTTCAACAAGGTCCCACATAAGAGATTAGTATACAAACTTAAAGCACACGGTATTGGGGGTTCAGTATTGATGTGGATAGAGAACTGGTTGGCAAACAGGAAACAAAGAGTAGGAGTAAACGGGTCCTTTTCACAATGGCAGACAGTGACTAGTGGGGTACCGCAAGGCTCAGTGCTAGGACCCCAGCTATTTACAATATATATTAATTATCTGGATGAGGGAATTGAAGCAACATCTCCAAGTTTGCGGATGACACTAAGCTGGGGGGCAGTGTTAGCTGTGAGGAGGATGCTAGGAGACTGCAAGGTGACTTGGATAGGCTGGGTGAGTGGGCAAACGTTTGCCAGATGCAGTATAATGTGGATAAATGTGAGGTTATCCACTTTGGTGGCAAAAACAGGAAAGCAGACTATTATCTAAATGGTGGCCAATTAGGAAAAGGGGAGATGCAGCGAGACCTGGGTGTCATGGTACACCAGTCATTGAAAGTAGGCATGCAGAAACAGCAGGCAGTGAAGAAAGCAAATGGTATGTTAGCTTTCATAGCAAAAGGATTTGAGTATAGGAGCAGGGAGGTTCTACTGCAGTTGTACAGGGTCTTGGTGAGACCATACCTGGAGTATTGCGTACAGTTTTGGTCTCCAAATCTGAGGAAGGACTTTATTGCCATAGAGGGAGTGCAGAGAAGGTTCACCAGACTGATTCCTGGAATGTCAGGACTTTCATATGAAGAAAGACTGGATAGACTCGGCTTATACTAAGGAAATCCTTTAAGACCGAGATGAGAAAAACATTTTTCAGACAGAGAGTGGTGAATCTCTGGAACTCTCTGCCACAGAGGGTAGTTGAGGCCAGTTAATTGGCTATATTTAACAGGGAGTTAGATGTGGCCCTTGTGGCTAAAGGGATCAGGGGGTATGGAGAGAAGGCAGGTACGGGATACTGAGTTGGATGATCAGCCATGATCATATTGAATGGCGGTGCAGGCTCGAAGGGCCGAATGGCTTACTCCTGCACCTATTTTCTATGTATCTATGTATCAATGTAAGTACAATACGTAGAGCAAAAGGGAAGTACAGAGTGCAGAATATAGTTCTCAGCATAGTGGTGCACCACTTCCATCGACAAAGTTTTTGATGGCCGCAATGGGGTAGTGGTGAATTGGACATACCCTAGCTCATGGAAGAACCCTTCAAAATTCTGATTACAGAGGGAAAGAAGCCATTCCCGAGTCTGTTGGTACACACTTGCATGCTTCTGCATAGTGATGTGTGCTTTCAAACTTCTGCCAGACAGGAGAACAGAGATGGAATGACTGGGATGGGACAAGTCTTTGATTATGTTGGCTGCTTAACTGAGGCAGCATGAAGTAGGTGGAGTCAATGGTGAAAAGTCTGGTCTATTTGATGGATTGGGCCACATCCACAACAATCCGTGATTTCTTGCAGTCTTGGGTAGAGCAGCTCCCAAATATGCTGTGATGCAACCCAACAGTATATTTTCTATGATGCATCTGTACATTTCAAATTAGTCACATAAATGATTAGGATGGACCAGAAACTGACGTTCTAGACGAGGAAATGACAATATTAATATAACAAGAAAGGATGTAGCAAATGTGGATTGAAAACACCCACTTCAGTTGTCGAAATCTGACATGTGGGAACCATTCAAAGCAACTACGTGAGAGTTTAAGGCCAATTTGTATCCAAGGGATTAAAAGAAAGGACAAGACCATGGAATTCTGAATGTCAAGGGATAGCAAGACAAGGGTTGGATAAAGAAAACAAAATAGAAGCATGTAATAGGTATGGTCAACTGAAAATGAGGGAGATCTTTCGGATTATATAGAGGTGGCAGAAAATATTATTGATGGACATGGTTAGGTTAAATCATTAAGCATTTTGTAAGTATATTAAAGGTAAGTGAGTAATCAGTGAAAGATGAGGATCCATCAGGAATCAACCGTGGTATCTGTGCAAAGGAACCAGAAGAGAGAGGTGAGGTCTTAATGATAATTTCATCTATATTCATCGAGATGGATGCTGGAGTTATTGAATTCATTGGAGGGGACAGATACATTTTAGATGAAGCAATAATTAAAAAGGATGATATACTGTACTAGATGTTTCTGCAGGTTTAAAGGTGAATAAATCCCCAAAGCCTGATGAGATGTGCCCTGGACTGCTCAGGGAGACTAGAGAAAAGAGTGATGGGACAGATATGTTTTAATCTTTGTTCACCACAGTTGAGGTGCCAGATGATAAGAGGACAGGAAATGTTATACATTTATTCAAGAAGGACAGCAGGGGTAAACCAAGTAATTACAGAGGAATTAGTCTAACAACACAGATAAAGTAATCACCAGAAAATATTCTAAGGAAAGGATTATTCTGCACGTGGAAAGGCTGGCCAGTATGCCTTTAACAGGCCAAAATACACTCTGATCAATTTGATTTATTTGTTTAGAGGTAACAAAGTATGTTGATGAGGATGTTTGACATAGTCTAGAAGTACATCATAAGACGTTTGCCAAGCTCAAAAAAGGAATCATAGTGCTGTACTGCACAGAAATAGGCCCTTCAGTTCACCTTGTCCATACCGTTTGAGTGAGAGTTATCCCTGAGGTCCCTCTTAAATCTCTGCCTTCTGACCTACATCCAATGCCTGTTAGTTTTATAATCTTCCACCCTGGGAAAAAAGACTGTGACAATTCACTTTATCCATGCCCCTCATAACCTTGTATGGCTCAGTAAGCCCACCCCTCATCCTCCTATGCTCCAAAGAAAATAATCCCTGCCTATCCAGCCTCTCCAAATAACATACTGTATGTCAGATAGCATCCTAGTGAATCTCTTCTGCATTCATTCCAATTTAAGAACATCTATCATATTGCTGGGGGACCAGAATTGCACACAGTACTCAAAGTGTGATCTCACCAACAACTTTTACAACTGCACTATGGTCTCTCAACTTTTGTACTCAATACACATCCCAATAAATGGAAGTGTGTCAAATGCATTCTTCACCAGACTGTGCACCTGAGTCACGACTTTGAGAGAATCATGCACCTGTACTGCCAGATCTATCTGTCCTGCAACACTCTCCAGGGCTCTACAATATGTGCAGTCAGCACATTAGAACAATTTGCCAACAGATATTCCTAGGACCTTGTCTGAAAGTTTCACATTTGATTCCTCCAAAGTTAAAGGCAGATAACTGGAGGATTTTAAAGTCTCTGTACTGCCCAGTTGGCTCCGGTCTCAGACATGAGTGACTATGTCTGTTGACAGCTGCCAGCTGTTTAGGCAAATGGACTGGAATTTTACATTACAATACACCGCCTTCAGGCCAATCTGTCATCTCTTGCTGGTCTTGCAGCTGCTGATAATTTTGAAATACTGACTATCTCCAAGTCATTTTGTTCAGCAGCATAATTCCATCAATTTTCTCATCAGTCTTTTACCACCACAGGGCTAATACTGATTATTGAGATCAACAGGTCTGATGTTGTTGATCATTGTTTATGTACCCCTCTTCCTGGGAAATATCTAAAATAAACCAGGTATCACTAAAGAGCAAGAAAGCTGAGATTAGTGAGAAAAGTGGCATTTGTTCTGCGCAGCCAAATATTTTATCGATTTGCCAGATCTGTTGCAGTTGATTGTAAACAGGCCTATATCAAAATTAGGTTCCTTATGGTTAGGCATCAAAACCAATAATGGAACAAATTGAATGAATGAATGAATTAATTAATGAATGAATGACTGAATGTATGAATGGATGAATGGATGAATGTATGAATGAATGAATGACTGAATGCATGAATAAATTAATGATTGAATGATTGATTGAATGAATGAATGAATAGGTTTATTGGCCAAGTATATTCACGTACAAGGAATTTGCCTCGGTGCTCCGCAAGTGACAACATGACACACAGTGACAGTTAGGAATGGCACATAAAACATTAAACATTAATAATAAAACATTACTGATTAAACATGTGAATCAAATATATTACCAGAGCAAAATGAGGCAACAAAATTTGGGTTATTGAGTAGAGCTACTACTCGTGAAATAAAAGCTGTTTTTATGTCTGGCTGTGGCAGTGACAGTCTGGAGTCGCCTTCTAGAGGGAAGTGATTCAAAGAGTTTGTGGCCAGGGTGAGAGGGGTCAGAGATAATCTTACCCGCTCGCATCTTTGCCCTTGCAGTGTACAGTTTGTCAATGGAGGGAATGTTGCAGACAATAACCATCTCAGCTGATTGGGCGATTCGCTGCAGCACACGGATGTCGTGCTTGGTGGCTGAGCCAAACCAGACCATGATGTAGAAGGGGAGGACAGACTCTATGATGGCCATATAGAATTTGACCATCATTGCCTTTGGCAGATTGTGCTTCCTCAGCTGCTGCAGGAAGTACATCCTCTGTTTTGACTGTGGAGTCTCATTTAAGGTCATTGGAGATGATGGTTCCCTGGAACTTAAAATACTCCACAGATGTGACTCTTGTGTTATTGATGGTGAGTGGGGTGAGGGGAGGGAGAGCTCTCCTAAAGTCTACAATCAATTCCACTGCCTTAAGAGCATTGAGCTCCAGGTTGTTACAATGACACCAGGACGGCAGCTGTGTCACTTCTTGTCTGTAGGCAGATTTCTCCCCATCCTCGTTCAGTCCAATCAGAGTTTTGTTGTCCACAAACTTGAGAAGCTTGACAGAGGAGTCAGTGGAAGTGCAGTCATTGGTGTAGAGAGAATAGAGGAGAGGGGAGAGTACGCAGCCTTGCGGTGCTCCTATGCTGAGGGTATGTGGATCTGAGATGTGCTTTCCCAGCCTCACATGCTGCTTCCTGTCTGTCAGGAAGCTGGTGACAGATGGGTTCAGGCACAGTCAACTTGGAAAGTTTGGAGTGTCGTAGCTCTGGCACAATGGTGCTGAATGGAGAGCTAAAATCAACAAACAAAATTCTTGCATATGTTTCCTGGCAGTTTAGGTGCTGGAGGATGAAGTACAGGCCCAGGTTGATTGCATCATCCACAGATCTATTAGCCCGGTATGCAAACCACAGAAGGTCCAGCAGGGGGTTTGTGATATTTTTCATCTCGGCCAGCACAAGCCTTTAAAGTGTCTTCATGACTACAGAGGTCAGTAGTCATTAAGACCAGTATTCCTTGCCTTTTTGGGTACAAGGACAAAAGTGGAGAGTTTGGAGCAGGCAGGGACCGTACAGGTTTGCAGAGACTGGTTGAAAATGTCTGTATAGACCGGTGCCAGTTGTTCGGCACAGAGCTTGAGAGTAGTGGAACCATTGTCTGGTCCAGGAGATTTCTGGCTTTCCTGTCTTCTGAACAGCCTCTCCACCTCCTCTATTTTTATTGTTGATGATGGAGAAGTCACCAGATTGATGTTGGGCAGCATGGAGGGGGTGGGCAGAGGATGAGACCACAGTCTTTTGCAGTCAGGCTGTAATTGGGTGTTAAGTGGTGATTGGAGAGGGGTGGGTGGGAAAGGGTCCAGTCTTTTCAGACTGGAGTTTTTCTTTAAGTAGATGTGAAGTGGTGATTGGGGAGGAGTGGATGTAGAAGGGTCCAGTCTTTCCAGACGGGGGTCCGGTTGTGAGTGGGTGTGAAGCATTGGTTGGGGAGGGGGTGCCAAGGTTATGTTTCAGCTTGTCAAATCTGCAGTAGAACTCATTCAGGTCTTTGGTCAGCTGATGATTGTCCAAAGAGCGGGGGGCTTTCCTCTTGTAGCTGGCGATTTCTTGCAAGCCCTTCCAAACTGAAGATGAGTCACTAGCTGAGAACTTGCTCCTCAATTTCTCAGAGTACCTTTCCTTGGCAGATTCCTCTTCTCAGCTTGTACTTTGCCTGCCTTTAGAGGTCTGCATGCCGCTCCTGTAGGCCTCCTTTTTAGACTGGCAGAAATGTCTGAGTTCTGCAGTAAACCAGGGCTTGTCGTTGTTGAACGTTGTTGAATTCATGGCATTTCACAGACAAGGCATAGAAATAAGAAAATTACTTTCATTTCATAATAAGATTAAAGTTTTTGGAATAATGTGCAATCATTATATGTTATTGTCACCTTGCCCCCAGATTACAGTAATATAAACTGATCATTTTCAGATTAATGGCCTTTCTTTTGAACTGTTATCTATAAAATGCTTCCATATGGTTCTCATTTTTAACATTATTTTCACCTTTGTGACTAATAGTTTCCTCTCAATGATAGATATCACTTGCTTGGTTCCAGTGGATATATTGCATGCAAAAATCAGGTTGTACCTACGCTAACAATGTTAAAATGCACCGTTTTATAAGGCATTCAGAAAGAAGCTATGCCAAATTGGTTGTGATAATAACTTTTATTTAGCACAAGGAAAGGTACAATTAACAAGTCAGAATGTGGAAATGTGGAATGTGCAAATGTGGAATGTGGAAAGAATTCCTGGTCCGGGAACACTGATGCAATTATTAAGAAAGCACATCAGCGCCTCTACTTCCTGAGAAGATTACGGAGAGTCGGTTTGTCAAAGAGGACTAATTCTAACTTCTACAGGTGCACAGTAGAGAGCATGCTGACCAGTTGCATCGTGACTTGGTTCGGCAACTTGAGCGCCCTGGAGAGGAAAAGACTACAAAAAGTAGTAAACACTGCCCAGTCCATCATCGGCTCTGACCTCCCTTACATGGAGAGGATCTATCACAGTTGCTGCCTCAAAAAGGCTGGCAGTATCATCACGGGCCCACACTATCCTGGCCACACACTCATCTCCCTGCTACCTTCAGGTAGAAGGTACAGGAGCCTGGAGACTGCAACGACCAGGTTCAGGATCATGTGTGTATATATCTATATAATAGTATATGGACACACTGATCTGTTTTGTATTCAATGCCTACTATGTTCTGTTGTGCTGAAGCAAAGCAAGAATGTAATTATCCTATCAGGGACACATGCCAATAAAATAAACATAGAAACATAGAAAATGGGTGCAGGAGTAGGCCATTTGGCCCTTCGAGCCTGCACCACCATTCGATATGATCATGGCTGATCATCCAACTCAGTATCCCATCCCTGCCTTCTCTCCATACCCCCTGATCCCTTTAGCCACAAGGGCCACATCTAACTCCCTCTTAAATATAGCCAATGAACTGGCCTCTCTTGAATCATGAATCTTGAATCAAAGGCATCAAATAAAATACAATTTGCTCTCCACTGACAGGAAGGAAGACTGGCCATTGACATGTGAAAATAATGAAAGGTAATCATACCAATGCACCTAACTTATTATTTGGATTTAGTTTGCTGCCCTGACACCAAAGACTCACTTTGCTTAGAGTTGCATTGCTTAAAATTTAATTACTCCAATTACTACCCTGCCTGCTAAAAACTAATGACCCTTGTTTTTATTTAATTATAAACTTAAAGCTGCCAGTCATATTATAGATTCAATCAGGTACGAACCTTTGATTCCCACGCCTATAGAGTTAAATACAAAAATCTACGTCATTTATCCTTTACACTGTGCATAATTGCAGTCTTTGCCAGTAGATTCAGCACTGAAATCATTGTAATAGGGTGAACTTGGGTAATTATCCATCACTTACGTACTTAAAATGTTGAAAATGTTAAGCTAGTGCATTCAGGGATGAGTTTTTAGTCGTGTAATAACTGATAAAATGCCTCCCTTGTGCTGAGAAGTTAATTTTATGTGTGGAATCTCATTTTTCCAGAGAGAGTTGATGTTTAAGATTTCAAGAAAATCATTTATACTGGAGTTTTGTTCTGGCTCTGCTTGCTGTTAGTCTCAGATTAATCTTTAAATGTTATTTTGATTCCTATATATAATATGAATGTAATTAATTATTTCTGTGTTTTTTTAAATTCCCAGTAGAATCTTAACATGTACAAATGAGAATAGATACAGCCTCATAGATTAAAGACTTCATAGTTGCATATCAAGATGACAGCAATGTTCAACCAGGTACCTGAAACTTGGAAAATTCCCACTGACAATCCAACAAAAGGCTAAGGTGAACAATGAAAGATGTTCGTTCATCTGGAGAGAAGTATTCACGCCATGACTACAATAATATAATCTCACTAATCATCCTTATTCTCTCGACCAGGAAACAAGCCCAGTGGCATGACAAATTTATTCTGTAACATTAGCTAATATGCCATATTAATTTCAGAAAAAAACAGGAATAGTCAGCAAGTTATGCAGTAACTGTAGAGAAAGAAACCCAGTTAAAAATGCAGGCAAATGATCTTACATCAGCTTTTGTCAAATTATGTTAACTGCTAGCATGCATTGTCACAACGAAAGGCAAAGGAGAGCCTTTCCTGGGATATTTCAATTGGAAAATTCTCAACCAGAGAAGAAGAATTTAAAGATCAGAAATCACCAGCAAACCATGTAGATATGACAGAAAGGAAATAATTTCATTTATTTCAAATTTTAAAAAATGAAATAAACTACAATGCATTTCCTGCATTTTCTGTTATTCAAGGAGTAAGTGTCATGGAGAGATACAGCATGGAAGCTGGCTCTTCAGTCAAGCAATTTAAAGAAAATAAACAGATGTTTGACTATGTTGAACAACTGGCTAATCTTTGGGGCACTGTCTCAGACCTTGAATACCTGAGATAGACAAAAGTGCTGGAGCGACACAGCGGGTGAGGCAGCATCTATGGAGCAAAGGAAATAGGCAACGTTTCGGGCCGTAACCATTCTTCAGGATTTACAACCTGAAACGTTGCCTCTTTCCTTTGCTCCATAGATGCTGCCACACCCGCTGAGTTTCTCCAGCATTTTTGTCTACCTTCGATTTTCCAGCATCTGCAGTTCCTTTTTGATCCTTGAATACCTGAAATAGGTTGTGATTGAAGTTGGTTTTGGGCCTTTTTACCTGGTGCCTAACGTATACAACTGTTGGGTTCACACATTTCAGGTTCCTTTCAAGCAAAATATTTTTCTTGAAGATTTTACTTTGTTTCAGATATTTGTGTAGTGAATTAAATAAAAGTTCCTATCAAGCATGCAGAACTGACTATCCTAATTCCATGACGAGAAAAACGCGTCACTTTTTTTTCAATCGCCCTTTTTTTAAATTTGCTGTCATTATTCCAACAATAAAAAAATGTGAGCGTATCAGGAAAAACATTTGAAAGATAAGTAACAACGTTTGAGGGAACATGTTTTGTCAGGATGTCTAAGAGAAAATGGCAAATATTCACTCCTATCTTGAGATTTGATCAATTTTCTATGCATTACATTTTCCTCCCTTTCTCCTTCTTGCTCCCTGAATCCTTAACATGAATGTTGCATTATTATATCCTGGCTTGAAAAAATGAAAAGCTCGATGAGGTAAATTGGGGGCATTAGTCTTTTTGAACCTCAAAGGTTTCAAAGGTTGGTTATTGTCACATGAACCAATTAAGGTACAGCGATATGCAAATTACTATACAGCCAAACGAAAGAAAAAAGCAACAAGATACACAACTACATAAAAGTTAACAAAAACATCCTCCACAGCGGATTCCGCATTTTCCTCACTTTGATGGAAGGCAAAAAAGTCCATCTTCCTCTTTATTCTCCCGCGGTCGGGGCAGTCGAACCATCCGTCAGCCAGCGGTCAAAGCTCCGGCATTAGAGGTGATTAACACACTCACGTCACTGCCATCAAAGCTCCCCTGGCTTGGAGTTCCCGAATTGGTCTAAAACCAGAAACCGTGAGCTCCGTGATGTTAAATCCGCAGGCACCCATGGTGGCAAAGGGATCACGAGCTCCGTGATGTTAAGTCTGCAGCTGACTGCGGCGGAGCTCTCAAAATTGGTCTCCAGCAAAGGCCGCCAACGCCTCGATGTTAGGCCACATTGCGGATGAAGATACGATTGGAAAATGTAAACCCCAATCCCCCCCCCTCCACCACCCCCACATAAAACAAGCTTAAGAACACTAAGATCATTCATTTAACACATACTATTAAAACACAAAGAAGGAAGGGACAGACTGACTGTTGGCAAGGCAGCCACTGCTGGTGCCAACTTGAACATGATATAGAGAATGCAGTCTTTCACAACTAACCCAACACTATCATTGAGCATGTTTCATGGAGAATGTAGTAAGTGGATTTGATAATCCAACACTATCATTGAGCATGTTTCATGGAGAATGTAGTAAGTGGATTTGATAATGGGCCTGGTGGCCATCAATCGTGTGCGGATGTGGTGCCGACGGACGAGAAGCCAAAGCAAAGGAGTGGAAGCCAAATAACCGAATAGAAACGAAGCCAAAACGCCAAAGAACTGAAAACATACGAAGCCGAAATGCCAACTAATCGAAAGGATGGGACGCCTAAAAGCCAACTAACCGAATGCCGCTCAACAGAAAGGTCAAATAACAGACATGACGTTGCCGGGGGGCGTGACTTGAGAGTGATTGGTCCAGACCCCCGCACCCATCACATCCCTGTGGAGGGATGAACATTGTCCCACACCTCCGCTCCACCCGACCCACAGCCCGTCTCCGCAGGTGGAAGGGTGGAGGTCATTCTCCCACACAAGCCATAGGTGACTGGGCAATCTGAACCCAAGCACTAAGTTGTAAGCAAAGGTGTGCATCCCTCGGGCCAGCCCCCACTCTCCCATGGCCACCCCCCACCTCGCCCTCCCCATGCGGCCGCACTGTGACGGCTGTGGGTCGGGTGGAGCGGAGGTGTGGGACAATGTTCATCCCTCTACAGGGTTGTGATGGACACGGGGTTCTGGACCAATCGCTGATAAGTGCCGCCCCCCAGCAACGTCATGTCCGTTATTTGGCTTTTCTGTTGAGCGGCATTCAGTTCGCGGCTTGTAGGTGATGCCACCTTTTGGGTAGGTGGCGTTTCACCGGAGTGGCCATTCAGTGAGTTTGCTTTTAGGTGATGCAGCCTTTCGGTTAGTTGGCTTTTAGGCATCCTGCCCTTTCAGTTAGTTTGCTTTTAGGCGTCCCACCCTTTTGGTTAGTTTGCATTTCGGCTTTGTATGCTTTCGGTTATTTGGCGTTTCGACTAGTTTCCATTCGGTTATTTGGCTTCCACTTTTTTGCTTCGGCTTCTCGTCCTTCGGCACCACGTCCGGGTACTGCCATCAATGATTCTGAATTAAACAAAACCTTAATACATTAGCACTTCTCCTTTCTTCGAAATTTAAATAGATTCTGTATACCTTAAATATAACAAACCTTTACAGATATACAGTAGTGAATATCCTTACTGGTTGCATCGAGGCCTGGTATGGCAATTCCAATGCACAAAAATGCAAGAGGTTCCAGAGAGTGCATCATAGTCATTGCTCTCCCCACCATCAGAAGCATGTACATGAGGCACAGGCTCAAGAAGATGGCACCTATCATCAAGGATCCCTAGCCCTCTTTCTGCTGTTTCCATTGGGCAGGTAGCACAGAAGCCCGAAGCCACTTACCACCAGCTACAGGCACAATTACTTTCCTGCAACTTGAACCAACATGTCCAACCCTAATCTGAAGTCGGCAAAGGAAGAAGACGGACCACATCTTGCATGACTACCATTACACTCTTGTTTTCCTTTTTACTGATTTGCTGAATCTTATTTGTAATTTAAGTATAATTTATGTATAAAATATTTGTTTGGTTCAGTTTATATGCGTGATGCTGCTGTAAACAAGTCTTTCATTGTAGCTGCACCTTACCATACTTGTGCATATGACAATAAACTCGGCTTCAATTGACTTCATTTCGGATGCATCACTTTGGGAGGATTTGGTTGAACTTTATAAAAGTTCTTTGCATTAAATGTCATGTCAAGTCGATTTTATTTCTATAGCACATTTAAAAACAACTCTCATTGACCAAAGTGCTTTACATCAGTGCAGGTACTAACATGCTACATACAATGGTACACAGATCTAACAATACATACATAAATACATACATACAGTGCTCCCTCAGAGGACCTCAAGATACGCTTGTGAGTAGAAATAGGTTTTAAGTCTCGATGGAGGGGGCAGTTCTGATGAGAAGAGGCATGCTGTTCCACAGTCTAGGTGCTGGATCGCGAGATAGTCAGTAGCCCCAAGGCAGCCGACCTGAGGGACCTGGAGCTAGAGTGGTGGGTTAGAAGATTTTTGATATATGTGGGAGCAAGCCCGTTATGCGCTTTGTATACTTATAGGAGGAGTTTGAAGTTGATTCTGTACCGTACTGGGAGCAAGTGGATAGAGGCCAGAATCGGGGTGATATGGTCCCTTTTACAGGTACCCGTCAGAAGTCTCGCTGCGGCGTTTTGGACCAATTACAGGCGGGACAGGGATGATTGGCCGATGCCAGTGTATAGGGAGTTGCAGTAATCAAGGCGGGAGGAGATAAAAGCGTGGATTATTTTTTTCAAGGTCGTCGAATTGGAGGAATGGTTTGATTTTAGCTATCGTGTGAAGCTGGAAGAAGCTAGATTTTACCACAGCATTGACTTGTTTGTCGAACTTTAATGTGAAGGCAAATATCACGCCATGGTTTTTGACGTTCAGTTTGTGTAAGAAGGTTAGGGCTTCCATGGCTGCCCGTTTCGTTTTGATGAAGTCTGAGGTGCCGAGTAGGATGACCTCAGACTTGCTCTGGTTTAGTTTGAGGAAGTTCTGCGCCATCCAACACTTTTTATCCTCAAGGCAGTGCATAAGGCTGAGTAGATTTGATTAGTTGTTGGGTTTCAGGGGGAGTAGAGCTCTGTATCATCTGCATAGCTGTGGAAAGAAATGCTGTGCCTTGGCCGATGGGGAGCATGTAGAAGCGAATGGGGCCTAGGACGGAGCTTTGTGGAACCCCGCAGCAGAGGCTAGCTGGGGCAGAGAAAGAGTTGCCTATGTTGGTAGAGAAACTCCTATCTTTGAGGTAGGAATCGAACCAGCTCAGGGCAGTGCCATCAACACAAGCCCTGCACCAGAGACGGTCAATTAGGATGGTGTGTTCCACTGTATCAAACCCTGCGCTGAGGTCGAGAAAGAGCAGGATTCCACAGTCACCATAGTCGATGGCATGAAGGTCGTTGTGTACCTTCAACAAGGCAGGCTATGTGCTGTGGTGGGCCCTGAAACCTGATTGGAAACTTTTCAGGATGTTATTTTGTTGTAGGTAAGGCATTAGTTGGTTTACAATGACCTTTTCAAGGACTTTTGAAAGGAAAGACAGTTTGGAAATAGGTCTGTAGTTGCTAGGCAAGGTGGGGTCTAGGTTAGGTTTTTTCAGGAGTGTCTGGATCACCGTTTGCTTGAAAAAGGTTGGAACAGTGCCAATGGCCAGAGCACTGTTGATGAGAGAGAGGATGCTGGGACCGGCTATTGCAATGAAATCCTTCAGAAGGGCAGTGGGGACAACGTCAAGAGGGCAGGTTGCAGGTTTCATAGTGGAACTTAGCAAAAGTGGGGACTGAGGACTTCATTTTACGTTAAGACGATTTGGTTGAACCATTTACAATAGTTATTTGCATAAAATGTAAAGGGACATAAGCAGGGACTGAGGTAAGTGACTTTTTCCGCAGCAAAACTAAAAATGGGTCGGATCATGCTGATCACTGGTTAACAGTTTTCAGAGAATTTCCAACTAGGCATATTGAATGTGATGGTGCCTTCTTGCATCGTGAAAGAGCAGAACCTTCCAGAGGTCCATGGGCTCATTACTGAGTTCAGAGACATAGCATACCACTTAAGTTCTGATGAAAAGTAGTCAACCTAAAATATTAACTCTCTCCACAGCTACTCACTGGCCTTATGAGTACTTTCGGCATTTTGTGTTCCAATTTCTGATGGAAAAGCAGGGTTGATGGTAAACAAGCCACTGTAGCATTGTTTAATTCTTCATTAGAACATTTTTCATATTTCATTAGTTCCTTGACTAGAATTTCAGAGGTTGGAGTCATTACCTAGACTTATTTATCTCCCTTCAGCACTTTGTTGCTATGCTTGCAGGCATAAATGAATGTATGATTGAATGAATGAATGAATGAATGAATGAATGATTGATTGAATGATGAATGAATGAATGAATGATTGAATTAATATGTTAATTGGCCCTGTATTCATATCCCAAGGAATTTGCCTTTCGTGATCTTTTGATCCTTGAAAATTGTAAATTGCTCCTTTCTTGTTTACCATTTAAACAATCCATTAAGTAAAATGCAATCATATGTTAAACTATTTCAAATAATTTCAGATTTATTGCGTAGAGAGAATTTCTCATACCCATTCGATGCTCAAACCTCGTGTATGAGGAAGTAACCATATAACAATTACAGCACGGAAACAGGCCATCTCGGCCCTACAAGTCCATGCCGAACAATTTTTTTTCCCCTTAGTCCCACCTGCCTGCACTCATACCATAACCCTCCATTCCCTTCTCATCCATATGCCTATCCAATTTATTTTTAAATGATACCAATGAACCTGCCTCCAACACTTCCACTGGGAGCTCATTCCACACTGCCACCACTCTCTGCGTAAAGAAGTTCCCCCTCATATTACCCCTAAACTTATGTCCCTTAATTCTGAAGTCATGTCCTCTTGTTTGAATCTTCCCTATTCTCAAAGGGAAAAGCTTGTCCACATCAACTCTGTTTATCCCTCTCATCATTTTAAAGACCTCTATCAAGTCCCCCCTTAACCTTCTGCGCTCCAGAGAATAAAGACCTAACTTATTCAACCTATCTCTGTAACTTAGTTGTTGAAACCCAGGCAACATTCTAGTAAATCTCCTCTGTACTCTCTCTATTTGTTGACATCCTTCCTATGTATATAGGACGTATATAGCTATTTTCAAAATTAATAAGCAAAAGAAAGAGATATTACCATTTGCTGTCTTATTTTATTTACTTTTCAAGCTACTATGTTTTAAAATCATTTCCGCCAAATTTATAGTAGGTTTGATGGTTAGTCTTATTATTTGCGTATGCTTACTGATAGGTTTGCCTCAAAATCAATGATTCTGTGCCAAACCTATCAGCAAACTCACTGAGGTTGATACAGTGGGTAAAACACAATTGTGGCTATGTACCAGGTTAGTACTCTTGAACTGATGTTCCAGAGACATGAATTCAAGTTCACCACTTTAACAGCTGTCAAATAAATCCAAGTTAACGAAAATCAGGTCTGCAATGGTGACAACCACACAGCTGTTTCAAAAGACATATCAGATTTCCTTTAGTGATGGAAGTGTTCTTATCAGTCTGACTTCTATGTGAGTGCAATCACACAGCAACATGGTAGACCCTGACAGTTCTCTGCCATGGCAGGCCATTTCATTGAAGTGATGTATAATACGATACGATACGATGGCACTTTATTGTCAGACCGAGGACTTAAATTTGTTTTTGCATACAGCCATAGCATTTTGTCTAAAATCAATATACAGCGCAGACAGGATGTGGTCAAGAAGAGACATTTAGTTATATAGATGTCCGTCTTTGCTGAGAGGTGCCACCCAGAACATGGGAAATGATCCACATTTTCAGACTGGCAATGTAAAGCATTTGAGATACATTATTGATCCAGATAGAATGGAAATTAATCTTAAGCTTTTGTTTTTTAAGATCTCCTTAATTTTTGGCTTCTACACAGTAAAGTGGAGATAATTAATACAATGTACTTAGACAGATCTAAACTAGACTCCACCCTCTCTATCATGGATCCATTCTTTCACTAAAGTATTAAAGGTAATGTTTCAATCTGACTTGTTTCTTTTCATCTAAGTGAAAAGTATTACTTAAAACTGCAATCATTCTTTGGACTCTAAAACCAAGATGGATTTCATTCTATTCCACCTCACCTCACAACTCTTGTTAAACTCCACACTCACCTTGGTCATTCCTCAATTAGACTGTTAGTACCCTATGGAGAGGACAGTCATACTCGTTTCGAGTGACCGCCGATGATGATGATGATGATGAAGAGGAATTTGATGTGTTGGAAGTTGGCTTACTGTGGCCACAGACTAAGCTACTACATGTTACATTCACCTGCCATCTGTAATTTAATACCATTATCCTGTTAAATTAATGCAGGTATTTAAAAGTTTGTGCTCCAAATTTGTGCATCATCAGTAAAGAAATCAAACTGTTGCAAATGTATTGGATTTATTTATTTGTTTGCCTCTTCCCCTTGTTTAGATTAGGAGCTGTATTAGGAGCTGATTTCAAACTGTTACCGATGGCAAGAAGCAATATATTTCAGGCTGTTCACCATGATTACTCATTGATTTAAATGCCAAATCTTCTTTCTAGGTAGCTCCAGGGTTGTGGACAACTTACTTCTATGAGAGAGAAGAGTGCAAGATGACTGTACTTAAATTGTTTAATGCAGCGTAGCAGATACCAATCAGGCTTGACTGAGCAAGATCCTAGTCCAAAGATGAGGAGCATTAATGTGGTTGCAGACCAAGATTTGCTGCTTGGATTTATGTATGCACATACATTTATACACACACACATGCACCTACCTAATACACTGACCACATTCTATCTATGGAGATAGGCAGATATGCCCTTGCCTGCATCCTCTTCGTCAGGTACCCCTCCCCCTTCTTTTGATGTCATCTCCTCTCTCTCACTCCCCAACCCTCTGCTGCTTTCTTCCATCTCCCCTACCCCGATCTCCACCTCGCCCTCAACCTGTTGACTGCACATGCTTTTTACACTCTCTCAAACATCAATGGCACATTCGTCCAAATCAACTAAGTTCATTAAACGATAATAACACTATCATCCCCCAACCCCGAGGAAAGATGGCTAGGTGTAGAAGAGAAGGAAGGGTCTAGAATAGTAAGTAGAGAGGTTGGTGAACAAGTACCAAGGTCCAGATGGAATAACCAACTTGTACATCGGGCCGCCCGTAGCGGCAACTGCGGAGGGTTCAAAGGCCCCGACCACGGAGGAGAAGATGACTGAACTTTATTGCCTTCTTTCACAGTATGAAACGTTGATTCTGCTGAGGTGATGTTTAAGTTAAACTCTATCGTGTATTGTGTTATTTTTATTCGTGTGGCTGTACGGTAACTCAAATTTCACTGTACCAATTTGTGCATGTGACAATAAATGTGAACTTGAACTTGAATGGACTCCATCTCAGCCTTTGGCCTTACCTGATTCCTTTTGTTCCCTCTGCAGGTAGACCTTTCTTAATAAGATACAATTCAAAACATGCAAGCTATGTATGGCTGTTCATATTTCATGAGTATGGAATATGGCTGAACATTGCTGAAAGCAAAACCTGCATACATTTAGTCTAATTAAAATTAATGTATTTCCTTTATTTAGTATTGAATTATTTCCCATTACAGAACAAAGTAATAATCTAAATGAATTTTAGAGTTCAACTTGTTAATGCGCTGATTTTTAAATTTTAATATTGAAGAGTTTATTTATTTGTTGAACAATGAAGTCATGCATTCACATGTGTTAAACAAAATGGTTTAAGAAAATGAAATGGGATAATAGGTAACAACAGTGCACTTCATGTGTTTATTGTTAAATTCCTCCAAATATTTCTAATTAAAATGTGCACTTACCATATGGTACAGTCTAGGCATAAACTAATGAAAAGCTGTACATTTTTACTTGATGCACTGTGCGCAATTGAGTGGAAAGGACCTTTTAAACATGAACATTATCTCAGCAACAATGTGCCATGCAGAAAGATATGTATGGGCTCTTGGAGCCTAAAATTACTTCAAGGAATACTGTCTCCCTGGATGGGAATTTTTAATCAGACTATAATCATAGGATAATTAAGCCCTTACTAGTGAATCCTACCGGAAAGTGTTTGTGATTATGTGAGGATGAGATCAAGCTGTGTTTTTTTATGGCTCCTGGGAAAGATTAGTCAATCAACTCACCATGTATTAAGTGACATCTTATAAAAGCCCCGTGACAATCAACCTGTCTTCAACTACAGTGCATCTGAGACTTTATCTCAAATTGAGAAAGGATTAAACAGAAAAAAAGCACACACACGAAGACTAAATAATTGTCAAAATATTGGAAAAAAATAAGAATATGCTTGCAAGAGGACAGAAAAAGATTCTATCATGAGCACTTCCCGCTTAAATGATTCCTTTATACAAGAAAATGCTCTTAACTTAAATTTATTTGACATGCTCTTTGGAGTAGATTGCCATTTAACAGCAGGAAAGGTTATTTCAAGGCATCTTCACAGTCAATCGAGAACTGCACAGCCTCAGGGAAACCACACAAGAAGACAAGATACATAAATTTCCAATAAGACATACAATTTTCTTGGGACATTTGGGTTGGGGTGAGTAATTTGAATTGTAGCCCCCCATTCACCCATATTATTCACAAGTTGCAATGCATGCACATCATAATCTCCACAACTTTCATGAATACAGTGGTCATTAGGGAGAGAGAACAAGAAATAACGATTTACATTTGTTTAATAACTTTCAGATCATCATTCAGTCAAATACTTTTGTACAGTACATATGCCTCAGCCAACTTCCATCATTTGATAATCACTGTGCACATTGTTTTAATAATGTTGATTGAAAAAAGAAGTCAATTAGCACACTAGATTACCTTTTTGTTCTTCTGAAAATTAGTGGTTAGCCTGAAGGAGCTTCTCTCATCAGAAGGATAGCACCAATAATATATCATTATCTCCACACTCTCTTAGTTTGCCAGTTTAGATGTTGGCATTTAGGTTGCTTGTTGTGGTAGCTTTATAGGCAACCATTTAGCTCAGAGACAAGTGTGCCATACACACTGATCCACAGCTTACATTTTGATGAAGACACAGGAATAGCAATTCCATCAGTTGAGCCGGTTTCACTATTCCCAGATAGTATCCTCTAATAAGAATCTATCTTGGTTTTAAAAGATCTAGTACTAACATTTGGAGGCTGCTGAGGGAAAGAGTTCTAGATTTCATTGATATTGTGTTTCCAGTTGCTTACATAGGTTCAAGGAGGAACAGAGCAAAATTGATGATTGGAAGGTTGGATGAGTCATGGGTATGTGGAAGGATGTTGATATGATCATATAAAGAAAAAAAACATAGTTCTTAAGGTAAATGCGGCATTTTTACTTATGAAAATTAAGCAGACCAAATAAAAGTTCTCTTAAATCGTTATGTAGTAATTTACACTTATGATTAAGATAAATGAGTACCGTTGCAAATAATATCTTAAACAAAAAAGTGTATGATTATTTACCCCTGTGAAATATTTACAGAATAGAGTTGCATATGAAAAGTCTGATTGATAAATTGAAATCAACTTATATTCACCTGCTTTAATAATATAGTGCATAACCTATTGAGTTTTATGAGCATGCTTTCCAGAGGAAAGTCTATGAAGAAATTAGCTTAATTTCTTTATGTTAATTGAATTACGTTTATTTCACGATAAATATACTTTCAATTTGTCACAATGAATAAGCCTTTAGAGCTTTACTAGACCAGGAATTCCAGTTTTTGATTGATGAGAAGACCATTTTCTAATTAATCTACAGATAAACATTTGAACTGAATAATCACCTTTATATAGCTGTGGCGACTATGCATCCTCCATAGCTTTTGAGCTTTGAATAGAAATATGCAGATATTTATGACAAATGGTTGCAAAGTGACTGCCTCCCCTGCTATCTATTCAATAGTGCGTCAAGACACTTGCTTTATCGGCTCCAATTACTATGTTTACATATCATACAGTAAGAAAGGGAAAGGAAACAAAGTAACATGCCATATAAACCCTGAATAAATGAAATGGGCATTCCGAATATGAAACTGTGGATGCTAAATTTTTGGTAATTTTGAACAATGGATGCAATGTGTAATTAGCCAATACCCTTTGCACACAAAATTAGTGTTATTATTCCATTAACATTTTAGCAGTGACCTGTCATCTGACCCATGCTATTCTGGTATACTGTCAAACCATGACACTTGGAATTGAGAGTCGATGACACTCGTTCAATTGTGATCACCAGCAATTAAAACCTTCCCTTGATCTCCTTCTCATATTTAACTCGCCATCATCGCCTGACCATTTCTTATTCTTAAGTGTGTTCTTTTTCATTGCATTGCGCACATATGTGTACATAATGTGAAATGGTCTAGATCTGCTGACATTTGATCAAATACTGTCAGTCATCAGCTCAAACATGTAGACAGTCGGTAATAAGCAGATCAGCCTGGAGGCAGTAATAAATCACAGGCCATGAGATGTCTGCATCCTGTGCAAGGAGATGGTTGCTTAGTATCATTCTGCCAATAAACCATATCCTTCCCATCCCCATAAACCATGGGTTGCTTGCAGTTCCGGGGCATGTGACCCAAACAGGACCATTGATGACACAGCTATAATTTAATCACACAACAGTTTACCATATATATTAATGATTTGGAAGAGGGAATTAGGAGCAACACGAGCAGGTTTGCGGATGGCACAAGCTGGGTGGCAGTGTGAACTGTGAAGAGGGTGTTTGGAGGTTGCAGTGTGACCTGGACAGGTTGAGTGAGTGGGCAGATGCGTGGCAGATGCAGTATAATATAGATAAATGTGAGGTTATCCACTTTGGCCGTAAAAACAAGGGGGCAGATTATTATCTCAATGGGGTTAGGTTAGGTAAGGGAGAGGTACAGCGAGACCTGGGTGGCCTTGTACACCGGTCACTGAAAGCTGGCTTACAGGTACAGCAGGCAGTGAAGAAAGCTAATGGAATGTTGGCTTTCATAACAAGAGGATTTCAGTATAGGAGTAAAGAGGTTCTTCTGCAGTTGTATAGGGCTCTGGTGAGACCACATCTGGAGTATTGTGTACAGTTTTGGTCTCCTAATTTGAGGAAGGACATCCCTGTGATTGAGGCAGTGCAGCGTAGGTTCACGAGATTGATCCCTGGGATGGTGGGACTGTCATACGAGGAAAGATTGAAAAGACTAGGCCAGTATTCACTGGAGTTTAGAAGGATGAGGGGGCATCTTATAGAAACATATAAAATTATAAAAGGACTGGACAAGCTAGATGCAGGAAAAATGTTCCCAATGTTGGGCGAGTCCAGTACCAGGGGCCACAGTCTTAGAATAAAGGGGAGGTAAATTAAGACTGAGGTGAGAAAACACTTTTTCACCCAGAGAGTTGTGAATTTATGGAATTCCCTGCCACAGAGGGCAGAGGAGGCCAAATCACTGGATGGATTTAAGAGAGAGTTAGATAGAGCTCTAGGGATGAGTGGAGTCAAAGGATATGGGGAGAAGGCAGGAACAGGTTATTGTTAGGGGGCGATCAGCCATGATCACAATGAATGGCGGTGCTGGCTCGAAGGGCCGAATGGCCTCCTCCTGCACCTATTTTCTATGTCTATGTCTATGTCTAATCCAGACCTCATCAACAGTCGTCTAAAATAGTAAACTAGTAGTATCTCTGCAAATAGGTAACAGTATATTTCTGATCGTTCAGCATTTATTTAAAGTAATCACACTCATTATGCATCAAAGAGGTTTATTTTACATAACGCAACCACCTGTTATTGGCGACAATTGTCAGGTACATGCTTGGTACATGGCATTAGATGAATTGTTATAGTCCAATTAGGGTCGACAGGAATCAAATCTGTATTGTCGTAAGATTGGCATTTATTGCATCTACATTTTTCCAATGTGCTTGAGAAATGGCTGTGCAATCACACAACCAATTTGTTGAATAGTGTGAGCTGCACTAAAAATATGCACTTTGGAGGGAATTTTATGATGTTTAAGATGTTAAGACATGCTTGGTCTGGCTTCTCAGCTGGATGTAAAAGACCTCACTGCATTATTGCAAAGCTGAAACTTGGAAATGTACAATAAATTAATCGGATCAGATTTAATGTGAAGTTTTTCCATCACCATTTTTGGTCAAAGACCTAAAACAGATAATGAGGTGATCTGGTGAAACGCACTGGATTAATGCATGTTATTTTTGTTACACGATATATTATAATGTATAAAATTCTTGCACCCAGTATGCCTTTTCAGTTTTTTCCCAACACTGGAGTAAAGAATGCAAATCAGAGTGAAGATATAATCACAAAATAAACAGGTACCATTCAGGTTGTAAACTCTCTGCATTTCCATTTCAATGCATGCTTTTTCAGGCATTCTAAGCCTGATCTGATTGTGTTATAAAATTCATTGGTTCATCTATAATTGTTTGCCTCCAGCAAGATCACCTTTTAATAAGGAAGCTACAATTGTCGGAAAAGTGAAATAGACTGAGTTAATGAGTACAACATCTGTTTTGAACAACAGATAAAGCATTTTACAGAGGTGAAAACCATGCATGCATGAAGACCAGCAAGTCAGAGCAGTCAGATAATTCTACTGGAAAATAACTGTTTCTGTATTCGGCAGAGAGAGACAGCAGGAGCAATATGTCCTTCAAATAACACTTTACCTAATTCTACATCAATTCAATTCCCCCAATCAATTTTTGTGCTAACTCCACCATAAGTTGTTGTGAGTGCAGAAGAGATCAATGGAGAAATGAACAACTCCATGCCCATTTCCCAAGCAAGATCATGGGTCATCAGTTTTCCATGTTGACCTAGATAAATTATTATCCACAAGAAGGATGGACAAAAATCAATCAAGTCCTGCAGTGCTTCAATTGAGCAATTATATGTTTTCTAGTGAAAGACACAACAAGAAGCACTTAGGGACACGAGAAAAGTTGTGTTGCTGCAATTCGAATAAAAGATTTCTAAAGATTTTTTTTGTTGAAGAGATTATTTGGGTCATAACTGGCGATTGAGTGTTTAGAATCATGGCAGGTAAGTTCACGTTGTACCAAAACTAGGATTTCTCTGCCACTTTTGGATAATGAATCATATAAGGGTGTAAATTGTCAGTGAAATGGGTGGTTAAATTAATCAAAAGAGTTCTAAGGCAGGCAGAAATTGGACAGGTCATTTAGAGTGGTGCCAATAAAGACACTGTCTGCAAAATGTCTGCAAAAATGTACAGTCCATGGGCTAAAGGCAGGCAGCTCCATGTGTTTCAAGTCAAGTCAAGTTTATTTGTCACATACACATACGGGATGTGCAGTGAAATGAAAGTGGCAATGCTCGCGGACTTTTGTGCAAAAGCCAAACAATCAAACAAACTATGTGCTTGTTCATGCGCTTAGCTCCAGGCCAACACTGACTCATAACCTAACTCTTTGAAAGGAATAGCCTTAAGCCCCTGTCCCACTTACGTGTCATTGGCACGCTAATTACGCAACCTCGTCGTCGCGTTGAGGCGTCTTCATGCGTCCGCACAGCCGTCTGATGGACATTTGAAGATGGACACAAAATACAGGAGTAACTCAGCTGGAGAGAAGCAATGGGTGATGTTTCGGGTCTGAAAGAAGGGTCTTGACCCGAAACATCATCCATTCCTTCTCTCCAGAGATGCTGCCGGTCCCACTGAGTTACTCCTGCATTTTGTGTCTATCTTCAATTTTCTTGGCCCTGCTCTGGGAGTAGAAGTGGGGGTGGACCAGATCCGCAACGGCCGTGAGCCTCAGGCCGAGTTTGATGATCGTTTGCCTGCATCTGCTGCTGTTGGAGGTGAGACGTTGCGTCATGCCAAGGTCTTGGGCCTGTCCCACTTTGGCCGTCAGTTACGCGACAGGCCAGTGGCGCGCGAAGATTTTGTTCAGTACAAAATCCTGGAGCGCCGCGCAATACCGCGTACATAGCCCTCCTCGCTTCTCAGTGGGACTGGCCCCGCGTGGCCACACGATGCCCGTGCGTCTCAACACGACAACGAGGTCGCATAATTTTTGTGTCAAAGACATGTAAGTGGGACAGGGCCTTTACTCTCAACATCTGCAAGACAAAGTTCCACGATTGCAGAACAACATCTTCCGATAATAATGGTTTGTGGCGAGAGAATGGAAAATGTGGACTTCTTCTCATACCTCAGGAGCCATCTTCTAGCAAAGGCAGACATCAGCGATGAATGTTTACCATTGCTTACAATGCACCAGCACAGTTGGTGCCCAGTGAGGAATAGATTGGTTGAAGATCAGGCCTCAACTCAAGCTTATGGCCTAGTGTGCAGCTGTGATCCCTGACCTTACACAAGTTAGTGAGAGTTGGACTATCTGCAGCAAGTAACTCGAAACCCAGAGAAGATACTACCAACAATATTTTGGACAAAATGCTCCTGATTCCCTGGAAGGATAAGCAAACTTAATGTCAGTATCCTCTCCCAGGTCAACATTCTTAACACTGGGCCTCAGTGACACTCAGGCATCCTCACCGAGAGGCACATTGTTTGCATATCCAACACCAGACTCCAGAAATAGACACTTTTTTTCCATGCTCCGACAACGGAAATGTTTATCAGTCAGATAAAGAAAAAGCTTTGTTATAAAAAAAAGGAAACATCCTCACTGACTCCTAGGAACCTCTGAGTTATGACTACTCAAGAAGGAGGGGCATTGGGAATGCCATTGAGCATCTCAAGTCCACACATCCCCAACACACAGGAGCCCTGTTTAAACAGTGGAAGGAGCACATCACCTCGCGAACCCCCCACCTCCTAACCTATCAGGCAGCTCCTACTTCATTTATGGAAGGGAATACTAACACATTAGCCTCATCAGTGATCTCAGAACTCACAAAAGCAAAGTGGAAGCAGGTGTACAACATCTGATCCTTAGAGACTGCTCAAGAAGATATGAGATAGAAGACACCTTCACTAGACCAGCAGCTCAACATTATTGTTGTGCCTGGTATAATTGCCAGCATGCCCTTCTGCACTCCTCATTGAACCAGTGCTGATCCCCCATCATATCACTTTCGAGTCTAATTGCTTCCTGTGCTGGCTTGTTAACTTACTGTGATTCATCCATATGGAGACCAAAGTACTTCTGTCTGGAATGTTACTCAGTTGCTCATTCTATGAAAATATGGACTTCCATGTTTGACACCATGCATATTTATGAATGGTTCTGCAAACCAATTACAGGCAATTATTGGCAAACATTCATGTTTAATTTGAAGTTTGGCTCCTAATTCTTAGCCGGTCCTTATTTTGAGTTTTCCTAAATCAGTGTTGTACACTTGGTTTGATGTTCTCAGATTTCAAGGAAATACTTAATCCTGGCATAAAGAAAGGCAACATGTATTTTACATCTACTGATCATGGTTTGCGGGGGGGGTGCTGCGGCATCACACTCACACTAACCGCCCTCCAAACACACAGGTGGAGAGAGGGGGGGGTGGGGAGAGGGGGGAGGGTGAGGGAGGAGGGAGGGAGGGAGGGGGGGGGAAGAAAGGGGGAGAGATTTGGGAGGGAGAGTAAAGCGGGGTAGGGGAAGTGAGAGGGAGGATGGGTAGGGGGAAGAGAATGGGGAGTGGGAGGAGAGTGGGGATGGCAGGAAGGGGGGGGGGAGAGGGGTAGGGGGTGGGGAGAGGGGTTGCGGGGAGTGGTGCAAGAGAGAGAGGGGAAGGGGGGGTGGGGGGGGAGATGGGGGTGGAGGGGTTGGAGAGGGGTGGAGAGAGGGGGTGGGGAGGAGAGGAGGGAGGGGGTGGGAGGGAAGGAGGGAGAGGGGTGAGGAGAGAGAGGGAGATAGAGAAGGGGGGGAGAGAGAGGGGGAAGGGGAGAGGATGAGGGAGTGGGGTGGGGAGGGGGAGAGGGGGGGTGGGAGAAGGGGAGAGAGGGAGGAGGAGGGAGGAGGGGGATTAGGGAAGGGAAGGAGAGGGGTAAAGAGTGTGGAGGGAGAGGGGGAGAGTGGTGGGGGACGGGGGAAAAATGGGATTGGAGGGGAGATGGGGGGGGGGAGGGGAGAGAGGGGGGGGGGAGGGGAAGAGGGGGAGGGAGAGACTGGGGAGGGGAGAGTTGGCGGGGGAGGGGGGGGGAGAGAAGTGGAAGAGTAGGGAGGGGAGGGAGGGAGGGAGGGAGGGAGGGAGGGGGTGAGGGGTAGCAGGAGTGGTGGAAGAGCAACAGGGGGAGTGGTGGAAGAGGGACAGAGGGGTAGGGGAAGGGGTGGGGGGGAGAGAGGAGAGGGAGGGGGAGAGAGAGAGCGGTGGGGGAGGGAGAGGGTTGGGGGTAATGGGGAGAGAAGTGCAAGAGTGGGGAGGGAGGGGTAGGGGGAGTGGTGGAAGAGGGACAGGGGGGGGGGGGTAGGGGGGGGTAGGGGGAAGGGGGAAGGAGGAGGGGAGGGGGAGGAGAGAGGGTAGGGGGAGAGAGGTGTGGGGGAGGGGGGGAAAGGGAGGCGGGAGAGGGAGGTGGGGTAAGGGGTAGAGGGGTAAGAGTGTGGAAGGAGAGGGGGAGAATGGAGAGTGGGAAGGGGTGGAGGAGGGAAGGGGTTGGGGGGAGGGGGTGGGGAGAGGGGGAGGAGAGAGGGGTGGTGGACGGGAGGAGAGATGGATGGGGGGGGGGGATGTGTGGGGGGAGAGGGGGAGGGAGGGGAGGAGGGAGATGGGGCAGGGAGGGAGGGAGAAGAGTGTGGAGGGAGAGGGAGAGGGGTAGGGGCCAGAGAGGGGAAATAGGTTGGGAGAGAGAGAGTGGGAGAGGGATTGGGGGAAAGAAGTTGAAGAGTGGGGAGGTAGGGAGGGGAGAGGGGTAGGGGGAGTGGTGGAAGGAGACAGGGGGAGGGTGGAAGGGAGAGAGGGGGGTGGTGGTGGAGGTGGGGGGGGGGGGAGGGTGGGAGTGAGAGGGGGAGGGGGGAAGAGGGGACAGAGGGGGTAAGGGGAGGTTGGGGAAGGGGAGAGGAGAGGGAGAGGGGGGAGGGAGGGGTAGGGGGAGGGGGGAGGGGGAGGGGGGAGGGGAAGGGGGGGGGGGGGAGGAGGGGAGAGAAGAGGGGAGAGGGGGGAGGGGGGAGAGGGATTGGGAGGAGAGAGGGGAGGAGGGAGATGGAGAGGGTGAGGAGGGAGGGGGAGGGGGGAGAGAGGTTGGGGGGGGGCGAGGGAGAGAGGGGAGGGAAGGTGGGGAGAGGGAGGAGGGAGGGGAGAGATGGGGACAGGGGAAAGGGGGATAGGGGTGGGAGAGGGAGGAGAGGAGAGGGGGAGAGGGGAGGAGACGGAGAGGGGAGAGGGAGGGGGAGAGAGAGATGGGGAGGGGCAGAGAGGGAGGAGAGGGGGAGAGAGGAGGAGAGGGGGTGGGGGGGAGGAGGGAGAGGGTAGGGGAGGGGAGAGAGGAGGGGGGAGAGGGGGGGAGGGGGTGGGGAGGGTGAGAGAGGGGGAGTGGGGGAAGGGAAGGAGGAAGGGGGAGAGAGGGATGGGGGGGGAGGGGAGGGGGAGGAGGAAGGAAAGGGGGAGGGAGAGGAGTGGATGGGGAGGGGGAGGGGGGGGGGGAGGGGGGAGAGGGGAGGGGGAGAGGTGGAGGAAGAGGGGAGGGGGAGGGTGGAGGGGGGGTACGGGGGAGGGGGGAGGATGGAGGGGGAAGAGGGGAGAGGGAAGGGGGAGGGGGTGAGGAGAGAGGGGGGGGAGGGGGGTGGGAGGGGAGTGGGGGGAGGGAGGTGGGAGGAAAGGGAGGGGGAGGAGAGGGGGGAGGGGGAGGGAGGGGGGAGGAGGGGAGGAGGGGATGGAGAGAGGGGAGAGAGGGAGAGGGGGAGGGGGGGGGGAGAGAGAGGGGGAGAGGGGGAGGAGGGGGGGAGAGAGGGAGGGGTGGGGAGGGGGAGAGAGGTGTGGGGGGATGGGGGGAGGGATGGAGGGGAAGGGAGTTGGAGAGGGGGGAGGGAGAGGGGGAGGGTTGGGGGAGGAGAGGGGAAATAGTGAGGAGAGGTGGGGGGGGAGGGAGAATCATGTTCCCCAGGGGAGAGAGGGGAGAAGGGGGGAAGGGGGAGGGGGTGGGATGGAGGGGCTGGGAGGGGGAGGAGGTAGAGAAAGGATATGGAAATGGTAGATTCCGATTGGGGATCTTGTGAGAGGGGGAGAGAGGTGTGGGGAGAGGAAAGAGGAGAAGGGGGGTGGGGGAGGAGAGGAGGGGGGGGGGGAGGGAGTGAGGGAGAAGGGGGGAGGGTTGGGAGAGGGTAGGAGAAGGGTGGGAGGGAGGCAAGAACAGAGACACTCACCAAGGGAGAAGGTGTCCAAGTGGGGGAGGTAAGGAGGGGGAGAGAGGGGAGGGGGGGGGAAGGGGGGGGAGGAGGGGGGAGGGGAGGGGAGGGAGGGAGGAGGGAGATGGGGAGAGTCGGGGGAGGAGGAGGAGAGGGGATTGGGGGGGGGAGAGGAGGGGAGGGGGAGAGGGGCGGGTGAGGGGAAGGGGGATGTGGGGAGTGCGAGGAGGGGGGGAGGGGGGAAGGGGAGGGGGGTAGGTTGAGGGGGGAAAGGGGGGAGTGGGAGCAAGAGAGGGGGGAGGGGGGGAGGGGGGGGGGGGGGGGGGGGGGGGAGGGAGGAGGGGGAGGGTAGGGGAGGGGAAGGGAGAGGGGAGGGGGGGGGGAGAGAGGGGAGAGGGGGGAGAGGGGTGAAGGGGGAGGGAGGGAGGGGGGGGGGGGGGGGGGGGGGGGGGGGGGAGGGGGGGAGGGAGGGGGTAAAGGGGGGGGGGGGGAGGGGGGGGGAGGGGACTGGGGAGGGGAAGGGGAGAGAGGGGGATGGTAGAGGGAGGGATAGGGGAGGTTGGGGGAAAGGGGACAGAGTGGGGGGAGGGTTAGGGGGAGTGGATAGGGGGAGGGGGAGAGTGTGTGGGGAGGGGGAGGGGGAGTGTAGGGGAGTGAGGGGGGGTGAGGGAAGGGGGGGGGGGGATAGAAGAAGGGAGGGGAGGGGGAAGGGGGGATGGAGGAGAAGGGGGTGAAGGGGTTGGGGGGAGGGGAGAGGGAGTGGGGCAGAGAGAGGGAAGGGGGGAAGAGGGGAGAGAGGGGAGGGGGGTGGAGTGGGGGAGGGAGAGAGAGAGGGAGAGGGAGGAGGGAGGGGGGGAGGGGAGGGGGAGGGGTGAGGAGGAGAGGGGGAGAGGGGGGGAAGGAGAGAGAGAAAGGAGGTAAGAGTGGAGACGGATAGTGGGGAGGAGTGAGAGGATGTGGGGAGGGGGCAAGAGGTGTGGGGAAGAAGGGGGGGGGGGGAGATGGAGGGGGAGGGGGGGGGGGGGGAGGAGTTTTTGGTGTAAGAGTGTGGAGGGGAGGGGGAGAGAGGGTGGGGAGAAAGGGGAAATAGGGAGGGGGAGGGGTGGAAGGGGGAGGGGTTGGAGGGAGGACCATCTGTTTCCCCATACCCTTTCACCCCAAAGGGAGAGAGGGAGAGGGAGGACGTGAGGATGCGTTTTGGACACAGGCTGCGGGCGAAGAGGGTGGAGGGGCTGGGACTTGTGCTGGGGCTACTGCAAAGGCATAGGGTAAAGGATCCATTCCGAGGGGATCCAGCGGAGAGATGGGGTAGAGTGGGGGGGGGAGAGGGAAGGGGAGTGGGGGAGAGTGTGGGGGTGGAGAGGGAGATGGGTGGGGGAGATGTGGAAGAATGGGGAGGGGGAGTGGGAAGTGTAGGGGAAGTGGTGGAAGTGGGAGAGAGAGGGGAGGGGGAGAAGGTAGAGTGGTGGAAGAGGGACAGAGGGGTAGGGGAGGGCGGGGGGGGGTAGAGGGGAGCGAGGGGGAAGGGGGGGGGGGGGGTAGAGTGGTGGAGGTGGGAGAGGGGTTGTGTAAGGGGGAGGGAGAAGTCGGGGAAGAGTGTGGAGGGAGGGGGGGGTGAGGGGTAGGGGGTGGTGGAAGAGGAACAGGGGGCGGGGGGAGAGATGGAGGAGGAGGGGGGAGAGAGTGAAGGGGTTGGGGAGAGAGGGAGAGAGGGGGGGAGGGTGGGGGAGGTGGGTGGGGGAGAGAGGGGTGGGTGAAGGGGAGAGAGGGAGGAGGAGGAGTAGGAGGGGGAGTAGGGAAAGGAAGGAGGGAGAGAGAGGGGCAAGAGCGTGGAGGGAGGGGAGAGAATGGTAGGGGGGGGGGGGGAAGAGTGGGATGGGAGGGGGGAGAGCGGTGGGAGGAGAGGAGAGAGGGGGAAAGAGTGGGGAGGGAGAGTGTGATGGGGAGGGAGGGTCAGAGATGGAAGAGTGTGATGAGGGAGGAAGGGTAGAGGGGGGAGGGGGAGTGGTGGAAGTGGGGGACAGGGGGCGTGGTGGAAGAAGGACAGAGGGGTAGGGGAAGGGGTGGGGGAGAGAGGCGAGAAAGAGGAGTGTGGGAGGAAGAGGGGTGGGGGGTAAGGGGGAGAGAAGTGGAAGAGAGGGGAGGGAGGGGTAGGGGGAGTGGTGGAAGAGGGACAGGGGGTATGGAGTAGGGGGAAGGGGGAAAGTGGAGAGTGGCAAGGGGGTGGAGTAGAGAGGGAAGGGAGAGAGGATGGGGGGGAGGAGGAGGGAGAGGAGAGGGGGAGGAGAGAGAGGGTGGGGGAGGGGAGGAGAGGAGGTTAGGGGAGAGAGGTGTGGGGGAGTGTGGGGGAGGGGGAGGCGAGGAGGAGGGTGATGGGGTAAAGGGGTAGAGGGGGGGAAGTGTGTGGAAGGAGGGGGAAGAATGGGGAGGGAAGGGGGTGGGGGGAGGGGGAAAGGGTGTGGGGGGGAGGGGTGGGGACGAGGGGAGTGCGGAGAGGGAGATGGAGAGGGGGAGGAGAGAGGGTTCCCTGAAATCCTCGACCTACAGTTCCGCTCCTCCGCCCAGAAACATGGGGTGGAGCATCACATTCCCACTACAGGCCCACCCCTGCAAGCACGAGCATGACGTCTTCCACTGGACAAACTCCGTCTAGCTCAGGAGGAGTTCTGCCTTATGGAGTCGCTGGGTATCATGCGCCATTCACATTGCTGGTGGGCGTCCCCGCTCCATATGGTCCCCAAGTCGGACAGTGGCTAGCGCCTTTGCGGAGATTATCGTTGGCCACCATCACTGACATGTACCCGGTCCCACACATTCAAGATTTCAGTACACACCTCGCCGGGGCTGCGGTGTTCTCCAAGATCGACCTGGCGCGTGGATACAATCAAATTCCCATCTACCATGACAATGAGCCCAAGACGGCCATCATAAACACCATTCGGCCTTTTCGAGTTCCTGCGCATGCCCTTCGGGCTTAAGTACGCTGCGCAAGCCCTTCCGCGGCTTATGGACTGTGTGTGCCATGGTCTGGACTTTGTGTTTGTGTACCTCAATGACATTTTGATGGCAAGCCACTCGCGGCAGGAGCATTGTACCCATCTCCGCCAGCTGTGCCAATGTGTCAGCAATCATGGGTTGGCCATCAATGTATCCACCTGCACCACACCACGGCATATCATCCACAGGCGTACGGCCTAGTGGAGCATTTCCACCGGCAACTCAAGGATGACCTGAAGGCTCGTCTCAAGGAACCGGACTGGGTCGATGCATTGCCGTGGGTTTTTCTGGATATCTGCACTGTGCCCAAAGAGGCCTTGGCCTCCTCCTCAGCTGAGTTGGTATATGGGGCCCCGTTGACAGTGCCCGGTGCATTCATACCCTCAGCACAAGGCCAGGTGGAGCAGCCATCAGCCGCCTGCAATGGCTTCGAGACACGGTGGGCAAGCTGACCCCCGGTGCCGACGTCTCGCCACGGTTCGTGTAGGCCGCACGTTCCTTCCGCTCTCCAGAACTGCCTGTTGTTTTCCTGCATCGGGACGTGCGCCAGACACCTCTTCAGTGGCCGTACGAAGGACCAAGGTCCTCGAGCGTGGCCGTTCCACATTTGTTCTGGATATGGGGGGTCATCATGAGACGGTCTCCGTTGCACGGCTGAAGCCGTCACATGTGGACATCAGCCAGCTGGTGCTACTTGCGTCACCTCGCCCTTGGGGTCGCCCTCCATTCCGGCCCTTTCCCCAATTGCCCGCGCCGCCACCTTCACCTGGTGGTGTGTCTCCAGTTCCTGTGCCTACCGGGTCTTGGGGGGGGGGGGGGGGGGGGGAGGGGTCCTTTGGTGGCTCCCGGGAAATAGACTACTCCCTAGTTCACCCCCCTCGGCACTTACTGGACTGGGCCGGAGGCGGGGCCCATCTACGAGTAGTGGAGTGGTAGTTAGAGTAGCAGTTGGTCTTCAGTCTCCCATTGAAGCAGAGAGTAGTGTGCTGTATTAATTAAAGCCTTTACAGACTTCACCTGGCTTCCCGCCTTCATTCCAGCCTTTTCACGCAGCCACTACACTGGTCTCATTCCCACAATGATTAGACTCCAACTCTGTAAGACTGAATGGACATTCGTGAAGGTGCACTCACTAAAGGGCCTGTCCCACTTGGCCGTCATTTACGCGACAGGCCGGTAGTGACTGTCGCGCGAATCATCATGCATCCACAAAGTTGTCTAGAGCGCGTGACGTCATTTGAAGATAGACACAAAATGCAGGAGTAACTCAGCGTCACCAGCAGCACCTCTGGAGAGAAGGAATGGGTGATGTTTCGGGTCAAGACTCTTCTTCAGTCTGAAGAAGGGCCTCGACCCGAAACATCATCCATTCCTTCTCTCCAGATATGCTGCTGGTGACGCTGAGTTACTCCTGCATTTTGTGTCTATCTCTAATTGTCTTGGCCCCGCTCTGGTAGTAGGATTGGGGGCCGATTCGGAACCGCAACGGCCATGAGCCCCATGCCAAGCTCGGCGATCACTTGCCTGCTTCTGCTGCTGTTTGAGGTGAGATGTTGTGCCATGCCAGGGTGTCCCACTTGGCCGTCATTTACACGACAGACCGGTGGCCCGCGAAGATTTCGTACAGAACAAAATCCTGGAGCGCTGCGCGATACCGCGCGCAACTCCATACTCCTTTACGCCACTCCATGCGCCCGTCCCATGCTACCCACACACTACCAGGTCACGTAAATGGCGCGCAAATGAGGGCCAAGTGGGACAGGCCCTTTACTGCACAAGAGGCTGCAGAATTGCAATATTTTCCTCAACCTGTTTACTTCATTTAGTTTTTATAATCTTGTACAGATTATATGTGAAATTCACCAAACATTTACCTGTTAAATAATTATTATTATTTTTTTTTTTTAATTTTATTTTTATTAGAAGTACGGTAAATTACAATACTACACAAACACATATATCTTAATACATTTTTTGTACCGCTTCATTTTTTTTGAGCTTTAAGAAAAAGGTAGAAGTAAGGAAAGTAAAGAAAGTGCGCGAGAGTCGTGAAGTGCTAGAGTGTTGGGAAAAGAAAGCCCCTTAGAAAAGAAGTTAGAGAAGGAAGTAAAGTGAGAAAATAGATCCTAGAAAAGAAAGAAAGAGAAAATAGGAACAGTCGCTCTATTATAACATTAAACTCCGCAGAAAGGGGACTACCAACCAAGTCTGTTTTTGTTGTTTTACCTCCCGTTACCAGGTCCTGATACCACTTATTTATTTATTTGTTTATTTAAATTACTATTGCACCTCATACTTGTAATAGGTCCAGAAACATAGACCACGTCTTTTGGAATTGGTCTGTTTTACCTGCTAAGAGGAATCTCATCTCTTCCAGATGTAATGTTTCAAACATATTTGATATCCACATTTTTATTGTTGGTGTGGGCGCATTTTTCCAGAATTTAAGTATAAGCTTTTTTCCCATTATTAGCCCGTAATTAAATAAATTCTTCTGAAACACGTTTAGTTCAGGGTTACCTTCCGATATTCCGTTAAATAATTCATCGTCCATCCTTTGTAATTTGCACAGCAGTTTGTGATTTTTCTTCCATGCCATTCACAGACTAGCAAGTACCACACTCCAGAAAAGCTGTTTTCTCAGCTTTGCCTGGTTCTAGAACAACACTTCTTGCCTCAGACTTCAATGCTGCTCATTGCTTATCATTTACCGAAATGCCACTACCGACCCCACCTCGATTTCACTCACTGTTTTAAAAAACTGTGTGAAAGCTAATGTTAAAAGTTATCCAGCCCACCAATGAAGTTCCATCAGACTATATGGGTACTTTATTGGAAATTTAGTGACATGAACTTGCACAAAGTATGAATTCACCTTTGTTATATTTTGTAAGTTTTTTATTTCAGTTCTTTTAGAAGCCTGCTGATATTTCAAAAGAAATTAAATTGTTGAGCTTGTAATAACAAGATTTATGTATTTCATCCTTCCTAACAAAAGATATATCCAAATATATCCTTGGATGGTTACAATCTTTTTACGATTACGCAAGATTACGATTAGATAATCAAATTTATTATGGAAAATAATATATTTTTAAGGATTCTTTGTCAAAGATCAGGCTTACTGATCATTGAGTATCTAGAAAGGCGCTATATAAATCCCATCCATTATTATTATTATAGTTGATAATAAAGAGAAAATAATTGACAATTTTGTTGTGGTTTCAGAGAGAACCACCGAGGAGATACTCTCTTCATGGGTCAACCTGTCTCTACCCTCTATGCTAGTGCAATGAACTTAGAAGTACACAAGCTGGAGGTCAGATGCCAATTCATGTGACATTGGGCTCTGGTGATGGACTTTGGAATGATTACACTGGCAGAGCAAAGATGTCTAGTTCTGAGGAGTGCGCATCTGGTCCCTCAAGTTCAAACCAGTCAAGGCTAATACATACAGAGGAACCTCATTAATCTGAAAGCGGTCACCAACTTCGATTAGAAAACAAATGTGCTTCAATAAAGTTAATATCAGTTTAACTATTTATTTTTTAAGCTCTGATCTTTATTTTCTTAAATCATTTTGAACTGTTTTTTTAAATATCTCCAATTATCAGTCACATTTATAATTAGCTGAAAGAACTTTGACAACAGCAAGGAGTCGAAGGGCTATTGGTACAGCCCATGACTCAGAGCTCTGGATTCACCATATTCAACCTGGTCCATCACAGTGGCTGATGGCAGAGCCGAACATTTCCAGGACTATTGGATCTGTGTGGCTGCAAAAACTAAGGTCGATTGGAACAGTACATGGAGAGGATTTGGACATAAAGTGGGCTGAATTAAGCAAGGTTATGTGATTGTTCCTTGTTTTTATATGAATTTTTTATAAATTTAAATAAAAATTCACCTTGATATAGTTTTTGATATGTTGGATTTATTTCAGCAGATTTGGGTGGCATGGTGTCACAGCCATAGAGTTACTGCCTTACAGCGCTTACAGCACTGGTGACCCGGGTTTGATCCCAACTACGTGTGCTGTCTGTACGGAGTCTGTACGTTCTCCCCGTGACCGCTTGGATTTCCTCTGAGATCTTCCGTTTCCTCCCACACTCCAAAGACATACAGCTTTGTAGGTAATTGGCTTGGTTTTTAGTAAATTGTGCCTTGTGGGTGTAGGGTAGTGTTAGTGTGCTGGGATCACTGATCGACGTGGACTCAGTGGGCTAAAGGGCCTGTTTAAGTGCTGTATCTCTAAACTAAATGCAACTAAACATTTTTTACAGGATAAAGGAAAATGAAGGTGATAGAAAATGAGTTTCCTAAGTTTGAGAAGATATTTTTTAATTATAGGTCAAAGTCAAATGTTTCAAAAGCATTTATTTCAAACAGACATAATACTGAGTAGCAACCAGGCAAAGTTTAAAGAAAAGTAAATTATGAATGTTGCTAATTTTATATCAGTTATTGAGGGGTTTCTGAGGCGTGTTGGATTTACATAACAATTTTTTCACTGCTGAACATGATAGAGTGAAGTTAAAACATGGACAATAATTTGAATTGGAGATAAGAAATTAGTTATACAGCCTTGAGGGAAATTCATAAACAATTTATGTGTTGTGGTGTTGAAAGAAGGGTAAGGAATTTTATCTAAAACCAAAAAGAATAAACTGTGATGTAGAATTTCAATGAAATGATTCTGGCTGTGATATAAATTACAATGAATAAAGAGGTATTACATAATTTAAACTAAATTGGGAAATAATTAGTTCTCTATAAACTTGCTATAATGTTATCAGAAAGTTATACAGTTTTGTCATACATTTTTCTAGTTTGATGATAATATTGCATTAACGTTCCATATTCTGACATGCAGCAGGTCCAAAAAATACAGATGTGACCATGAAAGCCTGAATCTATATATTCAGTTCAAGTTAAGTTTTTAATTAACTGATGTAAAATTGCCTGAGGAGTATTGCTGAAATGTATTCTGTTTGTCAAGAATTCAATCCAATTATGATATCTTACAACTTCTTAAACACTCTAATCTGTAGACATCAAGTGAAACATCTAATGTGAACAAATTGAATATCTAAGAAAAAATTATATGCATCTGTTCTTTGATTCTATCACCCTCCCTAATTTTATGTCACTTTTATTATCAAACCTCTGTTTAACACATCATTCGATGAGGATAAAGCTCTGATCTGAAGAGTAGGTTTTTGTGTTAGCTACATTCCTCCAGCTCATGGTGCAACTTTTTTATTTGTTTGCCCATAGAGAAGGTGGTGATATAAGTGACCATTTGTTTAGTTATTACATGAGATGAATAATGAAAAGCTTGGAGAGAGTGCGTGTGGAGAGGATGTTCTCACCAGCGGAATAGTCTAGTACCAGAGGGCATAGGCTCAGAATAAAAAGATGTACCTTTAGAAAGGAGATGAGGAGGAATTTCTTTAGCCAGAGGGTGGTGAATCTATGGAATTCATTGCCATGGAGGCCGAGTCTTTAAACTGGAGATTGGTACGTTCTTAATTAGTAATGACATCTAAGGTTATGGGGAGAAGGCAGGAGAATGAGGTTGAGGGAAAGATAGATCAGCCATGATTAAATGGTGGAATAGACTCAATGGGCCAAATGGCCTAATTCTGTTCCTATGACTTACAAACTTATGAACTAATAATAGCTTCCTTTTGGATTGAAGATTCCATGATTTTTTTTCAAAGTTCAATTTGAGCAGGTAACTGAATGTAGCACATATTATTACTACAAAGTATTTTTGTATTTCCTTACCAATAATTTTCAAGCAGAATCCAACCGCAGAGATATCCTGCAGCTTTGACACAAGGCATAGATATTCTCACCTATAATATTGCCAAAGTGTTTACTTTTGAATTTGCAAGCACCACCAGAAGGACAAGAATATTATTATTAATTTCAATATCCTTATTCACTTAGATAGCTTTAAAATGTAGTCAAAATTAAAGGACAACTGAAATCCTCCCAACTGAGGATGTGCACTTTTGAATTGCTAATGGACATGTAGTGCTTCTTTGCCCTCTACATGAGCTGCGCCATGAACTACCAGGTTGCTGCCAGTCTGAATGTCACTTTGGACGTCCCGTACCTTTACTCTCCCAAGTGCCTTTACTGTCTGAACAATCTCTTCAATGTCTGCTTGGTCAGTATTAGTCGGCACGTCAAACAGGACAACAGCATGGTTTGGGTCTAAGCATGCTTCACTACACCAGCTATGAAGCTTAGCTGCTAACTGAGAGTCTGCTTGAGTAGCCATTATACTACAACTGCTATAGGCGCTTTAATACAAAAGTCAGGAAACAAAAACACTTCTTAAAGGCAAAAACTAACAGTAAATGAAATGGGAATCAATCTCAGCGGTGCCTCCATTTTGTGTAGTGCTTCTTTGCCCTCTACATGAGCTGTGCCCCAGGTTCGTAAACTTTAATTCCCTTATAGGTGTTAGTTAGCCCTTAATTTAAGTTTTTATGCACTATTTTAATTTGGACAATAGGGCACCTTTAATACAATATTAAATGGTATACCTTACTGTAGAAACAGTTAAAATAAATCAACTGACAACTATGTTCCAATGAATTACCTTCACATTTATTCTATTAATTAAAATAAATGATATGTAGGTCAGGGAAATAAAAAATAAAATATCAATAACCAAAAATACAGTGTTTTACTGGTGTTTCTCACACATATATTCATTAAAAAACAACACTCAATAAATCAATATTTTATAGTACCTTTAAGTATTAATTACTATGTGGGTACACACACTCACTCACACAAGCCGGCAACATTAAAAACAAAACAAGAATAACCCCACGTTGCAGGCCTGGTCGAAGCTGGAGAGCGTCGCGGCCAAATACAGTGGAAGCCGACAAGTGCACAGTGCAGAAGCTCACAAGATGGCGGGGAGTTGGCTGACCAGAGAGGACCCCATGTGGCAGAAATCTTCCTTCTCCCTCGTTGTCTCCAGGGCTCAGCTAACCGCTGCTCCCACTCTCCTCGTAATCACAAAGTCCACACAGTGACAGTCTTTAATCCACACCTCCGAGCTGAAGGGGTAGCAGTTAGCCTAAGCTTCTTCTGTCTTCTTCTGGACTTCTTCTCTCTCTCTCCTGGACTTCGATTATCCACAATTCCCAGCTCCCGCCCCCAAACCAATCACCACACAGGAAAAATGATCTAACTCATTAACAACAAATCAAATGCAGAACACATATTCACAGCAAAACTTATATAAATCTCTTAATAAGAAAAACTAGTATGAAGTTACACAGGGCTACAGACAGATGAAACAGTTGTTGTTTAATGCAAGCAGTGCCATGATGATGATGGGACAACTATGCACGAATCCATGATAAAACACAGAACCCATTCATTGGTGAGTGATCAGATTTACCAGCTGTTTAGGTGGTATTGAATAAATTGCTCCAATAACTAAAGCCCCGTCCCACTTTCTCAACCTAATTAGCGACCTCTGTCGAGTTTGTCCTTGACTCATACTCATAGCATGGTCGCCACGAGGTTGTAGGAGGTCTTCGTAACTCTTCCTCATGCTCATGAATGGTCTCAGCATACTTGTGGCCTCCAGTAGGTCTAGGCGTTTTTTCCAGCCTGATAAAAAATGTCCACAAGTAAAAAAAAGGTTGGCATGGGAAAAATCAATACTTTTTACTTGTGGGTAGGTCATAGGTAGGTCGTAGTAGGTCATGATGGTAGTCGTAGGTAGTTGTAGATAGTTGTAGGTAGTCGTAGGTAGTCATAGGTCAGTAACTGGTCCAAGAAAAAAAATGCCCAAACATGACATCATTTTATCATGTGATCATTTTCCACTCATAGCTAGTCCTAGTTGGTCTTAGGTGTGGAAGACTGAGTTCGAGGGGGGTTGTAGGACATCATAGACATAGTCGTAGGAGGTCATAGACATAGTCGTAGGAGGTCGTAGACAAAGTCATAGGAGGTCGTAGACATAGTCATAGGAGGTCGAAGGAGGTCTTTTACTTCGGCGAGTCAATGATATTTTTTTCAACTCGTCTAGGGTCTTTTAAACTCGTGGATTAGGTTGTCCAAGTGGGACAGGCCCTTAAGTTTGTAATAGCATGAAAATGGAAGAATTCAAATAGAATAGGTGATTTAAAATAATTGCTTTGGAATTTTAGCCATTAGTTTATAGACTGTTTTTGTCTAAAAATGGAAACAAACACACTTATCATGTATATGATGTGATAAAAGTGACCACTGCGGATTTTGTACCACTTTGTGCACTTTGACTTTTGAATTATTATGGTCTAGTTTACTTAGGATACCTGATATTTTATTGTAAACTTATAGTTTTTATTGCTGTTGTTCCATATTATATGTGTGCAACGTTGCAGCAAATGAGACTTCCATTGTTCTATTTCATATCTGGTGCAATCTTTATTCTTAATTCTGTAATCTAACTCAGTAGAATATGAATGAATTGGATGGGAAAAAAAGTACCAGCACTCCAATAAATACTCTAGGACAGGAGGGAAAGAAATGGAAGGAAGTCAAGGCCCTTGGAAAGCTATGAATTACATCAGCCCCATGCTTTATGTTAGAGGAGATTTCTTATATGCTCTTATATGTGAGGAACAATTTTCAGTTTTCACTGCCATAGTGCGGGCTGTAAATGTTCTCATTGGGAGTACATGAACAGAACAGAACTAGAGATCCTGCACTAGAGATCTGCATATTCATATGAACAGAAATACAATAGTAAGATTAAACGAGAACTTACCAGTTTGAAGTTTGATCTTTATTTTATGAGGAGTTACGATGAGGGACTACGTGAAGACCCCATCCAGCACGCATGCGCGACATACTTCAAAGCAGCGGTGTGAAATCACAGAAACAACACAATAATTGAAATAAACATAGTAAAGATAAGGAGAACTAAGTTACCAGTTGATCTCTTTAATTGAGGGTGGGAGCGGAGGGCACGTAATTCCTCATCGTAACTCCTCATAAAATAAAGATCAAACTTCAAACTGGTAAGTTCTCGTTTAATCTTACTATTTTACTTCGGAGTCACGTGAGTGACTACGTGAAGATTTTAAAGCTCTGTGATTTCAAACCGTGTAACAGTTCATACTTCACTCGCTGCCGAAGTCATCCAAGGGAGGAAGTATGTTATCGTAATCAAACATGAATCTATTTATAAAACAATAATGGTGTTTATTTGAAAACAATAACAAAGAAAATAATGCTCCCCCAGGCTTAAATTATATATTTGCAGTCTAAAATTTTCTCTGTAAATAAAACAGGTTCTGATAATGGCTTGTTGTAGAACGTTTAAAAAGTTATTTCCATGGACCACCCCGCTGTTGCCACGATGTGGTCTAATGGCACGTCGATTCTTTAACCGCCGACGTGGATGCTGCTCTGGTGGAGTGAGATGTGTAAATATCAGTATCCACTCCAGCAGCTCCCAGTACCTGTTTGAGCCATCTAGAGATAGTTTGACTCGACACCCGACCATGTGGTTTTTTGTGGCCGACCCATAGTGCTTTTTCTCTCCATCGGGAATCTTTGGTTGTGTTGATGTATAGCAGAAGGTGAGTCATGACACACAAATGGGGGTCAGGTGGGTATGCCCGGAATTCCATAATAAGACCTGAAGTTCCTGGTCTGCTCTGTTTTACCAGCTGAATGTTATTTGGTCTGGTGTTACGACCATATTGTCCAGTCTGAGTAAGTAAAGGGACTGGACCCTTTGTGCTGAGACTAACTCCATCAGCATGGCCATTTTCAGGGTTAGCTGTTCCAGAGTGAGGGATCTGGCTGGTGACCATCCCTTTAGGTATGTCAGGACAACACTGACATCCCAGATCTTGGTGTACCTAGGTCTAGGGGGGGTTTGAATTGAAGATCCCTCTCATTAATTTGGCCACCAGCGGATGAGACCCTATGGCCTGTTGTCCTGGTGCCTGTCTTAGGTAGGCTGACAGTGCACTTCTAGCACAATTGATAGCGCTATAGCTCAGACCTTCATCATGGTGAAAGCTGGCCAGGAACTCCAGTACATTTGTTATGGTGGTTGATGAGTAGGTTGGCCCTGTTCTCGAGCAATATGTTTCCCATTTTCTGATACTTGAGAGGTATTGTTTCTTGGTGGAAAGTTGGTGAGATGCTGTCATCGTGTCCATGGTCCTGTTTGACAATCCCAGGTCCAGCAAAGGTCTTTTTAGAATCTGCAACCCAGTAGGTTTATTCTGTCATGGCATGGGTGACTTTTGCCTGATACAGGGTGAATCAGTAGATCTGGCCCGCTGGGAATGGTCATTGGTGTTTCAACGACCTTGTCAAGGACCACTGGGAACCATGGCTGTGTAGGCCAGTCGGGTACTACCAAAGTGCCTGAAGCAGAGTCCATCTGTATTTTGCGTAGTACCCGACTGATGAGGCAGAAGGGGAGAAAAGCATAGAAAAAATATTTCCCCCAATTCAGCGCAAATGCATCTATCGCTGCTGCCTCCGGGTCTGGTTCCCAAGCGACATACATCGGTACCTGGTGATTCAGTCGGGATGCAAAGTGATCGATATCTGGTGTGCCATATTGCTTTGTAATTTCAGCAAATACTTTGGGGTTTAACATCCATTCGGTGTTATCATTAAACTTGTGTGACCTGGTGTCTGCCACTGTATTTAGCTTACCTGGTAGGTAAGTTGCTGATAGCCAAATATATTTGTCGACACACCATTGCCAGATTGTGTTGACCAAATTATCACATGATATCGATTTTATCCCGCCTATATGGTTAATATAGGCCACCACTGTGGTATTATCAATCTACAAACGAACATGCAAATGGTGCATATTTGTACAATATGCTTTTAAACCATAGAACGCACCCAACATTTCCAAATAGTTTATGCCCAGTGTCTGTAGTAGTGATGATTCTAGATTAGTCCATCTACCACCTGTAGTTGCTCCCCAGCCTTGAGCACTAGCATCTGTTTGTATTGTTAACGTTGGGTTATTGATAATGATGGGACTGGAACTATGCCAAATGTTCTCTGTCCACCATTGTAACTCTGATATTGCTTCAATGGGCAATATCATGGTTCGGTCAAAGTGAACTGCATGTTGTTTTAATGCTTGCACCTTTGCTCTTTGTAAGTTTTGATAATGCAAAGGTCCAAACTGGGTAGCTGGAAATGCTGCTACCAATTTCCCAATTACTCTTGCCACTTGTTGGATGGTTGGTTGAATGTTAACCATTAACTTGTTACACATTTGTGCCAATTCTGCTGATTTTTCTTTTGGCAACGTTACAGACATGTGGACTGAGTTAATTGTGAATCCTAGATAGTCCATAGTTGTGGATGGCGTCAACTTAGATTTATCTGGATGTATGACAAAACCCAAGGTTTCAAATAAATGTCTAGTAGCTAATACTGCTGAATTAGCTAATTCCATGGTTTTGCCTATTATCAAAATATCAAGATATGCCATGACAATATGTTTTTGCTTTCTTAATATTGCCAAGGCTGGTTTTAATATCTTGGTAAACAGTCTTGGGGCTGATGTTAATTCATTAGGCAACGATTTGTACTGCCATAGTTGCCCCATACAGGTAAATTTTAGGTATCTACGGTGATCCTTATGAATAGGTACTGAATAGTATGCATCTTTTAAATCGATGCTTGCCATAAAGTATCCTTTGGAAATCAATTGTTTGGCAGTCACAAATGTTTCCATTTTAAAGTGTATATAGTTAACGAAAGTATTCAATGTAGTTAAGTCAATAATGATGCGACATCCACCATCTTTTTTGGTTTTAGTAAATATATTTGAAACAAATTCCAAAGGTTTATGTTCAGATTTCTCTATGATACCCTTTGTATGTAACCTCACCAGTTCTGCTTGTCCCTCCTGTTTTTCTTTTAGTGAGAGGGTAAAACCCCTTTGGGGTGCATGCTGAACTGGTGGCATGTTTTCTCGAATAAATTCAATTTTATATCCATAAACAGGTGTAGTCTCCCCCCCTGATAGCACTGCTCGTTCCGGGTCCAGCCCTCATGAGGCCAAATGCTTTAGATTCCTAGTCCAAGTCTTTGACTTGCTTGGGCAAGTCCTTGCCAAATAGCAGGATCTGTGGTTCTGAGGTCGGTGTTCTACACAGTCCTGCAAGTTTAGGATTGAGGGCAGGTCTTATTGCTTCCTTACGGAGGTTGTTAATCTTGTACTGTGTGTTGCACAGTAGAGCCAGTGTATCTTGTTGGTTAGTTGTCATGTCTACCCCGTCCACGGAACGAGCATAGGAGGTGATAGCCGACGTCAAGAGCTTCAATATTTTCTGCAGTTTTAATTCTTGGGTTCTGATACCCTGCCCAATGTACCCCAGATTTGACTATTGACTGCAGGCACATTGAGCAAAATGCAGTTTTTAGGAGGCCTATAGAGGTCCAATGCCTCATTGACTACCTGTTCTTGCAGTGGTTTAAAGGACAGGTAGTCAATGCTGGCCCCCAGTTTAGGCTGTAATGGCCGTCCCGTTCGCGGTGTTGCCGCGTAGCGGTTCACCACTCCCGGCAGCTCTTCCTGTTCCTGTACCCCAAGCAGATTCCCGGTATCTTCAGCCAGTGACCTCTGTTCTTGACCAACCCAGTCCTGATCGCCAATGCTCTCCTCTGCTGAGGAGATGCGATGGCCAGTGCTTGATAGTGCACTGGAGCGGGAGTGCTTGTGCTCCCTTGGCGAGCTTGCCCCATCTCCCTGAGCAAGTCTCGCTTGAGCATTTGCTCCATGAGCCTTTCCATTCGGCTCAAACGGCCACCTTTGCCGCTCTTGGGCGGTGAGTCTTCCGCACCGGATTCGTCTGAGTATACCGGCTGGTCTGACTTCCATTTTGCCTTACCTCCAGCCCGCTGCTGTTGTTCAGGCTGTGCTAGCGGCGCTGGGCTCGGCTCGGAAATGCTGTCGGTGACTGTGGACCGCAGTGTGTGTGGTCCAGGTGCTGCCCTTCCCCCCCCCCACTGATGGAACCCTCCTGTTCCATCGCAGTCAAACAGGGTACGCCCATTCCTTGCTTGTTTTCCCTTGTTCATGATCCTGTGTGAATAAACCAGAACAAGGGTTTGAAAAAAACACGACCTCAGAGTAAGTTACTTACCTGGAGGCCCCGTTTTTAAACTTATTGCGGGAGAGCCCGTATTCCCGTTCGTCGCTGTTGCACTGCGTGAGACGCTATGACACGCATGCGTGCTGGACGAGGTCTTCATGTAGTCACTCACGTGACTCCAAAGTAAAATCTTGTGTTAAAACACATTGGTAGCAGAGGGCAAAGACAAGACGTTGAACAATGCTGGCTATTAATATTTATTATGTTTCATAAAGTAACATGGGGAGAGCTGACATTGATTGCCTGAATTTATTTATTGCAACTCCACTTTATTTCCATTGGAAATGCTTTGATGGAATAATTTTCCGTGCCATAGTATCATACACTGGTAGGCAATTTTACACAGGTGAATTTGACGGAAAACATTTTCTCCTTACCTGTTCTTTCTCTTACACTTTCCTGCCTTTCTGCAAATCGGCAACCGTGCATCACTTTAGTATAATTGGTGATATAACTCAGAGATTTAATGGCAGAAAAGCCATTAAGGCATTGTGTGGGGCCACACAAAGTACCATCTAAATATATTGTTTTCTTTTTCTTCCTTCTCTATTTTCTTTAAGAGCAGTCTACTTAAATGCAAATTGTTGTTTTTTTTAATCCTAGAAAAGCCTACAGGCCCACAATTACAGCAGTTATCTGTCTACTGAATGATACAAAGGTTTATTTCGCCAGTAAGCTATCCCAAAGTATTTCACGCTCTTTTTGTGAGCAAGAACTTCACAAAATCAATACTGAATTACATTTCACCAGCTTATCTCACTGTCCCTGTTACTTATCCCATCTTACCTTGAAATAACCCTCTTTTCCTACTGTGAATTACCTTGTGTCATTCCTCGATTGCCTTTTCCGAATTCTTTAAATAAGTTGTTCTGCCAAATAGTAAAGTTCCAGCAAAGACAAAGAGGACTGGTGAGAACATATATCAGGAAGATAATTAAAAAGATCATTGTCATCTCGTCCATTTATTTTGCAGAAAACTAAACAGCATGAAATTGTGATTATTTTTACCACTTTTTGAGAGACTAAAGTGCTCCAAAGCCCTGGTTTAATCGGCAGTAATTCAACAGCAAAAAAGGACACCAACCATATCTTGATAATTGGATCATCCTTTGTGTACAGGTCAGGTGTCGGTGAATTTCTTCAGGCCTAGTTGTTGGGAGCAGTATAACCTTTTCATAGGCCCCTTACTGCGATCACTCCCTGTTCTTTCTCCACTTTTAATAGCTTGTCCTGTTCTATATCTGCGCATTCTTTCTGACATGCTGCTTCCCAATGTAAATGCTGATCAATGTGTCTGCCTGGGAGGTGGTTCTGGCTTGGTGGCGCAGCGGTAGAGTTGCTGCCTTACAGCGCCACAGGCCTGGGTTCAATCTTGACTATGGGTCCTGTCTGTATGGTTTGTACGTTCTCCCTGTCACCAAATCGGTTTTAGCCGGGTGCGCCAATTTCCTCCCACATTTCAAAGACTTGCTGATTTATAGATTAATTGCTTCTGTAAATTATCCCTAGTCTGTCGGATAGAACCAATACATGGGTGATTGCTGGTCGGCACAGAATCAGTAGGCCGAAGGGCCTGATTTCACGCAGTATCTCTAAAACTAAAATTAAAACTAAAGACTCGGTCAATATGCATTCTTCAGAATATGCCATTGCACCGTCAATGAATTTTGTGAATTGATAAATCTAAAGGTTTTAAATTTTTTTTAATATTAATTAAATATTAAAAGTTCTTAATATTTGTAGAATTGTATCAACTGGTTTCAGAAACATTCCAATAGGTCTCACATGGGTAATGCTGCCTTTAATCTGTAAAAGTACATTCTGACAAGTGCATTTGAGCCTCCACAGCAACTGAATGGTTGATATTGCATTGATAAGGACTCCATCGATGGCTTAACTTTGATTGCCACAAAAAGATCCAAGGCGACAACAACACACGCCCAATCCTACAGCCAGAGACAACTTCAGCAGTGGAAGCTATGGGAGGGTCCGCATGTCAAGGACAGCCCTAGTCGGCCACAGGAGAAAATGCAACAACAGATGAAACAGGACAACGTCGAAGCCACACCATCATCTCTCTCAGAAGGATGGATGCCACCACATATATTCGCTATTACATTTGTTTGCAGTTGTAAGCATTCTAATACTGTCTATGAAATTGAAGGTATTAACAATTTTAATTAACACCTCTCCGATAAACAGACTTTAAAATAAATTACAAGAGACAAGAGACTGCAGTTGCTGGTGTCTCAGCAGATTAAAAAGAAACACTGACAGAGGAACTCAATGGGTCGGGCAGCGTCTATGGAGGGAAATAAACCCAGGTAGATTCAGTATGCTCATTTTTATTTAAGATTCCACACACAGAAATAGGAAACAAACTTTTACTTACAAGCTCATTCCCAGACAGTGGGGATTTAAAAAAAAAAGCTTTTTATGAGCAGCCATGCATTTCTATCTATTTCCATACCTTCAATGTATCTGAATTTTGAACATTTAGTTGTTCATTTTTTACTGTCACTGACTAAGGTCACATTTCTAATTAGCAGCCAATTACATTCCCATTTAAGAATTTAATTTTACCAACAGATTACTTGCACAATTACGTGCACAATTGCATGATAGAACAATGAAGATTTTTTTTTCAAAGCCTGTTTTAAATTACATTTCAGATGAAAACAATTGCTCTTGCTTTTGCAATCTAAGTTTAAAAGAAAATGTATGTTTTTATTTAAAATCAATCTGAATGTTTCTAGAGGATACAGTCTCTGCTATTGTAATTATTTGTTCCCACCTAGCTTTTGACAACTAAAAAACTAATTATAAATTGTAAATTGGGATGAGGGTTTAAGGATCTTTGATGAAAATACAAAAATTCTGTTCCTTTTCTCCTACCAGATATGTTTTGATTTCAGACTTTCCCCCCCAAAAAAAAACAAGTCAATGCTTTGATCCTCACACCTGAAAACTCTTAATTTATACCCATCCTGCGCAACAATTATGTTTGTCTGTGAATGTTCATTTATTTAATTGACTCTTTTAGATAATTTGAAGGAAGATTAACAATTTATTTTTCTTAGCTACATGTGATCTTTATCTGTTCTATGCAAACGTAATTTCGGAATACCATTAGAACTGTAGTAGATTAACTAACCTATTAAAATGTTAAAAAAAAGTCATTTGTTCTGGCAAAGTGAAATTTTGTTTTTGCAAATTGTATGAACGTTTTTGCTTCCGGACATAAATAAATTGGCATTTTCACAATTGGAGCAGTGGGAAGGACACAATAATGCCAGGAGATTCTGATTCTTCATTCTTGTTGATATTAGAATATGAGACTAACAAGGAAAGGGTTGAGGTTTGGGTTAAGTACAGATATCAAACAGTACAAAAATGATCTGCTAACTATACTGTATAATTATTTCACTGCGGAGTTACATTCTTTTCAAAGGATTTTTAAAATGAAATGTGACTACAATTGTTAAAATTCTTGTCGTTTCAGGCATACTTCAAGAATTCAAATTAAAAGGTGCTTCAATTTATTTTTGAATATAGTTATATCTAAGAATTTTGTACGTTTCCATTGGTGCAAATTCGTAGACAAATAAAGTGCAATATGACGTTTTCCTGATTAAAAAATATACTACAAGAAGGCATGATATTTTAGGAGCAAGTATCTCAACTGAATGGATGGTTCCTAAATATCAAGGAAGGAACATTTTGTGTGATATACATTTGAATATTGACAATTTTATAATTCAACTATATAATTTCAACATGTCTCAGAGTCCAGCGCTGTTGCACCCGCCTGGCATAATTAAGAGATTTTACTGCTCAGTATGATTTCATTTGCATTTCTGTTTGTTTAAGAAAATTTGAACCACAATGCTTCCTTACTTCTGCATGTTATTTTATCGGATGTGCTGCATTGCAGGGAGTCACAGTAACCATGACCAGCTGCTTAATGATATCCTTCAACCTTAGCTCAACTTCCATTAAGTCACCACCCTGTAATTCATTACCTCCTTGACGTCCTTCTAGGCTTCCAATGAACCCCACCACTTTCCACTACAAATCCCCCCTTCCTAAACCCTTTCTTAATAGCTGAGCCTTGTCCATCCCCCAGGATCAATGTTGGCTTCTGCTGCTAAATAAAGGAAGTGGGTCACTTTGTCATCACTGATAAAATTGGTTAATATGAGATTATATTATAATTTAGGAGCTATAATAATGAATTTACACTTAACACCACAAACAAAACCCAATTCTCCTTTTAAGTGATGCCCGAGAGGCATAACTAATGTCAGGAATAAAGAAGAAGTTGAGATATTTTACATAAAAAAAGGATATAAAGCCATAAAATGTCAGATACAGGCCTCAAATGAAAACAGCTCAGCTTACTTAACATTGGACATATATATATCTAAGACAAGCAAAAATTAGGAAACGTCAAATGGGATAGCAATTGTTGAATGGTGTAATTTGATTTTCTGCAATTTTTACAATTGCTCTATTTCCACTTCCGCAACTAGTTCTTACACTTATTTTTGATGTATTCACAACATACACAAGACATTGTTTTAGATAAATGTATGATTGTTTTGAGTGAGTGGTTTTTCTACCCACTGAGTGTGCTTTTAGTCCCTACATAAGAGAGAAACAATCTCATAGCAATGCTTCTCACTGGGAATTCAATGGGAAATTGAGTTGGTTTTATGGAAAATCATAATACATGATTTTTTTAGAAATGCATCCCCTCTGGGCTGCACTAGAAGCTGCTTCATTGAATTGCTTTAACATCATGGAAAATCACTCTAACCTACCGTAGATTCTTTTGATGGTGACTTGTTCGTAGGCTTGATTTTATGCGTGCATAATGGGAAGAATTTATGTCTGAATCGAAGAACATTGCTCTCATGGCTTGTGTTATATTTTGGACACCAGTAAGGTCGTTAAACAGGAATCTTAGTCATAGAGTTATATAGCACAGAAACAGGCCCTTCATCCAACTCCCCTTTGCCTACCAACATTTTTTATCTAAGCTAGTCCCATTTATCCTTATTTAGTCCATATTCCTCTAATCCTTACTACTCATATACCTGTCCAAACAACTTTTAAATGTTACTAGACAAAGTGCAGACCTGTTGGGTCTGCTCCCCCAATGCAAAATTCCATCACTCACACGTTCCCTCAATGCAAGCCGTTCCCCCAACGCAATATTGAACCACTCATGCATAGCCCCCAACTGCACGGGCGCGGTTCATTTCTCATCATCCCCTAGCACTCCCTCCACTTCCTCTTCACCCTCCCACTTCAATCCCAAGAGAGGGAGGAGGGAGTAGAGAGGGGGGGGTAGTAGAGAGGCAGTGGGGGTAGAGAGGGGGGGGTAGAGAGGGGGGAGGAGGGGAGAGAGGGAGGGGGAGGAAGAGATGGATGGGGGGGCAGAGAGGGATGGGGTAGAGATGGAGAGATGGAGGGGGGAGGGGGGGTAGAGAGTGAGGTGGAGGCGGGTAGAGAGGGGGAGGGATGGGTGGTAGAGAGGGGGGGGTAGTAGAGAGGAGAGGGAGGGGAAAGGAGTAGAGAGTGAGGGGGTGAGGGTAGAGAGAGGGGGAGGAGCCAGCAAGGGAGTGGGGCAGAGAGGTAGGGGGTAGAGAGAGAGGGAGGGAGTAGGAGAGGAGAGGGATGGGGTAGAGTTGGGGGGAGGGAGGGTAGAGAGGGAGAGGGCGAGGGAAGGAGAGGGAGGGGCATAGAGTGGGAGGGGGTAGAGAGGGATGGGGAAGAGAGGGTGGGAGTGAGGATAGATAGGGACGGGGCATCTCCCTCCTCCACCCCTCCCCATCTCCCTCCTCCACACCCCACACCCCATCTCCCTCTTCCACCCCACTCCCCACCCAACTCCCTCCTCGTTATATCCTTTATCCTCCTCCCCTCGCACCCATTCCCTGCCCCAGGACCTACACCGAGGTCATAGAGCAGCACCAGGGCCTGGAACTCATCTCTGGGCTCGTCCCTGACCGCGATCCTTGGTTCCAGTTGCGGCTTCTTTCTTGGTCCCGGTGACAGCCCCATCCCATGCCCCGGGCTCGGCTCTCATTCCAGCTCGAGCACCAGGCTCGGCTCCTGCCAGGGCCCGCGGCACCACCCTCGCCACCAGATGTCGGGTGTCGTGCACCGGCAGTCGCCGCATGAGCACTGGAGTGGACTTACCTCCTGGAGCATCCCGTCCTGCCTTGCGAGTCCATTGTGTCGTCATTCAGGTTTTTTTCTGAAATGGGCGAGATATCGGGCTGTTTTTAAAACCTTAAACAATTAAAAAGTTCGGAAATATAGGTGGGAATGCGACAGGAAGATATTTATCATCTCGATGGGAAAAATGTGAGTTGAATGTGTGAAAATGGGAAAGCTGTGGCCTTTTATTTTATGTGATAGAACAACACAAAGTGACGCATAATTATGAAGTGGAAGGAAAATGATACATGGTTTTCAAATTTTTTTACAAATAAAAAACTGAAAAGTGTGGCGTGCAAAAGTATTCAGCCCCCTTTACTCTGATACCCCTAAATAAAATCCAGTGCAACCAATTGCCTTCAGAAGTCACCTAATTAGTAAATAGAGTCCACTTGTGTGTAATCTAATCTCAGTATAAATACAGCTGTTCTGTGAAGGCCTCAGAGGTTTGTTAGAGAACATTAGTGAACAAACAGCACCATGAAGCCCAAGGAACACACCAGACAGGTCAGGGATAAACATAGAAACATAGAAATTAGGTGCAGGAGTAGGCCATTCGGCCCTTCGAGCCTGCACCGCCATTCAATATGATCATGGCTGATCATCCAACTGATTATCCCGTACCTGCCTTCTCTCCATACCCTCTGATCCCCTTAGCCACAAGGGCCACATCTAACTCCCTCTTAAATATAGCCAATGAACTGGCATCGACTACCCTCTGCGGCAGAGAGTTCCAGAGATTCACCACAAAGTTGTGGAGAAGTTTAAAGCAGGGTTAGGTTATAAAAAAATATCCCAAGCTTTGAACATCTCATGGAGCACTGTTCAATCCATCATCCGAAAATGGAAATAGTATGGCACAACTGCAAACCTACCAAGACATGGCCGTTCACCTAAACTGACAGGCCGGGCAAGGAGAGCATTGATCAGAGAAGCAACCAAGAGGCCCATGGTAACTCTGGGGGAGCTGCAGAGATCAACAGCTCAGGTGGGAGAATCTGTCCACAGGCCAACTATTAGTCGTGCACTCCACAAATCGGGCCTTTATGGAAGAGTGGCAAGAAGAAAGCCATTGTTGAAAAAAACCCATCAGAAGTCCCGTTTGCAGTTTGCCACAAGCCATGTGGGGGACACAGAAAACATGTGGAGGAAAGTGCTCTGGTCAGATGAGACCAAAATTGAAGTTTTTGGCCTAAATGCAAAACGCTATGTGTGGCGGAAAACTAACACTGCACATCACCCTGAACACACCATCCCCACTGTGAAACATGGTGGTGGCAGCATCATGCTGTGGGGATGCTTTTCTTCAGTAGGGACAGGGAAGCTGGTCAGAGTTGATGGGAAGATGGATGGAGCCAAATACTGGGCAATTTTGGAAGAAAACCTGTTAGAGTCTGCAAAAGACTTGAGACTGGGGCGGAGGTTCACCTTCCAGCAGGCCAACGACCCTAAACATACAGCCAGAGCTACAATGGAATGGTTTAGATCAAAGCATATTCATGTGTTAGAATGGCCCAGTCAAAGTCCAGACCTAAATCCAATTGAGGATCTCTGGCAAGACTTGAAAATTCCTGTTCACAGACACTCTCCATCCATTCTGACTGAGCTTGAGCTATTTTGCAAAGAAGAATGGGCAAAAATTTCAGTCTCTAGATGTGCAAAGCTGGTAGAGACATACCCCAAAAGACTTGCAGCTGTAATTGCAGCGGAAGGTGGTTCTACAAAGCATTGACTCAGCGGGGCTGAATACTTTTGCACGCCACACTTTTCAGTTTTTTATTTGTAAACAAATTTGAAACCCATGTATCATTTTCCTTCCACTTCACAATTATGCACCACTTTGTGTTGGTCTGTCACATAAAATCCCAATAAAATACATTTACGTTTGTGGTTGTAACGTGACAAAATGTGGAAAAGTTCAAGGGGTATGAAAACTTTTGGAAGCCACTGTACATACACACAAACAAGAGAAGAGTTTTAGTAAGTTATAGATTAATGTGCCTATCTCAGCTATCGCGTCTGGTAGCTTATTCTGTATACACACCATATCACAACTTTCCCATGACTTTCATTCTAAAGAAGGGTCTCGAGCGAAAGGTCAACCATTCCTTCTCTCCAAAGACGCTGCTTGTCCCACTGACTTACTACAGCTTTTTGTGTCTATCATCACAACTCAAAGTTGTTTGGTACTCAAAGTTTTTTTGAGCCTGATGCTCGAGCTGGAGTGAGAGCCGAGCCCGGGGCTTGGGATGGGACCATGACCGCCAATGCCCGCAATGGTGGTGAGGGTGGTGCTGTGGGCCCTGGCTGGAGCCGAGCCTGGTGCTCAAACTGAGTTCAATTGTTCAATTTGCTTCATTGAACAAGCAAATTATAATGAACACAATTCACTGACTGACACAATCAATCTGTGGTTTATTTCTGTGGAAGTCAAATGACCCAACGAACAGTACGATTATTCAATTAAGGATGAATATCAGTGTTGTTTTAATATTGCTACTTACCCAACAAATCGATGGGACACGGCCATGTGCACAACAATTGTTATTTATAATGTGTATGGTCAAACATTTTCCAAGAGTTTAGCAAAAGACACGTAACACGCCAAGTCAAATAAGAAAATTTTAGACTGATAATAAACATTATTGTCACAAATCTGAAGAGAAAGACAATCTGAAGCCCAGAGGTCAGATACATCAATGGTACTGTGATGAGTGTCAGAGCTCTGTTACAGACCAGAAATAGGGAAGCTCGGAAGGTCATGGGCAAGAGAACTAAGACCACAGAAGGTTATGGAAACAATGATGCAGAATCAATTAGGCATATGAAAAATGAGCTGATCAGTAAAAGGTACTTACTGTAAATTGGAATATTGTGTGGAAATCTCTGGATAATCCAAAATTTACAAAGGGAGTTTCAGTTGGTTTAGCTTAATTATGCTGAAAGGCATTAATGGATAATATGTTAAAAATATATGAACTGAGACTGAGGCTATGACAGACAAATGTGAGTCAGTGATCCTGGCAATGGAATGTCAATGAGATTGAAAGTTTCATTCAAGATTGGTCAAAAAGGTCAGAAATACATCCTTGGTCAGTAGTGCTAAATGTAGTATAAAATGATGTTCCATTTCACTTCCTCTTCAGCATTGCATAGCAGAGCTATCAATGCTATTTCCCAATATGAGTTTTCAATGTCTGGTTTGACAGTAGCCAAGAAGAAGGATGGAGTTGGTAGCCAGTGCCACCAAAGTTGTTGTGAAAGTTGAGGACAAGAGTTCTAATTTTCATAATAGCTCTGGATGAAATGTCTCCTTGTCCAGTGAGTGTCTACTGAGTATTTGGCTAGATCAGGTCTATGTACAGAGTGATTGGCTAGATCAGGTCAGGAGTTTGATTCTTTCTTCATTCCCCCAAATATCAAATTGTGTTCAGCCACCATGATTCCATAAATACAAGCAAACTTGTTTTATAGTTAAGAGCAGTAAAAACAAGTTGGCATATCGGTTGTTACGTGGCCTGAGATAGTATCAGCAAAGTCAAAGTCAAAGTCAAATTTATTTGTCACATGCACCAACTAATGGGCCTGTCCCACTTAGGCCACTTTTTAGGCAACTGTAAGAGACTAAGCAGTCGCCACATGGTCATCACATGTTCGCAGGTGGTTGCCAGGTAGTCGCCTTCATGTTCGTGAGGAGATCCCACATTCTGGGAACTAGTTGCGGCCTCATTATGGTCGCCGTCAATTTTTCAACATTAGAACTAGAATGAGATTAGATACAAATAATGCTAAAGATCCAACTATGGATAAACATAATAAAATTCTACTATTGAAATTCAAGCTAAACAAATTATTGTCAGAGAAAGTTATAACACTATTTCAAATTACAAAACAAGAACATTTTGAATTCGGGGACAAACCCCACAAACTTCTAGCACGCCAATTGAAAAAACAGGAAAAAGTGAATGCAATACTAAAGATTAAATCAGATAGAGGGGAATTATTAACACTACCCAAGGATATCAATAAAAGATTTGCTCAATTTTACCAGAATCTATATACATCTAAAACGTCAATAGATAATAATAAAGTTTCAGAATTTCTGGATAATTGTAACCTCCCTCAATTAGAATTGAGGGAATAAGAGGAACTGGGAGCACAAATTACTTCTAAGGAGATAGAAGACACAATAAACACACTTAAGAACGGAAAAACACCAGGACCAGACGGATTCAGTAATGAATTCTATAAATCCTTTTACGACATAGTTACTCCACGCTTACAGAAAATGTATACATATGCTTTTAAAGAGCAAATCTTACCTGAAACATTAGCAGAATCAACGATCACATTAATACTTAAAAAAGATAAAAATATAGAAGAACCAGGATCATATAGAGCTATTGCTCTGTTAAATACGGATCAAAAAATAATAGCGAAAACACTAGCCAGAAGACTAAGCAGGTATGTTAGTAGATTAATAAATGAGGATCAAACAGGATTTATACCTAAGAGACACTCATTCAATAATTTGAGACGCTTGCTTAACATAATGCACTCACGTAAATCTCACAACTAAGAGTTATCTATCATTTCACTGGACGCAGATAAAGCGTTTGATCAAGTAGAATGGGATTATATGATTAAAGTATTGCAAAAATTCCAAATGGGAGAGAACTTCATCGCATGGATAAAATTATTATATAACAAACCCACGGCTAGAATACTAACTAATAATATACTATCCACAAAATTTGAATTATCAAGGGGTAATAGACAAGGATGTTCACTATCACCGCTGTTATTTGCTTTGGTAATTGAACCCCTTGCTGAAAAAATAAGAACACACCCGGATATTTATGGTTATAATACAAAACACTCAAATAACATAATATCTTTATACGCCGATGATGTACTATTGTACATCACAAAACCACAAATTAGTATACCAAACATATTAAATTTAATTGAGGACTTTGGATCCTTCTCAGGATATAGAATAAACTGGAACAAAAGTGAAATTATGTTGATAAAACCCAAAGACTCAACACAACTCCGGAAATTCCCCTTTAAAATAGCCACAGAAAAATTCAAATATTTGGGAATTGAAATTACTAGAAACTACCATGATATGTTTAAAGCCAATTATAATCCCTTATTTAAGAAACTAAATAATTTGATTAAATTCTGGAAAACTCTTCCGAGGTCCCTAATAGGCAGAATAAACGCTATAAAAATGATCTTTTTACCACAAATCCTATACTTCAATCAATACCTATATATCTCCCAAAAAAGTTTAAAAAAAAATTGGACTCAGACATTACAAATTTTATATGGGATTATAAATCCCATAGAATACAAAGAGCACACCTTAATAAACGAAAAGAGCTGGGTGGTCTAGCGCTCCCTAACTTTATGTATTATAATTGGGCAGTAAATATTAAAAATATGATTCACCTGCTGGACAATTCTGCCCAGCAGGTGGACTGGAGTGTAATGGAAAGAGAGGACTGCTCTCCGTGTAATATAGGAGCGACTCTCCTCTCACCAATACATCTGAATAACAAAAATTATAATAAAAATCCAATTATACATAGCACAATTAGAACATGGAAACAAATAAAACAGAATCTAAAATTAAGAAACCTATCTCTTTTAATACCAATAGTTAATAATCCATTGTTTAAACCATCAATTATAGACAAATCATTTATACAATGGGAAAGAATGGGAATCAAAATGCTCGGAGATCTGTATGAATTGGGAAAATTACTATCATTTCAACAACTACAACTGATATATAATTTGAAAAATAATCAATATTTTAAATATCTTCAAATTCGGGATTATCTGAAAAAATACACGAAAAACTATCATAATATGCCTACAGACTTACTGGATGAAGCAATGAAGACAAAGGCGGAATCAGCAAATCTAATATCGTACTTATACAACATCATCTTAAATATAGAAATACCCGCAACTGATGGAATTAGAAGAGACTGGGAACAAGAATTAGCTATAAAAATTTCAAAAGAGAGCTGGGATAATCACTTATTACAGGTGCATAAATGTTCGATCAACGTACGACATACTGTCATCCAATACAATACATTACGTAGACTATATTATTCAAAAACTAAAATAAATAAACTCTTCCCTAATGTCTCATCCATCTGTGATAAATGTCTGTGTCAAGAAGCTACCATAGCGCATTCTTTTGTTTTTTGTACAAAAATACAAAAATCCCGGAATGAAATATTTGACATCCTTACAAAATTAATTAAAATAAAACTGGTACCAAAACCAGAATGGATTATTTTTGGAATATCGGAAGGTAACCCTGAACTAAATGTGTTTCAGAAGAATTTACTCAATTACGGGCTAATAATGGGAAAAAAGCTTATACTTAAATCCTGGAAAAATGCGCCTACACCAACAATAAAAATGTGGATATCAAATATGTTTGAAACACTACATCTGGAAGAGATGAGATTTCTCTTAGCAGGCAAACCAGACCACTTCCAAAAGAAGTGTTCTACGTTTTTGGAACTATAACAAGCATAAGGTGCAATAGTAATCGAACAAATAAATAAATAAATAAATAAAAGGTACCAGGATCTGGCAACGGGGGTTAAAAAAACAAAAAAAACAAAACAACAAAAACAGACTTGGTTGGTAGTCCCCTTTCTGCGGAGTTTAATGTTATAATAGAGCGATTGTTTCTCCTTTCTTTATCCTTCTTTTCTAGGGTCTTCTTTCTTTCTTTACTTCCTTCTCTAACTTCTTTTCTAAGGGGCTTTCTTTTCTCAACACTCTCCTGCACCTTCACGACTCTTGCGCACTTTCTTTACTTTCTTTACTTCTATCTTTTTCTTAAAGCTCAAAAAATGAAGCGGTACAAAAAATGTATTAAGACATATGTGTTGTGTAGGATTGTAATTTACCGTACTTCTAATAAAAATCTAAAAATAAATATATAAATAAATAAAAAATAACTAGAATGAAGCCGCCACTGTGAGTATCGAGAATTCTCGAGCCGTAGGTGGGTGTGCAGGAGGTCCTAATGGGTTGCCAGGAGGTCTGAGGTTCTCTTAGGTTGGAGCCGGTGCTGACCTGTGAATTTAATTGGCTAATTCGGAAAAAAAAGGTAAGCAGTCGTTTTCAGAACCAAGGATAACCGACCGGTAATGTTAAATGTCCGCTAAGCTTCACAGCCGTGTATCTCTGGCTTCTTAAAAGTTGTCTCCACTCCTTCTTCCCCCTTCTACCCACTCTACCCCCCTCTTTTAAAGGACTTACTGTTCTTTAGCCGTCTATTTACAGCGCCAACCTTCCTGTTCATCGCGGTGTTTGTATGTATCACCTTGGCTTTGCACCATGTGAATGTTTTTAGACAGGGCAAGTGGGGGAGCGCAGTCTAAAAAGGTGAAGGAAGCGATGTGTTTGTGCGTGGTGTTCCAATCTGACAGTCGCCGTTCCAGTTCCCGGTATTTCAGGCGATTGCCAGCAACTTGACAGTCGACGGCAGGCCGCTAAAAAATCGCCTAAGTGGGACAGGCCCAGAAGGTATAGTGAAATGAATTAGCCATGCAGCACAACAGTTAAAAAAAAAAACACACAATACACTATAGAATTTAACACAAGCATCCACCACAGCATTCTTCACTGTGGTGGAAGGCAACAAAGTTCAGGCTTTCCTCCTTTGTTCATCTGTGGTCAGGGCCATAAACTCTCCATAGTCTCTGCTACGGATGGTCAGATGTACAAGCCCTCTCGTCGGGACGATCGAAACTCCGACGTCGGGACAGTCGAACACATTCTTGGAGTGGCTTGGAGTGCCGGAATCAACCACTTTCCTACCGGAGACCGCGGCTTCAGGATGTTATAGGCTGCAGGTCAGCGGTCGGAGCTCTTCTCCGGTGATGCCCGGCAAGGGATTCCAGACTCCAGATAGTAAGTCCATGCCACGCCCGCGGCTAGAAGCTCCGCAGACCACAGACCCCACGATGCCAAAGTCACCAGGCCAGCGATCGGAGCACTCCTTTCTGGCAACCCCCAGCAAAGGTGTGCCCCCGCTCCATGATGGAATAGTCCATGCTGCACCCGCTGCTGAAGCTCTGGGCCAAACTCCAGGAAAGGCTGCTCCAATCCAAGCTGTTAGGCCACGAGAGGGGAGGCGGAGAAGCGACATGGAAAAAGTCGAGGAAGCGGCTGTCAAGGAAGTGGCTGAAAAACAAAAATTTCCCCCTTCCCCCCCCCCCCCCCCCCCCCCCCCCCCCCCCCCCCCCCCATCCTCCCACACACGACACTCCGGGAAAACATGACACTGAACTAAAGTAGGAAATACATTCTAATCGTGTTCTTATTGAAGGGGAATGATGTTGAAGGCAGAGAGCATCAGGAAGTAGATTCTCCAGCACAGAAACCACATCATGGAAAAAAATGAAATAGTAGCATATAGGAAAAAAAGGGATGGATGAGAAAGTTACAGAGATAGGAATGTTAGAACAAGAGAATGGCATTATAAAACTGTAGCTTTGGTGGACAGTAACATCAAGAAATAAGTGACTAAAATACATACTGGAAATTTGGATCAATTTAATTTTATTGGTCGTTTTGCACTCGCCGATTTCCTTCGGGTTGGAAAAGTGGGTCAGTTGTCGAGAAAACCTTTATCAAATGCAATGGGCAAAATTAAACAAATTTCGGAACCAGCTTTCGTCTGATCTAACTGACTGCATCAACTATATTCTGCTTTCCAATAGGAAATACATTCAGGCTGATCGGGGAAATTGTAAAAAAAAACATGCAGTATCAACAATACCAACCATTTGCATGGGTTTGTAACTGAAGGTGCAGGGTACAAAGGCAACTTTGTATCCTGTGTTGAACTTTGTTAAAACATTGGTTTAATTAAAACTGGGATATTGGGAATTGCACTGTACAGCGTGAAAGCACGGCAGAGAGCACAGAGAAGATTTACTAGAACAGTATAGGAAGGAACTGTGGATGTTGGTTTAGACCAAAGGTAGACGCAAATTGCTGGGGTAACTCAACGGGACAGGCAGCATCTCTGGAGAGAAGGAATGGTCAGATGTACAAGCCCTCTGTACATCTGATATCTCCCGTTACCTGTTTCAGTTCAGATGCTTATCAAATCGCATCATGCCCCTTTGTTCGGTCTGAAGAAGGGTCTCAACCAGAACCATCACCCATTCCTTCTCTCCGAGGCGTTGCCTGTCCCGGCTGAGTTACTCCAGCATTTTCTATCTATTTCTTAGAACAGCCCTGCAACCTGGAACTTTGGTTGCAATGCCGGAGAATGTCTTTTAGGAGGAGCGAAGGCTGAGAGGGGATTTGGTTCAAAATCATCGCGGGCAGAGGGATTATGGTGGAATGGGTTGCACCGAAGTTTGGGCTGTTTGATCCAATGTATTGATTTCATTGCATAGTATTTTTCTTTTCATTGTCTTGTACAATTTAGGTATCATTTATGTTTTTGTGTGTTGTCTATGTGTGCCTGCAATGCTGCTGCAAGCAAGTTTTTCATTGTTTCTGTACCTCAATATGCGCATCCGAAAATAAACTAGACTTGAGAACTGGAGAACATAGACTTTAAGTTGTTGTCAAAAGAAACAGGGGTGTCGCAAAGAAAAAAAACAATGAGTAACTAGGATCTGAATCCAAAGCCTGACGAGGTAGAAGGAGCATTAATCATGTTTTTTGTATGCGATTTGATAAGCATCTGAACTGAAACAGGTTACGGGAGATATAAGCAATGGCAGTAAATCAACTGCTCTTACAGAAAGCATATGGACAGCAGATACTCCACCTCTCCCATCCCACCATCAGTCCAAACCAGTTACATAAATCCATACAAAGCCTCCACAGGGTCCATATTCCACAGAGATGCAAAGAGTACTTGTGAATGGACACAAAATGCTGGAGATTTTATTTTATATTCAGGAATGTCCAAAAGCGGTGAAGGAAAATTATAAATCCCCCCACCCTCCCGTCTCCACCACCAGTGATGTGATGGACGCAGGGGTCTGGACCTATCGCTGACAAGGTCTTGGACAAATCTCATCCCCGGAGACGTCATGTCCCTTATTTGGCTTTTTTGCATCGCATCTGTTCAGTTATTTGGCTTTTTGGTGTTGTGTCCGTTCGGTTATTTGGTTTTTCGGCATTGTTTCCGTTTGGTATCTTGGTTTCTAGTTCTTCACTTCAGCTTCTCATTCTTCGACGCCCCGTCCACACACGCTTAAATGTCACTATAATATCTTCTTTCATCACCTCCTTTGGAATTGTGTTCCAAGCATCTACCACTTTCTGTGTAAAAAACCTTTCTCCGCAAATCTCCTTGATACATTCCGCAACTGACCTTAAAGCTATGCCTTCTAGTCTTTGACAGCATAGATGCCAAGTAGTATTGTAAAATGTTGTTTGTATTTTTGTGGTAGAAATGTTTACCTGTCACATTTTTATACAGTGCAAGGTTTTTAAATGTAACTGTCATATTTTATCCAGGGAAAGGATTTTAAATGTGAAGAGCAGAGGCCACAAGTTGCCCCAGGATTGGGACTCAAGTCAAATTTGACATTCCAAGCCAATGTGAGTGTGCTATTTGGTGAGAGGTGCTGTCTTTTGTGTAATAGCGTAAACTGAACTGCCGTTTCTTCTACTCAAGTTGTTCTGTTTGATAGTAAAGACTTGTTGCACTATTTGAAGACATCCAAGAAGCTACTAAATGTATTTTATTTTCCTTCAAAGTGTTTCAGATTATAGTTTAACTTGTGATTCATTTCACCTTGGTGATTTATTGTGAGCACAAGATAACTGCTTTGTTTCCCCATACAGACCGAGTCACTGCATTTCCAAAGTTTTTCATTATATGAAACACCTTGAGACATTCTAATGTCATTCTGTATAAACATAAGTGCATTGCTTCACATCTACTACATAATATAAATTGGTCTTTTAAAATTGTAAATTGATCCTCATATCAACATGATTATATTAAATTGCCTTTGACTGCAAAGATATAGACCTATATCATCAAAGTTAATGTTTAAGAAAGAACTGCAGATGCTGGTTTATGCCAAAGATAGACACAAAATGCTGGAGTAACTCAGTGAGACAGGCAGCATCTTTGGAGAGGAATGGGTGACCAAACCACCCCCTCCCCAGGTACCTTCCCCTGCAACCACAGAAGGGACTGTCACCATACCTCCTCCCTCGACTCTGCCCAGGGACCCCGACAGTCTTTTCAGGTTAGGCAGTGGTTCACTTGCACCTCCTCCAACCTCATCTACTGTATCCGTTGGTCAAGATGTGGACTCTTATAGATAGCGAGACCAAACTCAGACTGGTGAATGTTTCGCGGATCACCTGCACTCAGCCCGCGTCAATCGACCTGATCTCCCGGTTGCTGGACACTTTAATTCTACTTCCCAACACAGACCTTGCTGTCCTTGGTCAATAGACAATAGAAAATAGACAATACACACAATAGACAATAGACAATAGGTGCAGGAGTTGGCCATTTGGCCCTTTCGAGCCAGCACCGCCATTCAATGTGATCATGGCTGATCATCCCCAATCAGTACCCCGTCCCTGCCTTCTCCCCATATCCTCTGACTCCACTATTTTTAAGAGCCCTATCCAGCTCTCTCTAGAAAGCATCCAGAGAACCTGCCTCCACTGTCCTCTGAGGCAGAGAATTCCACAGACTCACCATTCTCTGTGAGAAAAAGTGTTTCCTCATCTCTGTTCTAAATGGCTTATTCTTAAACTGTGGCCCTTGGTTCTGAACTCCCCCAACATCGGGAACATGTTTCCTGTCTCTAGCGTGTCCAAGCCTTTAACAATCTTATATATTTCAATGAGATATCCTCTCATCCTTCTAAACTCCAGATTGTACAAGCCCAGCTGCTCCATTCTCTCAGCATATGACAATCCCGCCATCCCGGGAATTAACGTTGTAAACCTACGCTGCGCACCCTCAATAGCAAGAATGTCCTTTCTCAAATTAGGGGACCAAAACTGCACACAATACTCCAGGTGTGGTCTCACTAGGGCCCTGTACAACTGTGACCTCTTTGTCCCGTATTCGAGATTGTTATCTTCATGCCTGCCTTCTGCATTTTTACTTTAAGTGGATATATACCCCCCAGATATCCATTGTACAACTTTTCAATCTTGACCATGCATCTCTGCCTTCCTATTTTCCCTACCAAAGTGGATAACCTCACAGTCATCTGCCATGCATTGCCCACTCCCCCAACCTGTCCAAGCCACCCTGCATTCTAATAGCATCCTCCTCACAGTTCACACTGCCACCCAGCTTTGTGTCATCTGCAAATTTGCTAATGTTACTTTGAATCCCTTCATCCAAATTATTGATGTATATTGTAAACAGCTGTGGTCCAAGCACCGAGCCTTGCGGTACACCACTAGTCACTGCTTGCCTTTCTGAAAGGGACCCATTAATCCCTACTCTTTGTTTTCTGTCTGCCAACCACTTCTCTATCCATGTCAACACTCTACCCCCAATACCATGTGCCCTAATTTTGCCATCTAATCTCCTATGTGGGACCTTATCAAATCTTTCTGAAAGTCCAGGTACACTACATCCACTGGCTCTCCCTTGTCCATTTTCCAAGTTACATATTCAAAAAACTCCAGAAGATTAGTCAAGCATGATTTTCCCTTCGTAAATCCATGCTGACTCGGACCTATCCTGTTACTGCTGTCCAAATGTGCGGCTATCTCATCTTTTATAATTGACTCCAGCATCTTCCCCACCACCGATGTCAGGCTAACAGGTCTATATTTCCCTGTTTTCTCTCTCCCGCCTTTCTTAAAAAGTGGGATAACATTAGCTACTCTCCATTCCACAGGAACTGATCCTGAGTCTATAGAACATTGGAAAATTATCACCAATGCATCCACAATTTCTAGAGCCACTTCCTTAAGTACCATGGGATGCAGACCATCGGGCCCTGGGGATTTATCAGCCTTCAGTCCCATCAGTCTATCCAACACCATTTCCTGCCTAATGTGGATTTCCTTCAGTTCCTCTGTCACCCCAGATCCTCGGGCCACTAGTATATCATGAAGATTGTTTGTGTTCTCCTTAGTGAAGACAGATCCAAAGTACCTGTTCAACTCATCTGCCATTTCCTTGTTCCTCATAATAAATTCAACTTTTTCGGTCTTCAAAGGTCCAACTTTGGTCTTAACTAATATTTTCCTCTTCACATACCTAAAGAAGCTTTTACTATCCTGCTTTATATTCTTGGCTAGCTTACCTTCGTACCTCATCTTTTCTCCATGTATTGTCTTTTTGGTTATCTTCTGTTGTTCTTTAAACATTACCCAATCCTCTTGCTTCCCGCTCATCTTTGCTACGTTGTACTTCTTTGCTTTAATTTTTATACTGTCCCTGACGTCCCTTGTCAGCCATGGTCGTCCCTTTCTCCCCTTGGAATCTTTCTTCCTCCTAGGAATGAACTGATCCTGCACTTTTTGTATTATTCCTGGAAACACCTGCCATTTTTGTTCCACTGTCATCCCTGCTAGTGTATCTTTCCAGTCAACTTTGGCCAGCTCCTCCCTCATGGCCCCATAGTCCCCTTTATTCAACTGCAACACTGACACCTCCGATCTACTCTTCTCCCTCTCCAATTGTAGATTAAACCTGACCATGTTATGGTCACTGCCTCCTAATGGCTCATTAACCTCGAGGTCCTTAATCAAATCCGGTTCATTACATAACACTAAATCCAGAATTGCCTTCTCCCTGGCAGGCTCCAATACAAGCTGTTAAAAGAATCCATCACGAAGGCACTATACAAAGTCCCTTTCTTGGGGTCCAGTACCAACCTGATTTTCCCAGTTTACCTACATGTTAAAATCTCCCATAACAACCACAGCATTACTTTTGCTGCATGCTAATTTAAACTCTGATTCAACTTGCACCCTATGTCCAGGATAATGTTTGGGGTCATGTAGATTAGTCCCATTAGGGTATTTTTACCCTTACAATTCCTAAGTTCTATCCATACTGACTCCACATCTCCAGTTTCAATGTCACCCCTTGCAAGGGACTGAATTACATTCCTCACCAACAGGCAACCCCACCCCCTCTGCCCACCTGTCTGTCTTTTTGATAGGAGGTATACCTTTGAATATTCAGTTCCCAGCCCTGGCCCTCTTGCAGCCATGTCTCAGTAATTCCCACAACATCATACTTGCCAATTTCTAACTGAGCTTCCATTCTTCCATTGTCAGAGTGAGGCTAAATGCAAATTGGAGGAACAACATCTTATATTTTGCTTGAGCAGCTTACAATCCAGTGGTATGAATCTTGATTTCTCTCACCAGGTACCCTGACATTCCATCTCTCTTTATCCCTTCCCCATTCAAGTCACACTATCATCTCGTTTTCACACTACAAACAGCTTACAAGTCCTGTTTCTTCTATCATCGTTACTTTTTTGCATATCTTTCATTCATTGTTCTTTATCTCTCCACATCACCGTCTATAACTCTCATTTCCCTTATCCCTAACCAGTCTGAAGATAGGTCTTGACCCGAAATGTCACCCATTCCTTCTTTCCAGTAATGCTAACTGTCCCGCTGAGTTACTCCAGCTTTTTTGTCTTTCATCAAAGTTAATGCTGATGGTATAAGACATACTTATGGGCCTGTCCCACTTAGGCAATTTTTCAGGTGACTGAAACGGCGACTGTCAGAGTGGAACACACACACCCACACATTGTTTCCATCACCAGCCAGGTAGGCAGGCGGGGTACAGGGCAAGCGGAGAGAGCGCTGTCTGATTGAAATTCACACGGTGCAAAGCCATTGTGATACAGACACACACCGCGATGAACAGGAAGGTTGGCGCTGTAATTATGATGGGTGAAAGTACAGTGTACGGGAAGGGTCACGTAAGTCCTTTAAAAGAGGGGAAGAGAGGAGGGAGGGGAGAAGGGGGAGGACAGGGGGGATAAGGAGTGGAGACAACTTTTAAGAAACCAGAGATATACGGCTGTGAAGCTCAACTATCTACAGAACCACACAGCTGTGAATCTCACATATCTGCGACCCACCGAGGGCATGAGAATCTCGCTACTCTCCATGGCGGTTTCATTCTGGTTGCCGCAAATTTTTCAACATGTTGAAAAATTTGCGGCGACCATAATGAAGTCGCGACTAGTTCCCAGAATGCGGGAACTCCTCATGACCATGAAGGCGACTCTCCGGCAACCACCCGCAAACATGTGGATACAGTATAGTCTCCCGCAGCCGCATATGTCTGGGCGGCGCGACCGACGTCGCAGTGGCCTCTGCAGTCCGTCTGTATTTTTTATTTTTTTATTTTATTGTCCTGTTGAGTGTGTAGTTTGTAGTGCGTTTTTGACTGTGTATGTATGGAGGGTGGGGGAAACTTGTAAATCTCTTCCCTGCACGGGGCCCGACCTTTTCCCTGTCGGGTCTCCGTTGCCGTTGGGGCCTAGCACCGTGGAGCGGCCTCCAACCGGAACAACCTGGGGGCTCAAGTCACGGAGCAGACGGAGCTGCGGACCTACCATCGTGGAGCTGGCCGGCTTCGGAGGGGGGAGAGTTTGGAGTGTGGAGAGCTGCGGTGGTGCATGGCTGCGACCCGACTCCGGTGGATGGTGACACCGGGAGCTCGTGGGTCCCCGGTGGGAGACCGCTTTGCGGGGCACCGGCAACGGCGACTTCTCCCGCTCGAATTGCATGGGTGAGAGTGACCTGGAGTGGGGCCTTACATTGCCCGGCACGGCTTTAAATGGCCACGGACTTGCTAGCGCCTGCCAGGGGCTTTGACTGTGACTTCGGGAGAGGAATGGAGAGCAGGGGAGAGACAAGACATTGCCTTCCATCAGAGTGAGGAGGAGATTCACTGTGATGGATGTTTGTGTAAATTGTGTTGGTGTCTGTCTTGGTTCTTTTCTTGTATGACTGCAGAAACCAAATTTCGTTTGAACTTCATGTGAGGTTCAAATGACAAATAAACGGTATTGTATTGTATGTTGTATTGTATTGTATAAAAAATTGCCTGTGGAACAGGCCCATAAGTTACTCTTTCCCAACATTTAGCTGATAAAGGATTTTGAAATCAGGAGAGACTTTCTTTCCCCAGGAAGTGTACTGAAATCAGTGAGCTGTTCAATTGGCTGCATTAAATCTGAGAGAGTGATTTTCCCAGGGAAGAAATATCTGCTACGTAGCAAGAAGATAAACTAACTACTAACTGCTGTGGCCAAGGGATTGTGTACAGACGGCTGTGCAAACAGCTCCTGAACAATAAGCAGTTTAGCACAGTCAAAAAGATTGCTTTGACACTGCAGCACATTGGATCAATTTGTATTGCATTTGGAGTATTTCATATTACAATATTAACTATACTTCTTCTCCCCCCCCTCTCCTCACCTCTCCATCCCCCTTCTCCAACCTCCCTCCACCCCCCTGCCCCCTCTCCCCCCTCTCTGACCCCCCCTTTAACCCCCTCTCTGCCACACCCCCCCTCTCAACCCCCCTTACCCACTCTCTTCCCCATTCCTCTCTTCCCCCCCCTCTCTCCAACCCCCCTCTCCCCACCCTCTTTCCCCCCCTCTCCCTCCCCCCGCCCCTCACTCACTCTTTCTCTTCCCAGAGGGGGGGGGTGGGTTGGGGGAGGAAGCAGGGTCAACACCAACCCAGGTCATGGAGCAGAAGCCTGCCCACCAGGCGCAAGGCCCGAGCTAGGCTTCAACCGATTTGGACCAGATCGAGGCCAGGAATGATCTGAGGATGGTGAAAACAGCGGTGGGCTGGCCGATTATGGCTTCCGTGAGGGTAAGCTCACCCACCAGCATGACAGATGATCGGGCGGGGGGAGACGGAGAGGAGGTCGTGTCCTGTGACGGCCGCCATGGCCACTGCGCTTGTCCGCAACCCTTGCTGTAATAATGACCGCCGCCATCATGTTGTAGAACTTGAAGGAGCCCAGCGGAGCGCACAGCACGACTTGATCACATGTTCAATGGCTTAAATCCAGAGCCCAGGGGAGGATGGAGGACGGCTGAGCAAAGTAACTCGCAGCTCATGCCAATCAGTGCCCCTGCGCATTGAAAATTCTGCGCAGCTTGCCGCAAGGAGCAAAGGCATGTGACGTCATCTAGCTCACTTCAGCACGTTAGATTTTTAAAAAATATCAGATTGGTGAACAATTTTAGTAAAAAAACTCAGGAAATAATGAATCAAATTTTCAGATGAGGCGATTTTTGAAATCTTGAGTTAAATCTCTACCGGAATATGTAAAACTGTCACCGTTACCATGCCGGGTTTTCGAGGAGATGTGAATCAAAGGAAAAGTTCGAGCAAGCAAGCAAGCAAGCAAACCCACAAGTAAACATCCAAGATAAGACTTTTAATAGATACTAGACCAAGTGGAAGAATGGGGGGAGATGTGTAGGGGGAGTGGTGGAAGAAGGTCAGAGGGGTAGGGGGAAGGGAGGGAGGGGGGGGGGGGGGTGCGGAGGGGGGTGGGGAGGGAGAGGGGTGGGATAAGGGGGGGAGAGAAGTGGAAGGGTGGTTGGGAGGGGGATGGAAGAGGGAGAGGGGAGGGAACGGGGCGGGGGGGAGAGAGGGATGGGGGTGGGAGGAGGATGGGGAGGAGAGAGAGCGGTGAGGAGAGGGTAACATAGAAACATAGAAACTAGGTGCAGGAGTAGGCCATTCGGCCCTTCGAGCCTGCACCGCCATTCAATATGATCATGGCCGATCATCCAACTCAGTATCCTGTACCTGTCTTCTCTCCATACCCCCTGATCCCTTTAGCCACAAGGGCCATATCTAATTCCCTCTTAAATATAGCCAATGCACTGGCCTCAACTACCTTCTGTGGCAGAGAATTCCAGAGATTCACCACAAATGTTTTTCTCATCGTGGTCCTAAAAAATTTCCCCCTTATCCTTAAACTGTGACCCCTTGTTCTGGGCTTCCCCAACATCGGGAACAATCTTCCTGCATCTAGCCTGTCCAACCCATTAAGAATTTTGCAAGTTTCTATAAGATCCCCCCTCAATCTTCTAAATTCTAGCGAGTACAAGCCAAGTCTATCCAGTCTTTCTTCATATGAAAGTCCTGATATCCCAGGAATCAGTCTGGTGAACCTTCTGTGTACTCCCTCTATGGCAAGAATGTCTTTCCTCAGATTAGGATATCAAAACTGTACGCAATACTCCAGGTGTGGTCTCACCAAGACCCTGTTCAACTGCAGTAGAACCTCCCTGCTCCTATACTCAAATCCTTTTGCTATGAATGCTAACATGCCATTCGCTTTCTTCACTGCCTGCTGCACCTGCATGCCTACTTTCAATGACTGGTGTACCATGACACCCAGGTCTCGTTGCATCTCCCCTTTTCCTAATCGGCCACCATTCAGATAATAGTCTACTTTCCTGTTTTACCACCAAAGTGGATAATCTCACATGTATCCACATTATACTGTATCTGCCATGCATTTGCCCACTCACCCAGCCTATCCAAGTCACCTTGCAGCCTCCCAGCATCCTCCTCACAGCTAACACTGCCCCCAGCTTTGCGTCATCCGCAACTTGGAGATGTTGCATACAATTCCCTCGTCCAAATCATTAATATATATTGTAAATAGCTGGGGTCCCAGCACTGAGCCTTACGGTACCCCACTAGTCACTGCCTGCCATTCTGAAATGGACCCGTTTACTCCTCCTCTTTGCTTCCTGATTGCATACCAATCTCTTATGTGGGACCTTGTCGAAAGCCTTCTGAAAGTCCAGATATAACACATCCACTGGTTCTCCCTTATCCACTCTACTAATTACATCCTCGAAAAATTATATAAGATTCGTAAGAAATCATTTACCTTTCATAAATCCATGCTGACTTTGTCCAATGATTTCACCACTTTCCAAATGTGCTGCTATCCCATCTTTAATAATTGACTAGCAGTTTCCCCACTGCCGATGTTAGACTATATGGTCTGTAATTCCCTGTCTTCTCTCTCCCTCGCTTTTTAGAAAATGGGGTTACATTAGCTACCCTCCAATCCTCAGGAACTACCGAAACCTCTAATGAGTTTTGAAAATTTATCACTAATGCATTCACTATTTCTGGGGCTACTTCCTTGAGTACTCTGGGATTCAGCCTATCTGGCCCTGGGGATTTATCGGCCTTTAATCCATTCAATTTACCCAAGACCACTTCCCAGCTAACCTGGATTTCACTCAGTTCCTCCATCTCATTTGATTCCCTGCTATTTCCGGAAGATTATTTATGTCTTCCTTAGTGAAGACAGAACCAAAGTAGTTATTCAATTGGTCTGCCATGTCCTTGTTTCCCATGATCAATTCACCTGTTTCTGACTGCAAGGGACCTACATTTGTTTTAACTAATCTTTTTCTCTTCACATATCTATAAAAAATATTGCAGTCAGTTTTTATGTTCCCAGCCAGTTTTCTTTCATAATCTACTTTCCCTTTCCTAATTAAGCACTTTGTCCTCCTCTGCTGGACTCGGAATTTCTCCCAGTCCTCTGGTAGGCTGCTTTTTCTGGCTAATTTGTATGCTTCATCTTTTGTTTTGATACTATCTCTGATTTCCCTTGTTATTCACGGATGCACGACCTTCCCTGGTTTATTCTTTTGCCCAACTGGAAATTGGAGGAACAGCACCTCATATTGCGCCTGGGTAACTTGCGTCCTGATGGCATGAACGTTGAATTCTCCCAATTTTGCTAGCCCTTGCTGTCTCCTCCCTTTCCTTAACCCTCGAGCTGTCTCCTCCCATCCCCCCGCCCTCGGGCTCCTCCTCCTCCCTTTTTCCTTCCTTCTCGCCCCCACCCCCATCAGTCTGAAGAAGGGTTTCGGCCCGAAACGTCGCCTATTTCCTTCGCTCCATAGATGCTGCTGCACCCGCTGAGTTTCTCCAGCAATTTTGTGTACCTTCGATCTTCCAGTATCTGCAGTTCCTTCTCGAACACTTTGTCTACTCCACTGCGATATCTCCTCAAGGTATGCCTACTTTGAAGAAGTTCTCCTCCTCTCTCCGGAGACAGTTTCACAACCTCCTCTCTAACTGCACACCCTCTGTGATCCCCCCTGCCCTCCAACTGTACGACCACATCCTTACCCAGACTCGATACCACAGCCACATTTGCTTCCTCTGCCTGCGCCTCCATCTCATACCCCATGGTTTCCAGCTCCAGTTCCCTACCTCCCACTTCGGACCCCAACCGGACCATCGGTACCGACTGGATATCCACCGGCATACCCAGCAATTCTCCAACCGGGCACTGAGATCCACCCTGGTCGCGATGCGCTGGCACCAGCAGGACCTCACATCCACACTCCCTGAACTTCAGGACTCACTAACCCATACCTGCAACGGACACCAATTATATTTCATCCGCCGGAAGATCCACCTCTTCAATCAAAAATTCCTGGCCTACCTTAATTCCACCAAGGACCTTAAATTATCCCGCCTCCAGGCCGCGCCCGACGCCCCGCGCCACCCGCAGACTCCGGGCCCCAAATCTGGCCTGCATCGCCTGCTCGAGTCCCGCAACGCCATCTTGGCCACGAGGAGCGCCTTCAATACTCACGAGGACGCCGCCTTCACGGACCTCCACATCGATGCTGCCGCCGACCGTCACCTGCCTACCGATGACGCCCAGCCTCGCCGCTTCTACGGTAACTCAGACACCCTCCCCATCGCTGATTCCTCCGACCCTTGTCGCCTTCCGGGACTGTCCCAGCCTCATCGCCGCTCCGGGCCTACCCGACATCACCACCGCACTGGGCCCACCTAACACCGCCACCAGGCCCGACCTACTCGGCACCGCCACCGGACCGGACCTACCCAGCACCGCTGCCGCACTGGGCCCGCCTAACATCGCCGCCGGACGGGGGCATCCCCCGACATGGCCGCTGCACACGCACCCGACTCATCTCGCCGCCACCCCCGACGACCATCATCTCACCGGGACCGCCCACGCATCGCCCTTGGAGCGACTCTACCGCCACTGGAATCCGTCTCACCGTGTTCTGTCCCCGGCCACTGGAGTCCTCGCGACCACCGGGACCCTTTTTCCCGTCTCCACTGGACTCCCTCCTTGTGGAACCCTCCTCGTAACGTACCGGCTCCGACAATCTTTATCGTTGAACTGCCGCGCCGACGTCCACCCCCCTCCAGCTTCTCCCACAGCCGTCACCTTACCTGGAGCCTGGACTCTGCACTGGGCCTGGAGCCTCCATGCTGCTCACTCCCTCTCTCCTGGGCTCAACTCCACTGGGCCCTAGTGGCCATCTGACCAGCCTTGCTAACCACAGTGGCTGTTCCACTGACTCTCTCCCCGTTCCACCTCTCAATCATGTCACTACCCGCTGGACCCCACCCACTGACGAGCACCAGGCCACCCCCCCCCCCCCCCATCACCGACTTCATCAATTCTCACGCCCTGCCCGACCAAGCTTCCAACCTCATCGTTCCCCAGCCCCGCACGGCCCGTTTTTACCTTCTCACCAAAATCCACAAACCCGGCTCTCCTGGCAGACCCATTGTCTCTGCCTGTTCGTGCCCCACCGAACTCATCTCCACATACCTTGACTCCATACTATCCCCCTTGGTCAAATCCCTTCCCACCTATTTTCTAGACACCTCAGACACTCTCTGCTGCATCCACGCATTCCACTCTCTAGGCCCTCACCCCCTCATCTTCACCATGGATGTCCAGTCACTCTGCACCTCCATCCCCCACGAGGATGGCCTCAAAGCTCTCCGGTTCTTCCTCGACCAGAGGAGCAACCTATACCCAGCCACTGACACTCTCCTCCGCCTAGCGTAGTTGGTCCTCACCCTCAACAACTTTATGTTTGACTCCTCCCATTTCTTCCAAACACAAGGCGTAGCTATGGGCACACGCACGGGCCCCAGCTACGCCTGCCTCTTTGTCGGGTACGTTGAACAATCCTTGTTCAATACGTACCAGGGTCCCATCCCCGACCTCTACCTCCGTTACATTGATGGCTGCTTTGGGGCCACCTCCTGCACCTACACACAACTGACTGACTTCATCCACTTCACCATCAACTTCCATCTGGCACTCCAATACACCTGGACCATTTCCGACACTTCCCTACCATTCCTTGACCTCACCATCTCCATCGCAGGGGACAGACTTCTGACCGACATACACTACAAACCAATTGACACACATGGCTATCTGGACTAAATGTCTTCCCACGCTGACCCCTTTAAAGACTCGTTCCCCTACTCCCAATTCCTCCGCCTACGCCACATCTGTTCCCAGGATGAGACATTCCATACCAGGGCATCGGAAATGTCCTCGTTCTTCAGGGAATGGGGATTCCCCTCCACCACCATAGATGAGGCTTCGACCAGGGTATCATCCATACCCCGCAACACTGCTCTCTCTCCCCATCCCCGCACTCACAACAAGGGCAGAGTCCCCCTGTTCCTCACCTTTCACCCCACCAGCCGGCAAATACAACACATAATCCTCCGCCATTTCCGCCACCTCCAACGTGACCCCACCACTCGCCACATCTTCCCATCTCCCCCTATGTCTGCCTTCCGCAAAGACCGCTCCCTCCGCAACTCCCTTGTCAATTCTTCCCTTCCCTCCCGTACACCCCCTCCCCGGGCACTTTCCGTTGCAACCACAAGAAGTGCAACATCTGTCCCTTCACCTCCCCCCTCGACTCCATTCAAGGACCCAAGCAGTCGTTCCAGGTGCGACAAAGGATCACCTGTATCTCCTCCAACCTCATTTACTGCATCCGCTGCTCTAGATGTCAGCTGATTTACATCGGGGAGACTAAGCGTAGGTTGGGCGATCGTTTTGCCGAACACCTCCACTCAGTCCGCAATAACCTACCTGAACTCCCGGTGGCTCAGCAGTTCAACTCCCCCTCTCATTCCCAATCCGACCTCTCTGTCCTGGGTCTCCTCCATTGCCAGAGAGAGCAACACTGGAAATTGGAGGAACAGCACCTCATATTCCCGCCTGGGTAGCTTGCGTCCTGATGGCATGAACGTTGAATTCTCCCAATTTTGCTAGCCCTTGCTGTCTCCTCCCTTTCCTTAACCCTCAAGCTGTCTCCTCCCATCCCCCCGCCCTCGGGCTCCTCCTCATCCCTTTTTCCTTCCTTTTGCCCCCCACACCCCATCAGTCTGAAGAAGGGTTTCGGCCCGAAACGTCGCCTATTTCCTTCGCTCTGTAGATGCTGCTGCAACCGCTGAGTTTCTCCAGCAATTTTGTGTACCTGGGATGAACAATTGTTGTAGTTCATCCATGCAGTCTTTAAATGCCTTCCATTGCATATCCACCATCAACCCTTTAAGAATCAATTGCCAGTCTATCTTGGCCAATTCACGTCTCATACCCTCAAAGTTACCTTTCTTTAAGTTCAGAACCCTAGTTTCTGAATTAATTACGTCACTCTCCATCCTAATGAAGAACAATCATATTATGGTCACACTTGCCCAAGGGGCCAAGCACAACAAGACTGCTAACTTGATATTATATTATTCTTATTAATTTGCTCCTTTATCCCCATAACCGCCCTATCCACTTGCATAGCCCCCAACTCGCAGGCACACCTAGAGAGAGATGCAGGTGGGGGGGGGGGGGGGGGGGGGGGGGGAGAGAGTGTGAGGGTAGAGAGAGAATGGGGAGAGACAGAGAGAGATGGGGAGATACAGAAGGGCAAGACACAGAGGGAGAGGGGGGTGAAGAGGAGGAGGAGAGGGTGGGTGGGTGAGGAGCAGAGAGGGAGATGGGGAGAGAGTGGGGAGGCAAATTGGGGAAGGGAGATAGTGGGTGATGAGGATGGGGGTAGGGGAGGGTGAAGAAGAAGATGAGGAAGCACATTATTGTCATAGAGGGAGTGCAGAGACGGTTCACCAGACTGATTCCTGGGATGTCAGGACTGTCTTATGACGAAAGACTGGATAGACTTGGTTTATACTCTCTAGAATTTAGGAGATTGAGAGGGGATCTTATAGAAACTTACAAAATTTTTAAGGGGTTGGACAGGCTAGATGCAGGAAGATTGTTCCCGATGTTAGGGAAGTCCAGGACAAGGGGTCACAGCTTATGGATAAGGGGAAATCCTTTAAAAACCGAGATGAGAAGAACTTTTTTCACACAGAGAGTGGTGAATCTCTGGAACTCTCTGCCACAGAAGGTAGTTGAGGCCAGTTCATTGGCTATATTTAAGAGGGAGTTAGATGTGGCCCTTGTGGCTAAGGGGATCAGAGGATATGGAGAGAAGGCAGGTACGGGATACTGAGTTGGATGATCAGCCATGATCATATTGAATGGCGGTGCAGGCTCGAAGGGCCGAATGGCCTACTCCTGCACCTAATTTCTATGTTTCTATGTTTCTATGAAGGGGAGGGTGAAGAGGGAGACAGGGGTAGGGGAAGGGGTAGGGGAAGGGGGTGGTAAAGGGGGGAGAGGGGAAGGGTGGTTGAGGGGGGGTAGAGATGGGGGGGGAGAAGGGGAGGAAGAGGGGAGGAAGAGGGGGAGGGGAGAGGAGGAGAGAGAGAGTGGAGGGGGAGAGAGAGGAGAGGGAGAGAGTGGAGGGGGAGAGAGGAGGTGAGAGAGAGAGGGGAGAGAGATAGAGAGAAGGGGGAGAGAGAAAGTGGGAGTGGGGGAAAGGCACTGGGGTTGAAGGGAGGGTGGACGGGGAGAGACCTCCCACCCCTGTCCCATTGTGATGTGAATAATGTGTAATGTACTAGATGACACGATTAATGTGATTGTTATGTGTATGGCTTGATCTGGCGATTTGATGTGTGAATCATGCAGCAGAGAGGATTTTAGTGGGGACCACGGGAACGGGGAGAGACCTCCCACCCCTGTCGCATTGTGATGTCATCATGTGTTAATGAGATCTATTGTGATTGGACATCTGTGAGGTGGCACTGTGACTCATGCAGAAGTTTGATTTTTTGGGATTTGTTGATGGTTCCATTGTGACCAATGTGTATTCAAATCTGGGGAAATAATTGACAAGATCTAGGAGTGGATTGGTGGATTTCTGAGGTCATAAGTTAAATCATCACCAGTTTATGCAAAATTTGTTCCACGTTTTACCAATTGGTTTTCAAAGGAGGGGGACATAACACACACATTCTAGGAGTGGAGTGGATTTCTGAAATCACACACACACACACACACACACACACACACACACACACACACACCCACACCCACACCCACACACACACACACACACACACACACACACACACACACACACACACACACACACACACACACACACACACACACACACACACACACACACACACACACACACACACACACACACACACACACACAGTTTTTAAATTATATAGATGGGTAAAATGCAGGCAAATGGGACTAGCTTAGATGAACATGTTGGTCGGCATAGATACATTTGACTGAAGAGCCTGCTTATGTGATGTATGACTCTATGGTCGGTGAGCCATCATAGGCTGGGTGGATTGAATTGTCTCATGATATGTTGTTATAAAAAAGAGAGAAAAGGGAAAAGAGTGGGTGACCTGTTTCAACTTCATTCCTGAGTGTTCAGACATGGTTCGTGAGGCCAATGTGGGAACCACAAACTATTTCTCAAAATAACTTGAAATGACTGAAGAAGTGGGCTGAGGGCAATCGTTAGGCAATGAGGCAGTCTCCTTCTACTTCTTGTACAAATATTCTAATCAGGAGCATGATGAGGCCACTCAATGCTCACGTCACAAGTTCAATAAAATCATAGCTGATTTAATTATAAACTCAACTCACATTCCTATCACCCACCCGTAACCTTTCACCCCTGGCCTGCCTTTGCCTATCTTTGCCTTAAAAATATGTAGACTCTACATCCACCATCTTTTGATAAATTGAATACCAAAGCCACATAATCTTCTAAAAAGCAAAAAAAAACCAATCACTTTTTGAAATGGCGATCCCTTACCTTTTTAACAGTGATGCCCCCCCTTGTTTCGATTCTCCCAGAAAGGGAAATATCCTTTCCACATCCATGCTGTCAAGACTCCTCAAGATCCTGCTTGCCTTCAATGAACTTTTTTTCCCTCTTGTTCCTTGTTCAGCATACTCTCAACTGCCCACAACCGTTTATGGTGGTTTCATTCATGTGTAGTATGTGTATTATGGTGGTTTTCATTCATGTGATGCAATGATTTATTCAATGCATTGCAGACTGGTGTGGGCTAGACAAATAACAGCATTTCTTTTCAACTAATAGTAGAGAAAGATCCTTAGATTCTTACATGAAACAGGCCGAATGTAAATCAATAAATGTACTTTGGACGAATTAATTAAATGTAAAAGTGTGCATGGAATATGAAATAAGATGGAGACAATGACAATTAAAAGAATGTTGAAAGGAAAAGAAGACAAAGAGTAAAGAATGCCTCCAACAATAATTAAAATCTAATGACATGTAGAAAAGTAAGTTTTTAAACGCCGGAGGTTTTTTTTAATGTTAATTTAGACTTACTCTGTTAACAATTTACTTAAACTCAAGTGTACATGCCCTAAACATTGTTACTTCAAATTTATGTCCCTTGTGTGTTTGAATGCAGTCAATTAGCGAGGTTGCAGCTTATTGGGGATTATGAAAGAACAGGATGATTCAAATGACAAATTCCTGTCTAATTTACTCTACAGCAGTGTGCTGATATTCTCACGTTTTGCTTAAAATAAAATACAAATCCATGTTCAAGCTAAATCTCTGTTTCCTTTTTTGTAAACATAATAATAATAATAATAATAATAATAATAATAATAATAATAATAATAATAATAATAACATTAATAATAATAATAATATTTAAGCCTTTATTGTCATTGTACCTAGAAATACAACAACATTAGGAGAGCTACTCCTGATCAGTGCAACCAAAACAAGTCCAAACAATACAAAGTCACATCCAATATATTCAATACGTTATTTTGCACTGGGAGAATATTACACTTAAATGTAGTAAATACTTTAAAAGAATTTTTAAAAGAGGAAATATTAACTGAATGGTCTGTTTTATAGTGGAATTGATGACAGCATTCCCATGTTGTGTGGATAGTTGAGGAATTTAGAGTTCTAATCGCCCAGGGAAAGAAACTGTTCTTGAGATTGTTTGTCCGGCTTTTGACGCACATGTACCGCCTACCAGAGGGCAGGAGGTTGAACAGTGACTATCCAGGATGGAAGGGGTCTTTGATTATTTTCCTGGCTTTATGGCACCGAGAGCTGGAGATGTCATCCTGGGAAAGCAGAGGGCAGCTGATGATTTCCTGGGCAGTTTTGATCACTCTCTGCAGTGCTCTCCTTTCTGCTGCTGAGCAGCCGGCATACCACACCGTGATACAATATGCCAGCATACCCTCGATGGTGGAGCGGTAGAAGTTCACTAGTAGCTTCTCTAAACTTCTCCTCTCATCTGATATGGCACCTCTGCCCGACACCAAGTATTCAGATTCCACTTGATATATTATATTAAATCAAAAAGAAGCAGCACCTTTGATCCTTTAACTTATCATATCCTCAGAATATAATTTCATAAATTAGCAATCAATGAGCTGCTGAGGTAAGTGTCCAAATCAGGCTCCTCAAGGAGATCGTTCAGGAAAAAATATGACATGGCAAATTGGCTCTTTTGAATAAGATTGTTCATGTTATATTGGTACCAGAATTACATTCTGTTTTAAGCATCAGTCCCTTCTTTGATACAATTAATATATTTGTATTTTGGGACGACTAAAATAAACAATTCCTTCTATTGAGTGTTTGTATTTCATCTTCGCCTCCATTTTGTGAGTCACAACACATTATTCAGATTCAGATTCAGATTCAGATTCAATTTTAATTGTCATTGTCAGTGTACAGTACAGAGACAACGAAATGCATTTATCCATCATTTATATCGAAAAATAATATTGGGTTCAATGGGTGACCTATGGATCCTATCATTCTTCATTGTTTCGTGTGGTGGAAAGAGGATTCAAAGACTGTGCAATTGATGAAAGGTTGAGTATGGACACTTCCGAATGGGTCTTTTATTTCTGTGCTTTTGAAATGGAAACAAAATAATTTGTGTTAATTGTGCAATATTTGGGTCAGACTGCAGTTGCTTTGACTTTTGCCTGATGTCAAGTTACTTAATGATTGTACTGAAAGACAATAGTGAATGCACAGCAAAATTAAGCACGCATGTTCAGATAGAACAATAAACCACTGGCCGCCTGGTATATCGGTGCTTCATCCATGTCTGACACATCTGACGAGTCACAAGGGACTGCAGATGCTGGAATATTGCAAAATAAACTCAGACAGAAGGCGGGTCCTGACTTGAATTGCCATCCATCCTTTTCCATCCACAGATGTTGCCTGACCCACTGAGTTCCTCTAGTACTTTGTTCATTCCCACACAGCTGTGATGTCCAGTAAATCTGTAAACAGCAATGCCCACCCATATAGAACTGGAGAATTGTGAAAATCAGATTAAAAATGCACAGGAAATATTTAGCAAAACCAAATCTTAGACATTTCTCTCGGACTTTACTGGGAAATTGAGAGCAGTCCAGTCCAGGTGGACAAATAATCCTCCTCTTCACAAGAGTCAGGTCGCTGTGGGTACCTGCAATGACCATTCCTCTGCTTTGAATTGTTCCAGAGATTATTTCTAATTCTAACGCCTCGAGAGTGATGCTTTTCACAAAGGGTGGTGGGTGTATGGACTGAGCTGCCAGTGGAGGTAGTTGAGGCAGGGACTATCCCATTGTTTAACAAACAGAAAGGCACATAGATAGGACAAGTTTGGAGGCATATAGGCAAACACAGGCAAGTGGGACTGGTGCAGCTGGGACATGTTAGCTAGTCTTGGCACGTTGGGCCGAAGAGCCTGCTTCCACACTATATGACTCCATGACTCTATGACTGTGCACAGAAAACCCTCAGCAGGTCAGCCATTATGCATGGTTATCGAAACAGCAAAGCATTTGAATTTTCAATATCTGCAGCATTTTGCTTTTGGCTGGATATTGACAGCTAAATGGTCAGTGTCACCATCAGCAACTGTGACCTGTACATTTTGAAGCCACTATCACAGGGGTGATCTTATAGAGATACATAAGGTCATAAGGGAAATGGATAGGGTTGTTTGTCCAGAGTAGGGAAATCAAGAACTAGAGGACATTAGTTTAAGATGAGAGGGAACAGATTTAAAAGGAACCTTACAGGCACATTTTTCATACAGAGGATAGTGGATAAATGAAACAAGCTGCCAGAGAAAGTAGATAAGGCAGGTATTATACCAGCATTTAAAAGAATAACTCAGCAGGTGAGGCAGCATCTCTGGAGAAAAGGAATGGGTGACGTTTCAGGTCGAGACCCTCCTTAGGCTGATGTTAGGGGAGGGGGCAGGACAAATATATAACAGCAGATACAGTAGATGAGGTTGGAGGAGGTCAAGTGAACCTCTGCCTCACCTGTAAAGACCTGGTCATTGGATGGAGTCGAGGGAGGAGGTAAAGGGACAGGTGTTGCATATAATCCTTCAACATTTTCGCCACCTCCAACGTGATCCCACTACTGGCCGCATCTTCCCAAATCCACCCCTTTCTGCTTTCCCCAGAGACGATTCCCTCCGAAACTCCCTGATCAACCCGTCCCTTCCCACCCAAACCACCCCCTCACCAGGTACTTGCCCCTGCAACCGTACGAGATGCAACATTTGTCCCTTCACCTCCCCCGTCGACTCCATCCAAGGACCCAAATAATCTTTCCAGGTGAGGCAGAGGTTCACCTGCACCTCCTCCAACATCATCTACTGTAGTCGCTGTTCCCGGTGTCAACTTCTCTACATCGGCGAGACCAAGCGCAGGCTCGGTGATCGTTTCCCTGAACACCTCTGCTCAGTCCGTCTTAACCCACCTGATCCCCCGGTGGCTCAGCATTTCAACTACCCCCCCCCCCCCCCCCCCCCCCCCCCCCCCCCCATTCCCAATCTGACCTTTCTGGCCTGGGCCTCCTCCATTGTCAGAGTGAGGCCCAGTGCTAATTGGAGGAACAACACCACATAATTTGCTTGGGTAGTTTACACCTCAGTGGTATGAACATTGACGTCTCTAATTTCAGATAGCTCTTGTTTTCTCTCTCCGTCCCCTTCTCCTTCCAAGTTCTCCCACTGGTCTTACTGTCTTTACCTACATTCTATCTTTGTCTCGCTCCTTTCCTGTACATCAGTCTGAAGAAGGGTCTCGACCCAAAGCGTTGCCCATTCCTTTTCTCCAGAGATGTTGCCTCACCTGCTGAGTTACTCCAGCATTTTGTGTCTACCTCGAACAGATACATTGATAGGAAAGGTTTAGAGTGATAGGGTTCAAATGTGGACAGGTGGGACTAGCATAGATGGGGCATTTTGGTTGGCATAGGAAAGTTGGGACAAAGGGCCTATTTCTATGCTGCATGACTTTATGAATGAACAACATGAGCATTAACAAATAGCATTTTATTTTAATTCAGATCCCGACAAAATGAGACCAAATTAGAAATATGCAGGAATGCTCTATGTTCATAGCAATGTATTGAAGATGGGTTATGGACAAATATGTTGGGAATTGTGGTTGTTGGAATTTTTCTAGAATGTGGAATAGACTTGATGGACTAGGTGTACTCCTACATCATATCAAAAATATGAAAAAAAGAGCTGGCAACTGGGGTGGAGTCTGGTATTGTGTGAAGATGTATGGCTCCATGGTTGGGCTTAAGTCTCTAGTTATCTTATTGAAATGTAATAGACAATAAAATAGAAAATATGTGCAGGAGGAGGCCATTCAGCCCTTCAAGCCAGCACTGCCATTCATTGTGATCATGGCTGATCATCCCCTATCAATAACCCATGCCGGCCTTCTCCCCATATCCCCAGACTCCACTAGCCCCTAGAGCTCTATCTAACTCTCTCTTAAATCCATCCAGTGACTCTCCTCCACTGCCCTCAGTGGCAGGGAATTCCATAAATTCACAACTCTCTGGGCAAAAACGTTTTTTCTCACCTCAGTCTTAAATGACCTCCCCTTTATTCTAAGACTGTGGCTCCTGGCTCTGGACTTGCCCAACATTGGGAACATTTTTCCTGCATTTAGCTTGTCCAGTCCTTTTATAATTTTATATGTTTCTATAAGATCCCCCTCATCCTTCTAAACTCCAGTAATGAATCATGTGATGTTATTGTACTTGCATGATAGAAACAAGTAAGATTGCTCATCCTCAGGTGGAAGATGCTGCTTTGGTGCCTTTAGAAGTCAATGCATATTTAATTAGGTTTGGATGCAGACAGAGGGAGCTGTTTAGCTGTCAGAGGTTGTTTGTATTAATGCTTTTGAGATCCAGGGCATCAGATTCTGTTTTTACATTTATGTGATGTTAACAGGCATGCAAGTGCTTAAAGAGGCTTCTGTAATGAACTAAAAGGGAACATTTTTACATTTTCTATGAAGGATTCCATTGTTTATTCATTTCTGGTGTATCACATTGAGCAATTCTTTGTACTCCGCAATGTGCAATGGGCTGAAAATAAACCCCACATACTACTGAAGGTATTGTGTCACATAAGGAATCATAAGGAGGAATTATAAGATCATAAGTGATAGGAGTAGAATTAGGCCATTAGGCCCACCAAGTCTACTCCACCATTCAATCATGGCTGATCTATCTCCCCCTCCTAACCCCATTACTTGCCTTCTCCCCATAACCTCTGACACCCAATCAATTAATGGCACCCTTTTAAGAATGCATGGAAATACTCACTTTAATATCCTTTTTGACAAAGGTACTATGTGCAAAATAGTGAGGTTATATTACAATTGTATTAAACTCAAATTATGCCATTGAGAACATTAGAATAGCATGGATTCCCTCCGAGAGTCAATACTTGCCCAATGGATGGTGTATTGAAGAGACCCTGGTGAGAACCTCATCTATAGTAGGGGAGGGGAACTCCCATTCCCTGAAGAATGAGAACATTTCCGATGCCCTGGTGTGGGACACATCATCCTGGGAGCAGATGTGGCGTAGACGGAGGAATTGCGAGTAGGGGACGGAGTCCTTACAGGAAGCTGGGTGGGAAGAAATATAGTCTTCATAGCCATGCGAGTCAATGGGTTTATAGTGGATGTTGGTCAGAAATCTATCACCTGCGATGGAGATAGTGAGGTCAAGAAATGGTAGGGATGTATTGGAAATGGTCCAGGTGTATTTGAGTGCCGGATGGAAATTATTGGTGAAGTTGATGAAGTCAGTGAATTGTGTGTGGATGCAGGAGGTAGCACCAATGCAATCGTCAATGTAGTGGAGGTAGAGGTAGAGGTAGAGGTCTTATAGAAATATGTAATCAGTATTTACCAATTATATCCATTATCTGACAATCAATCAATTGTATCCACCTATCACTTGCCAAGCTTTGTTCTATCCCACCTCTCATCCAGCTTTCTCGCCCCAACTACAGTCAGTCTGAAAAAAGGTCCCACCCTGATCTATTCATGTTCTCCCAAGATGCTGCCTGATCTGCTGAGTTACTCCAGAACTTTACATCATATTTTGTAAACCAACATGTAAAAGTTTTTGTTTTTACATTATCTTTGGCAGTAGAAAAGATCAGTAAAATACCCGCATCATTGTTCCTGTTGATTTGAATGGAGTTCACTTGACATCTCCAGACAAAATAACTGTTTATGTGCAATGGCAGTGATAAGAAATACCCTTATGTGCCTCAACAAAACCTTACGTCTGCCATTTAGTTGCCATTCCTGTTTGGGTGCAGCAAGAGTGAGTGAAGAGAGAACATTTGGAGCAGGATAATCAGAAGAAAGTGAAAAAAAGAAGCAGAGAGAGATGCCCCTGGTAGCAAGTTGTGATCAGGGAGTTTCATATGCCCCTTGATTGCTTCAGCTGAAGCAAAATACATCTATACTGTTTTTTGTTTTGTACGTAATTGCATTGGGGAGATCTCTCTTCCAGGCTAATCCTTGACTCTAATGGACAATATTTGCACAAATGGAAACGATGTTGACAATTCAACCCATCCTGCTGCTTGCATTGTGATAAAACTGGGCATTTGTGTGCGTTAGGTATCTCTGCCCTCTACCTTTTCACATTGCCCTAGAGGGCTTTGTGGACCCCAGCAGTTTCAGGGCCTCTTTCAAACGTCACCCATTCCTTCTCTCCAGAGGTGCTGCCTGTCCCGTTGAGCGACTCCAGCATTTAATGTCTATCGTTGGTTTAAACAAGCCTGTGCAGTTCCTTCCTGCAGATACCTCTTTCCTCCTCCGTTTTATTAATCAGTTTTCTAGCGATGTATCAAAAATTTATCTTTAGAAATGTGTTATTCCACAGGTTTTTCCCACAATGGGTGAGATTATTAAAATAATTGGCTGAAAACTACATTTTAAATTTCACCTCATTAGCTATTTTAAATATTCAATACTTTTACAATATTTGCTTTATAATTATGTTTAGAAATCAGAAAGAAGATGGAAAAGAATAGAGGGAAGTATTTCCAAGCCGTTCAGGGCTTATAAATGGTTAGAGGTATTGATCAGCCATCATTTTTATTCACTCCACAATTCAGCATCTAAACATACTGCTGAAAATAATTTGAAACATCTGAATAAATAGTATTTAGATCACCAGGAAAAAAAAAATAATACGAGACTGGGTGCCAATCATTCCATTCCTGCAGGTAGACAAAAATTCTGGAGAAACTCAGCGGGGTAGGCAGCATCTATGGAGCGAAGGAAATAGGAGCGAAGGAAATAGGCAAAGTTTCAGGTCGAGACCCATCTTCAGATTCCTTTTTTGAATATTCCATTCCTTTGGAAAGTCACAGTCCAAAGATTATGCTAATTAATGGATTAAAATATAGCAAAAATGGCATCTAGTAAAGGCTTGATGTGGAGGAAGGAATTGCAAACGCAGGTTTAATCCGAAGATAGACAAAACAAGCTGAAGTAACTCATTGGGACAGGCAACTTCTCTGAAGAAGGGTCTCGACCTGAAGCGTCACCCATTCCTCTCCAGAGATGTTGCCTGTCCCAATGAGTTACTCCAGCTTTTTGTGTCTTTATAGTAAAGGTTTGTTGTGCAATATTTTTAATATACGAGCCCTCACATGGGTGGGATATCCACACTGCCAGTTTTAAAAGCATATACAGAACTTTGCATTCAGATTTGGTCACCCTGTTAGAGGAAAGGTACTGTTAAGTTGGGAAGAATGCAGAGAAGATTTACGAGGATGTTGTCAGAACCCAAGGACCTAAACTTAGAGAGAGGTAGGGCAGGTTAAAACTTTACTCCTTGGAGGTTGAAGGGCAATCTTATAGAAATGTACTAAATCATGAAGGAAATGCATTGGGTGCACAGAGACATTTCCCCAGGTACTGTAGGTAAATCAAGAACTACTGGCCAAAAGTGTAAGGTGAGAAGGGAAATATTTAATACGAATTTGAGGGGCAACATTTTCACACAGAAGGCGAGCTGCTAGACAGAGGAAATAATTGAGGCAGGTACAATAACAACATTTAAAAGTCATTTGAACAGATACATTGATAGGAATGGTTTTGAGGGATATTTTCCAAATGCAGGCAAATGGGACTAGCTCAGAAGGGACATCTTAATTAGTACCGTCGAGTTGGGCAAAAAGGCCTGTTTCCATGCTGTTAGACTTTAATTCCACAACCATGGAGAAATATTATTTTTAAATTCACATTTCTCTTCAAATAGAACTGCTTTGAAGTTTCTCATGTTAATGAGTAACGCCCCCATGCTCAGATGGTTGCAATAGGGCATGGGCTTGATAGGATAAATTATGAGCAACCTGCAACAGATATAGAGCAGTATTGAGATGTTTGAGATTATCTGCTTAGGACTTAGGGAAGATTCACTCTTGAAACAACAGCAGGCTAGGGGTTAAAGGAAATATCCTGATCCGTCAAGAAAGCAGAAATGGTCATGTTCAAATATTAATTTAAAATGCCTTTGAAGTGAAGCTTTTCTCATTCCAGAGACCCAGAACACTAAAGGATGGATGTTATATCACACCTTAACTGGGCATTGTTCTATCTCTATTGTCTATACACCTATCCGAATGGTTAGTTCAGTTCCTGGCACTGATCTTCAGAAAGAATATATCTGATTTCATCTTCTTCCTATCAAACTGCATGTTGAATTGTATCATGTTGACTGACTTTATCATATTATCATTTGACTTTTATCGTCAAAGATCGACTTTGATGGGTAAATTAATGTTATGGGACATCTGACATTCCTGTAAAGAAAAGTACACGGAACTACAAGAAGTTCTGATTGTAATAGATACATATCAAATGGTTCAGATCATGCTCTGCTTCATCTGATGGTTCCAGAGAGATATGCTGCTAAATGGGATTGCGAGGATCTGTGTATTCCCAACCTACCCATCTTTGTGTTGTAGCTAAACTGCATCAGAGACTGAGATGGAGCTCAATCATGCTGAACTAAGGGGCCAAATCAGCTCATCAAGTTTATGCCATTGGATGGCTGACCTAAAGGAAATAGTGGGATAGATATTATCTTTAATTAATATTAATGTCTCAATTAATATACATCAACTAAATGTGTTCTACCACCTGAGGACTAGTTGCTAACTACAATCTCCATGGGCTACTGGCTCAGTTTAACACATGGACTAGAAAAATATTACTGCAGTCTTTTCCTCTTTAATATCATGGAATTATGCAGGTAAATGTTAGCATCTGCCTTTGATGACAGATGGTTACTGAGATATGACAAGAAGTATTTTCATTTTTGATGTTGTTCTGCAAAAGCAAGTTATTAGAAGAGCTTTGCTTTGCAAATGTCAAATGCGGCAAATTTTCTTGCATGCTTCATTGAACAAGTAAATAATAAATTGTAATCCTATCTCTGAATATGCATATCCCAAATTTTATCTGTACCTCGATGTCTAACTTGGTATATAATGTTGATGCAGGAGTGGAGATGATGATCAGTTATGTTGATTCAACTCAGGTCATTCTCTTTGGAACAGGCTAATGGCACATGTGATTTATGCATAAAACTATGAGGTATCTACGTAGGATGAATCAGAAACACCAAAACTGGAAAGGGGAAGTCGAAGGGAGACCGGGAGACCTGGGGACCTGGGGACCTGATAGATGAACATAAAATGATGAGGCATCGATAGGGTAGAATCTTTTTTCCATGGTGAAAACGGGCATAGAATATGGTGAGAAGAGCAAAGTTTAAAGAAAATGTGTGGGGCGAGTGTTTTTACACAGGGAGTGGTGAGTGCCTGTAATGCATTGCCTGGAGTGGTAAGGGAAGTAGATAGAACAGCCACATTTAAAAGATTTTGAGATAGACACATAGATATGCAGGAAATGGAGGGATATGGATTAAGTGGAGTCAGAGCAGATTAGTTTAACAACATTATGTTCAGAACAGACATTATGGACCAAAGACCCTGTCCCTGTTCTGTCCTACTGTTCTATATGTTCTATGTTCAAACTCAAACTACACTGAAGCGAAAGGCTGGTGTGTGGGTGATGGAGAGGGGGTGGAGGGGACAAGAAGAGATGTATATTTACAGCAACATAATTCACCACAGAGGGTGGTGAATCTCTGGAATTCTCTGCCACAGAAGGTAGTTGAGGCCAGTTCATTGGATGCATTTAAAATGGAGTTAGATGTGGCCCTTGTGGCTAAAGGGATCAGGGGGCATGGAGAGAAGGCAGGTATGGGATACTAAATTGGATGATCAGCCATGATCATATTGAATGGCGGTGCAGGCTCGAAGGGCCAAATGGCCTACTCCTGCACCTATTTTCTATGTTTCTATGTTTCTATAATTCGAGGGTAGTTTAGGTAATAACTTTTCACCAAAGGGGGTGATATGTGCATGGAGCTTAATAACTCAAGGACTGTGGAGGCAGACACTCTCTCCACATTTAAGAAGCATTTAGTTTAGTGTTATATTCAAGATTATAGAGCAAGAATGGGTTAAATCTTGTGAGCTTTTTCTCAACTGCCATGGACACGGTGGATCAAAGGGCCTCCTGCAGTGCTGAAAATTTAATTGATGCTTTTATTCTATGATTTTCCACTTGAAGATCAGGTTCCTGTAGCAATGTGGAGTTCATGGATGTGAGTCATAGGGCAAAGATTTAACCCTACTTGTCCTGTACAAGTAACTCACATTGATAGTTTAAAACCATATAATCTCTTCTGACAATGGCATTATTCACACCAGTTCTTTTGGGATGTCTTCGTTTCCCCTTAACCATGGTTTCTCCTCCACTCTAGTAGAGAGAACTCTCAACTACATTAGGTCCATTTTAGCACTTCTCACACCCCCTCTCCTCCTACGTAGAACAAAAATAATTTATCCTTGCACTCCACACTCAATGGATGTTCCTCCATAATTTCTATCAACTCCATTGTAATGCCTCCACTGGATTGGTCTTTCTGGATTTTGAAAGGACCATTCCCTTCCTAATAGACTCGTCCAATCTTCCGGCTACACAAATAGCCATTCTTCTTGTCTCAATGACTTACCATCCAACTGATGGAGTTCAATCACCGCCTTTTACGTCTTCACTTCTCACCGTCCAAAGACTCAAACACTTCTTCCAATTGATGCAACAATTAATTTGTACTTTTTCCAAATTATGATCTGTTCTATTCTGTAGATGTTAGCAGAACATCTCCACTCACTTTGTAAATTTAACCCTCAGCTTCCACTCACCTGTTTGAAGCTCAAACTGTACTTTCACCTTGAACAGTCTTTATTTGACTTCCTGTACCATTCCAGTGAAGTTCAATTTAACCTCAAGAAACAGCACTTCATCTTCTCATGTGACATGTTACAACTTAGTATTATATTTGCAATTTCAGAAAATCAGCCATTCCATTCTTGTCTCTCACATTTCTTGTATTTTGTTTTTTGTTGCTGTCCTCGTGAGTTTGTACAATATTGTCACTATCTTTATTCACTATATTTTACCATGCTCTCGCAATCATTATCACCACTAACATATTTGCCATTCAATCACTCTTGTCACCCACAGTCCCTTTCATTTGTTCTCACCAACCTCTTACTTTTTTTTTCTGACTTTAAAGTTACATTTTTCCAACTTTTGCTTGTTCTGATGGTATATGTCTAAAATGTCACCTCTGCTTCTCTCTCCAGAGATGCTGCCTGTCATGTTGAGTATTTACATATTTTATTTCAGAATTAGAGCATCTTGTTTTAAGATTCTGCAAGTACTTTGGCTTGATGTCAACCTGTCTGATAATAATGGCTTCTCAATGTAATCTGCAGCAAGGACACTCAATACCTAGACTACCCAGTCACTGGATTGCCCAATAGATAACTTGAGAGCCACATGCCTGTTACTTATGGGCACTCTTCTGCTTACATAGTTTTCCATTGGTCCCATTATTTTTTGCATATTTTCCCCAAGAGATGTCCAAAAAGATTTAATTGAGGTCAGGAGTTAACAGAGCCCAGCTCAGTGCCTCACCATGATAAGCACGCACCCAACGTTATCAAATTCATCTTCTATGTATTTATTCACGGCACAAGGATGGAATACACAAATGAGAATGTGTCTCATTGTATGTCATGTTTCAATTGAGTTGATTCTAGTGAATTTAAGCAAACTTTTCAAACTAACCGGTTCTGATGTTGGAATAATTCTCTCTACAGTGTTTTGCTTCTCAAGTTTGTAGCACACAATTTTATTCAATTTTTGTCTCTCTCTTCTCCTCTATTTACATTCATCTATTTGCATCTCCTCTGGGCAGTTGATCTGTGATAAAAAAGGTTTCCACCTGGAGTTTAGAAGGATGAGGGGTATTTTATAGAAACATAAAATTATAAAAGGACTGTTAAAGCTAGATGCAGGGAAAATGTTCCCAATGTTGGGTGAGTCCAGAACCAGGGGCCACAGTCTTAGAATAAAGGGGAGGTCATTTAAGACTGAGAAAACACTTTTTCACCCAGAGAGTTGTGAATTTATGGAATTCCCTGCCACAGAGGGCAGTGGAGGCCAAGTCACTGGATGGATTTAAGAGAGAGTTAGATAGAGCTCTAGGGGCTAGTGGAGTCAAGGGATATGGGGAGAAGGCAGGCACGGGTTATTGATAGGGGACGATCAGCCATGATCACAATGAATGGCGGTGCTGGCTCGAAGGGCCGAATGGCCTCCTCCTGCACCTATTTTCTATGTTTCTATCCTTTCTCAGTTTTAAGCCACTGCTACTCGTGTCATTCATTCCTTTTTAGTCCCCACTCTACCACAGACATTCCCTTTGTTCTCGATACCCCTCCTCCTACTCTGCAACATCAAGCATGTTTGATCTTTTTTAATTTTCCCACTTCCGATAAATAATCGACCTGAAGCATTCACTCTGTTTGTCCATCTGGAGATGACTACCAAGCACTTCCAGTATTATCTATCTTTAGTCAGTTCCAGGATCTGTAGATTTAAAAAAATATATGCTCTACTGGAAACTTGTTTTTTGCAATTGAACAACAGTTGCGCAAAAAAAAGGTTTTCTTTGAAGAGAGACATTTAAAGAAAAATCTTCAAATACTGAATTGCTTTTAAATTTCATTCCACCTCTCTTTTATACCAATACATTTCACTGGCAGTTAGATGCTAATGAGCAGAATTTTACATGCTACATCAATAAAATAATTAAACAAAACACTCAGTGTTACTGTGACAGTCCATTGGTCCAGCTTTTAACCAATCATCAGAGGGTGCACCACTTGCATTAAGTGCCCTGACTTCGAGGCAAAATACACCTGTTGTAAAACAAGCAAGCTCATTAAAGAAAGCAAGTCAAGAATTTTGTTTACCTTTGAGATTATTTAATATCTTAAATTTTGGCAGAATTATGAGAACCTCATAGGCCAATAAAACACCTTTTTTGCCTAATGTTTGAAATATTTGGATCAACTAACATAATGACACAAGAATCAGTGAAGGAGAAAAATGTACATGGTTTAGATAAGTAAAGATAGAACTGTCAGTTATTCATGAAGCAAATGCACAAATAGGCTATAATATTTCCAATATAAAGAATACGAAATTTGTTCCTCTCATCAAATGGATGTAGAGCAAGTCAAAGAGAGGCACAAGAGGTCAGAGGGAAGTACTATGAAAGCACACCTAAAGGAAGAGCTCGTCTGAAAGAAGCCCAGATCTAGAGTGTGCAACAGTGAAAAAAAAATTGGACCAAAGGGAGAAGCAATGAACTAACTAAGATTGAGCAACAGTGCGCTAGATGGATAAACATGGAAGTAAATAAAGGAAGCATGGTCTAAAGGGATAACACAAAGCAGAGGAAGAAAGAGCGAACCATCTAGAAGTGCAGAGAATCCAGTGGAGGTGAGGATGAGCGGTGCGATGAAAACCAGAAAAAAAGCAGATTGAAGAGTTGTGAATTAGTTGATGGAACAGTGAAGCAGAATGAGCAACAATGAATCAATAGTTGACAAGGTGGATAGACAAAGAACCATAAGAAAGAACAATAAAGTAGAAGGGAGAGTCGTAAACCATAGGGAAGAAATGTGAACCAGATGGAGCGACTGTGAATTGAAAGAGGAGAATAGAGATTCAGAAGAAGGCATAGAGATGCAGATGGTGGACAGAAACCTAAATGGAGAAATAGTACTGAGCAATCAAACGGCCTACCAGTAGGAGAAGCAACAAGCGAGAGGAGAAACATTGAACAAAAGGAAAGAATAATGAAGAAGCGGATGGATCAATTCTAAACCAGAGTGTAACCCAGAGGAGAAATAGTTACCCATGTGGCGAGATTTTAATCCAGTGTAAGAACAAAGGAAGACAACATGGAACTATGAATCAAATGGAATAAAAGTAAATCACGCAAAGATAAATGAACCGGTCTCGTATCGGAGGTGATAGTGGACCCGTGTGAGGAAGTGTGAATCAGATTTTATACTGTGCACATGAGGGGAGAACAGTGAATCTGGACTGTAAACTAAGGGTAGGGACCTGAACTGGGGGGAGGATAGAGATCCGAGGGGGAGGGGGAGGGATAGTAATCCAAGTGGAGTTCTATGTTATCCCACTTTCGCAGCCGACACATGTGAGCAATTTACAGAAGAGAATTAACCTGCAGACCCAAGTGTCTATGCATGGTACATATGAACTCCTTACAGACAACACCCATAATCAGTATCAAACCCGAGTTTCTGGCTCTGTGAGGCAGCAGGTTTATCGCTGCACCACTGTGCAACCCTCCTGTCAGTTGACATTCCATTAAGAAGCTTCTGTTGTGGTAAATTAGCTTTTATAGATATTCATTATTAAGACAATATTTTGTCTGGTTCTACTTATTATAGTTATCATACATTCACTTTCCATGCTGGATTACAGCAACGTATGTACCATTATCTCCTCTGCTAAAAGGATATTATAACCATGGCAGCCTGCAGCGAATCCCTCATATTTTCAGCAATTGCATTTCATAGCAGTTCAATTGTGGCGTTTTCCTATATTTCATCAAAAAGTTACAAGATTAGATCTGTCATAAACTGTCTATGTAATAATTGGATTATTTAATATCCATCAGCTATTATGGTGTTCAATCTGGCTTGCTTATCACACTGCAAGAAATAATCACCAGCTATCTTATATGCTTCACAGAACCCACATATTTGAGCATCTCCACAACACACGTTAGTACATCACTGGTTTACAAATGATGAAACACTGTATGAAGTCTAACTCAATTTCCTACCACCTTAAATTATTGCAAAAAATGCAGGAATGGACACAATATGGAATCAGCAAGCTCCCCCTTGAGAATTCACAGCCTAATGCAGCTTTGGAAACATAGGCAATGTGTTTCTGTCAGTGGAGTCAGAAGTAAATTTCAATACTTTTCTTAAACTAAATGTTGCTTGGCAAAGTCTAAAAAAAGTGCAGAGCTTCTTTATGCTCTATTACTCCATCCTTCCATCCATGGTTCAATAGTACCTTTATGTCACATGCATCTAAGTATAGTGAAATAATTGTTTTGCATACAGTTCTGTATGTTAGGCAGAATCATACGAAGAGTGTAAGATAGTTGACCACCCTAAGTCAGTACACACGTCAAAATGATTTAAGTGCCATTTTGTACCTTTCAAGTCTGAAATTTCATTAAAATGTTGGAGTCTTAACTTGGCCACAAAGGCCCATTGTCCCGGCGGCAGCCCTGCGTTGGTCATACTAGGGTTGACCTGGCCAGGTGACATATTGATGTCTGCCACCACTGTTCTGCTGTTCCATGCCACTTCATGCCTCATTCAGTCTGTGCGTTTGGCCACTCAGAGCGGCACCCGATCTATAGGAGCCCCAGGTTGATTCAGGACTCCTTCAACTTGTCTAGTCTGACTCCTCCTCAACATCAACCCTTTACATTATCTAGGTATGTTACAAAACCTACCTGAATCGTGGCTGAGCATCTGCCCTACCCCGTGTGCGCGATTTTGGCGCTGTTTAGAGGGGGCGGGTTTAAAACGCGATTTTTACTAGGCTGTTCCAATCGAAAATGTTCAGCCTAGTAAATCATTAACGGAAAATCGCTGAAAGACCCCGTCGCAAAAGGTATTATTAGTTTTTATGGCCTTGTATAATATTTATAGTAGTTTAAAAATCACTCTCTCACTCCACAACCTCTCGCAGCCCCAGGGTTTTATAAAGCAAACAATTAAAGGTATGTACCTTATTTTTACATTAAATGGGGCTTGTTTATAACCCTGTATATAAAGTTTTCTATAGCGAGTAGTTCATTTTGGGCTCTTTATATCCCGCAGTATTTTTCTGGGCACTTGAGGGCACAAATCCAGCGCAATGTGAACGTTCTAAACCAGCGCGTTCACAGGAACCCACTAGAAAGCCGATTTAAATTGACTTTAATTTTCAGCAAATGAACACTAAATTCCTTCCATTTGCCCTATAAATTGATGTAAATGAGATTTAAAAATCATGTTTTATTGTGAATTATTTGTGAATATTATTTGGACACTTGGGCTATTTAAAAATGTTAATCATTTATTAAGAAATGGATAGATGTTTAGATCTAGGAATTGAAGTTTGAAATTAGCTACAATTGGGTAACTAACTAATTATATGCTTTAATTTCAGGTCATCTAAGTAAGATTATTTTATATTTGTTTCAGAATGCTTCAATCTATGATAACTGAAAATTTCATTCAGTTCTCTTAATTTTAAAAAAGGTTATGGGCTTTTGACTGTCCACGATCACAGCTTTTTTGTTATGTCCATAGAAAATCAATAGGGAACAAGATGCTAATTTCCGAGTATGCAAATGGCCATAACTTTTTTATTACTTGAGATATGAAAGTGAATTAGGTGTCAAATTAAACATTGTTATGCTTTATCTGATGAGATAAATTGCAGACTTGATTTTTTAAATCTCAAAATTTTGTAACATTGCTACATTATCCTTTACATCCAACAGCCATCACTCAGCCTCCGTGCATTTCTCACAGCCGACCCAGAGAAACTCCAAGCACCTTTGAGGGCGCAGGAGCTAGATCATCAGCCTTCTCATTGGCATGGATCTTTCCTCTGTCTGCTGCAGTTGGTATCTATCTATCTATCTATCTATCTATCTATCTATCTATCTATCTATCTATCTATCTATCTATCTATCTATCTATCTATCTATCTGTCTATCTATCTATCTATCTATCTATCTATCTTTGAAAAATATTACAGAACTATGCAATTTATCAACAGAAACATAGTCAAGCTAATCAAGGAAAAATCATAATATAATCCGGATGTACGCACATTGATTGTTTCAGTATTTCTATAAATTGAAGTTTTGTGAATTGTTGTGATGCAGACAACTGTTTGAAATGTGAATCGTTCTTGTCATAAACTCTCAGTTCTACAATAACTTTCCGCAGAAATCACACTGTGAGACCACACAGGGATAATCTAAATTGAACCTTCAAGCAACTACTAACTATTTCAAACAATTATCTGTGAAATGTGTAATCACTGCATGAGAGTTATAATCCATAAGGGTACCCATCTCATTAACATTTTTTTTTAAATTAGGGAAGGATAATTAATCCATATAATTTTCCAAAGTTAATCAGATGTTTGTTAATCTTGATTTATTTTAAAATGTACACAAATGTGAAGGTAGCACAGTTAATTTATAACCCCAAAACAGCTTAAGCTTGTGGAAACAGTAAAACATGCAGAAGCTAGAATTTGTTACTCTTCTTGGTTACTCTTTCAAATACTCTTTCAAATAACTCAATAATGTTTGTAAAACATGATCACCCATTCATAAAAATATGCTGAATACCCGTAATCAGCCCATCTCTATCCAAATGCAGGTAGACAAAAGTGCTGGAGAAACTCAGCGGGTGCAGCAGCACCTATGGAGCAAAGGAAATAGGCAACGTTTCAGGCCAAAATCTTTCTTCAGACTGATGGGGGGGGGGGGAGAGGGGGGAGAAGACAGGAAAAAGGAAGAGGAGGAGCCTGAGGGCTGAGGGAGAGCTTAGAAGGGGAGGAGACAGCAATGTTTATGCCACTAGGGTGCAGACTTCCCAAGCGGAATATGAGGTGCTGTTCCTCCAATTTCCGTTGGTGATCACTCTGGCCATGGAGGAGACCCAGGACAGAGAGGTCGGATTCGGAATGGGAGGGGGAGTGGAAGTGCTGAGCCACCGGGAGGTCAGGTTGGTTAATGCGGACCGAGCGGAGGTGTTCGGCGAAATGATCGCCAAGCCTCCGCTTGGTCTCACCGATGTAGATCAGCTGACAAGTAGAGCAGCGGATGCAATAGATGAGGTTGGAGGAGATGCAGGTGAACCTCCGTCGCACCTGGAATGACCAGTGCCTCTATCAAAATGCATATGCATCATATCCCTTAGAATCCTCTCCAGTAACTTACCTACCTTAGACGTTAGGCTAATTGGTCTATAGTTCTCAGGCTTTTGCTTGCAGCCCTTCTTAAATATAGGCACAACATTAGCCACCCACCAATCATCTGGCATCTCATCCTTGTCCAACGATGGTTCATATATCTCAGATAGGACTCCTGAAATTCCTTCTAATCTTCTGTAAACCATTGCAACTCCATACAGTCTCATCCAATATGATTGCTCCACTCACATCAGCCTTCCTTTTTATACTCATCCACTCACCAGAGCCAATTTGCAGCAGCTAATGTACCTACCCACCTACATGACTTTGGTGTGTGTGAGGAAAACAGAGCAGCCAGGGAAAACCCACACCATCAGAGGGAGATCATGCAAACTCCACAGAGGCACCAGTGAAGATTATGGTTCAGCCTAGCTGTGAGGCTGCTGCTCTACTAGTTATCTGTGTCACTGTGCACTGATCTATGTACTTGTCAGTATGATCATACGGCAGAGGGTAAGTTGGGAGTGGTGATATATGCATAAACCTGCATCCTAATACTTCCAGATGCTGAAAGTATAGGGATTTTGTTATTTTATGATTGTTAAATAACATTAATAATGTCAATATCATAGAAAAGGAGAAAGTCACAATGAGTCATAAGGCATGGAAACAGGACCTTTGGCCCATTAAGTTCATGCCAACCATCAAACACCCATTTACACTAATCCTATATTATTTTTACCACACCAGCCTTAACCCTCCACCACCCAAAATTCTGCCACTCACAACATACTGCTGACAATTTATGGTGGTTAATTAACTACCATAATGCATGTATTTGGGATGCGGCAGAAGACGGGAGCATCCAGAAGAAGTAATCACAGAGAACATGCAAACTTCACTGAGGTCATGATCGAACCTTTATCATTGGAGCTGTGAAGCAGCTGACCTAGTAACTGCACCACCCTACCTTCCCATTCTGCACCATACTGCCGTGCTTTCCTGCCCAACATTACAAAAAAAATAAAGCACCCACTTTTATGTACTTAAATTCCACACACTTCAGTGGAAGGAACAACCAAATCAATTGTTTTTTCAAGCATTAATAGGGGCCAGCATAAGCCGTGTGACTGGAGACCTTAAAAATTATTATTCCCTGTGTTCAGGGATTTTCAAATCTAACTTGTAAATTTGGAATAGAAATCAGCACCCGAGATCCTGGGCTCTACAGTATTAATCTTACTAAAGCTTTTCCTAAAAAAGAACATTATATGTTTGCATTAAGAAGTTTCTTTATATCTCTATATTTCTAACATTAACCTTCTAGGTCAAATGGAGGGGAAGATTTTGCCTGCAGCACTATTCCCAGGGTAAATTCTCGAGAAGCATGGTTAAATCGGAATGGGCACCCAGCTGACATCTTTCCCAGGTCTCCAAACATCTCCCCCAAGGCCAACATTATTGGTGCTCCAGAGGATACACAAATGTGCATCACATCAATCACGTCAAACTTTGGACTCATGGGTCCAAATTCCTTTCTTCCCATGTATGGCCTTATAATGTTATCTGCAGTGTTAAGACATCTTGTCTCATATTTATTTTATAATGTTTAAGCTTGCATGCTTTATTTGAAATAATGCTACATTTACTAATTATGTACAAAACTAAACAAAGCAAAACTGACATTTAAATAAACAGAAAGTAAACATTTAGACATATAAATCAGTGGTAGATCATCATTTGAACAATTAAATTATTCGATGAAAATAACAGAAAATAGAACATAGAAAAGATCCATGCCTTTGTCAATCATGATAGTAGTCAAACTAATCCCATCTTTCTTCACAAGGTCCTTATCCCCATATTCCCTGACTGTTCATATTTTGTATGAATGCTTCTTAAATGTTGCTACTATATCTGCATCTACCACCTCCCCTAACAATGTTTTCCAGGTGCATACCACACACTATATTAAAAACTTGCCTTGCATATACCGCTTAAACATGTCACCTCTCACTTTAAACCTATGCCCACTGGTATTTGCCATTTGCATTCTGGAAAAAAAATGTCTGATGTTTATATCCTTTTTATGCCTCTCATATTATAAACTGCTATTCGGTCATCCCTCAACTACTGACTGTCCAGATAAACGAATCTAACTATGTCCAACCTCTCCTTATAACATGTACTCACTAATCCAGGCAACATCCTGGTGGACATATTTTTCATTCTCCACAAAGCCTCCACGTTCTTTCTATAGTGTGGTGACCAGAAATGTACCCAATACTCCTAATTTGCTCAACCAAAGTTTTATACAGCTGCCACGTGTACTGTCAATAATTATACTTAATATTCAAAGTAGTGAGGTTGATTTTGGATATCGTGACATTCAGAAGATTTTCAATAAAGTGTAACATAGGTGATAGCTATGAAGGAAGGACCATTGAATTGTTGTTGTATAGATATAAATTGCTTCATTGATACTTCATTAAATGGAACAATCTATAGCTTGGAGGGTAATATGTAGTTGGAACTATTTGGAAAGTCATGAATCAAATTGAGCTTGGCATAGTCAATGGTTTCACAGTGACTGGTATTCAATTGTTCACGGGTTGGACAGTTCCAGATTTATGCAGTCTTGCTGCAAGTTCAGGTCATCTCTTACTCTACTATGTCATTGGGCTCCATGTGTAATCCAAGAGGGAGCCCAATCATATACTCTGATACCTCATTAACAGACTGGTGAATGTACATCAGTCAGACCTGAGATAGGATCTGAATTTAGAGATCATGAAGAAGAAAGATAAATTCAGTTCAATGTTTTTAAAGCAATTTTAACAGTTTTAAAATGCATTTGCCCATCAGAGATATTTGAAAACTTTTAGAAAGCCTCAAAATTTTCAGCAGGAACTGAGGCTCAAGTGAGCCAAGGTGTGGTTATGGCGTTTTAGAATTGGGAGCTCAGTGATGAACTAATAGATGCCTCGGTGCATCACGACCTCGATGAACCTGGAATTGCAGGATGGGAAGCCCCAGAATGATTAGCCCTCTATGTCTTTGCAAAGAGTGTACAGCAATGGGAAGAGCGCAGAAAATAAGTTTGGAAAAACAAGCTGGATCAAGAATATATCAGCCCAATGGGAAACAGGACTACATGTTAGCATAAAAGCTCATCTATGGGCAGAATGAGCATGGTGACATAGAAATCAGCAGTAACCATGCTTTTAATTTGATAAATATAGGCAGGTAAAGCAACACATGCGACATGGAGGTGCTGCGGTAGAGCTGTTGATTGCAGCACCAGAGACCCAGGTTCGATCCTGACTATGAGTGCTGTCTGTTCAGAGTTTATATGTTCTCCCTATGACCACATGGGTTTTCACAAGGTGCTCTGGTTTCCTCCCACACTCCAAAGACATACAAGTTTTCCATGCACATCAGAGAGAAGCAGCAGCGGAGGGAAAGAAGATTTAAAAAGGGCGCCAAAGGCCCAGGTTCAAGTAATTCACTAATTACCCCAAAAGTAGTGGATTAGGTAACAGATAAAGAAGTGCAGCTGTAGCGGGGCACACTTGTTGGGAGCGACCTTGTTGAGGTGAAGTGCCTTGGGAGGTAAAGTGTGATTTTACTTCGGATTCACGTGAGTGGCTACGTGAAGAACACCGCCAGGACACATGCGTGTCATATTGCTACACGCATTGCAACGAGTCACAGCAGGGGGAAGGACATTCCCCTTTAGCGGCAGAATTTAAAAGCCGGGAACAGCAGGTAAGGAGACTCTGCGTTTTTCCCACTTACCTTCCAGGTGGAAAGATGGACAGATCCATGAGAAGGAAGGCTGCGAAAAAGCTGGCGGGGGAGAACCGCGGAGTTGCGGGCAGCCAGCAGCAACAGCAGCAGCTGATGGCACGCCAATTTCCCGAAATGGGAACAGCTCTGCCCGACTTTGCTCCCGCACCGGCCAAATCCACACCACGGCCGGGCGGGAAAGCGAAGCAAAAAACAAACAGGATGGCAGACTCCGATGAGTCTGACTCCGAGCAGCCGCGAGCGGCCAGCACCCGTGAGCATTGGGGCCGGTTGGGGCGGCTGGAGGATCAGGAGCAGCCGCAAGCGGCCAGTGCCCGTGAGCATTGGGGCCGGTTGGAGCGGCTGGGGGAACAGGAGCAGCCGCGAGCGGCCAGTGCCCGTGAGCATTGGAGCCGGTTGGAGCGGCTGCTGGAGGAAATACTCCAAAGTGGCAGGCTCCGGGAGATGGAGGCTAGCCACAATGGGCAATTAATAAGCCCCACAGCAGTACCCCTTGTGGGGCTGCACAGTGTTTCTCCCTCATCAGAGGAGAGCACGGAGGGTCAAGTCTGGGCTGACCCTGAAGAGGGGAGTGATCAATATACCCCCAGTATGCCTGGGGTGAAAGAAAATATGCTGGACATGGTGTCCCAGTTTATCCAACCAGACCAAACTGGCCAAGACCTGGAGCCGAAAATAGCGGCAAGCGTTGACTATATGTCATTTAACCAACTACAGGCACAGGCACTATCAGACACCATGGCACAACATTTATCACCAGGGAACTGCAAGTCACTAAATGTTCCCAATGTTCCCAAGAGTCTTCGGCGAGGAGGCTGAGGCAAGGAGGCTACGCTTGATCAAAATTTGTGATTTTTGTCCACTGAAGGTAATTGGTGCAGTGTGTTTCCTGCAGGATGTGGGAAGTCAGGGACACCACTGGAGCTTCTGGAAACAACATCTGCAGAAATTGTGTCCAGGTGCAGCTTCTGAATTAATGTGTTGGGGAACTGGAGAAGCAGCTGGTTAACCTCAGGGCCATCAGGGAAAATGAGAGTTCCATGGACAAGACCTACAGTGAGGTTGTCACGTCCAGGATACAGGAAGAGTGAAGGTCTGTGACTGTGAGAAAGGCGAATAAATGTGAAGTGTAGAAACCCTGGTGGCTATGCTGAATGAAAACAGGAACACCCTCTTGGGAACTGTTGGGGCAGACAACGCTTCCAGTCTGAGAGGCCGACAGGTCGGTGGCTCCAATCCTAGCGATGAGACTCGACCGGCGAGACCGAAGTCGGGCAGAGCCATAATTATGGGTGACTCCATTGTCCGAGGTGTGGACAGGAGATTCTGTGGTGGCAGGTGAGACTTGAGGATGGTCTGTTGCCTCCATGATGCCAGGGTTCAAGATGTCACGGGCCGACTTCAGAATATCCTCGAGAGGGAAGGTGAACAGCCGGAAGTAATTGTGCATGTGGGCATAAACAACATCAGGAAGAAGTGGAAGGAGGTTCTGCAACATGAGTTTAGAGAGTTAGGAAGAAGACTGAAAAGAAAGACTTCTAGGGTGGTTATCTCTGGATTGCTTCCTGTACCTCGTGCTGGTGAGGGCAGGGACAGGGGCATAGGGGATTTTAATGTGTGGCTGGGGGGGCTGGTGCAGGGAGAAGGGATTAGATTTATAGAGCACTGGGATTTCTTCTTGGTAGGAATGACCTGTACAAAAGGGATGGATTACACCTCAACTGGAGGGGAACCAACGTTCTGGCAGGCAGGTTTGCTAGTGATACATAGCGGGGGGAGGGGTGGACAAATTGGAAGTATAAAGATGAAGTTAGAGGAAGTGAGTACAGGAAAAGCTAGAAAAGACTCCCAAATTAATGGGAAGGAAAGTTCCAGAGGGGATAAGAGAATAAGGTCAGGGCCAATAGTGACCGGTGTGAGAGAGGAGATGAATACCGAAGTTAAAGTGTTGTATATTAATGCGCGAAATATAAGAAATAAAGTGGATGAGCTTGAGGCTAAGTTAGATATTGGCAAGTATGATGTTGTGGGAATTACAGAGACATGGCTGCGTGAGGACTAAGGCTGGGAGCTGAATCTTCAGGGCTATACATCCTATCGAAAAGACAGACAGGTGGGCAGAGGGGGTGGGGTAGCTTTGTTGGGAAGGAATGAAATTTAATCCCTTGCGAGGGATGAATTAAGGGACAGAAGTTTAGGGTTAATATGAGGGGGAACTTCTTTACTCAGAGAATGGTAGCGGTGTGGAATGAGCTTCCAGTGGAAGTGGTGGAGGCAGGTTCATTGGTATCATTTAAAAATAAATTGGATAGGCATATGGATGAGAAGGGAATGGAGGGTTATGGTATGAGTGCAGGCAGGTGGGACTAAGAGGAAAAAAAAAGAAAAAAAAAAATTGTTCGGCACGGACTTGTAGGGCCGAGATGGCCTGTTTCCGTGCTGTAATTGTTATATGGTTATATTATATGACATAGAATCAGGAGATGTAGAGTCAGTATGGAAAGAACTGAGAAATTGTAAGGGTAAAAAGACCCTAATAGGAGCTATCTACAGGCCCCCAAACAGTAGCCTGAACAGTAGCGAGGGTGCAAATTGAATCAAGAATTAAAATTTGCATGTCACAAAGATATTGCTACAGTGATTATGGGAGATTTCAACATGCAGGTAGACTGGGAAAATCAGGTTCATACTGGACCCCAAGAAAGGCGGTTTTGTGGAGTGCCTTCGAGATGGATTATTTGAGCAGCTAGTACTGGAGTCTACTAGGGAGAAGGCAATTCTGGATTTAGTGTTGTGTAATGAACCAGATTTGATAAGGGGACTCAAGGTACAGGAGCCATTAGGAGGTAGTGACCATAATATGATAAGTTTTAAGCTACAATTTGAGAGGAAGAAGGAAAAATCAGGTGTCAGTATTACAGTTGAGCAAAGGGGACTATAGAGCTGGCCAAAGTTGACTGGAAAGAGACCCTAGCAGGGATGACAGTGGAACAACAATGGAGGATATTTCAGGGAATAATACAGAAGGTGCAGAAAAGAGGAAGAAATATTTAAGAGGAGTAAGAGGCAACCGTGGCTGACAAGGGAAGTCTAGTACAGTATAAAAATAAAAGAGAAATATAACATAGCAAAGATGAGCGGGTAGCCAGAGGATTGGGAAACCTTTAGAGAGCAACAGAAGATAACGAAAAAGGCAATACAGGGAGAAAAGATGAGGTACAAAGGTTAGCTAGCCAAGAATATAAAGGAGGATAGTAAAAGCTTCTTTTGGTATGTGAAGAGGAAAAAAATAGTTGAGACAAATGTGGGTCACTTGAAGACAGAAACAGATGAATTTAATATGGGGATAAAGGAAATGACAGATGAATTGAATAGGTAGGAAGACACAAACAATCTTCCAGATGTACTAGTGGCCAGAAGACCTCAGGTGATGGAGGAAGAGAAGGAAATTCACATTTGGCAAGAAATGGTGTTGGGTAGACTAATGGAACTGAAGGCTGATAAATCCCCTGTGCCTGATGGTCTGCATCCCAGGGTACTTAAGGAAGTGGCTCTAGTGATCATTAGCGATTATTAGTGACAATAGTGATCATTTTCCAATGTTCTGTAGATTCAGGATCAGTTCCTGTGGATTAGAAGGTAGCTAATGTTATCCCACTTTTTAAAAAAGGCGGGAAAGAGAAAACAGGGAATTATAGACTAGTTAGCCTTACATCGATGATGGGGAAGATTTTGGAGTCAATTATAAAAGATGAAATAGCAACACATTTGGATAGAAGTAACAGGATTGGTCCGAGTCAGCATGGATTTACGAAGGAGAAATCATGCTTGACTAATCTTCTGGAATTTTTTCAGGATGTAACCAGGAAACTGGACAAGGGAGAGACAGTGGAAGTAGTGTACCTGGACTTTCAGAAAGCCTTTGATAAGGTCCCACGTAGGAGATTAGTGGGCAAAATTAGAGCACATGGTATTGGGGGTAAGGTACTGACATGGATATAAAATTGGTTGGCAGACAGGAAACAAAGAGTAGGGATAAATGGGTCCCTTTCAGTATGGCAGGCAGTGACTAGTGGGGTACCGTCAGGCTCGGTAATGGGACTGTAGCTATTTACAATATACATTAATGATTTAGATGAACGGATCAAGAGTAACATTAGGCAATTTGCAGATGACACAAAGCTGGGTGGCAGTGTGAACTGTGAGGAGGATGCCATGAGGACGCAGGGTGACTTGGACAGGTTGGGTGAGTGGGCAGATGCATGGCAGATGCAGTTTAATGTGGATAAATGTGAGGTTATGTGGCAAGAACAGGAAGCCAGTTTATTATTTGAATGGTGTCATGTTAGGAAAAGGAGAAGTACAATGTGATCTGGGTGTCCTTGTTCATCAGTCACTAAAAGTAAGCATGCAGATACAGCAGGCAGTGAAGAAAGCTAATGGCATGTTGGCCTTCATAACAAGTGGGATTGAGTATAGGAACAAAGAGATCCTTCTACGGTTGTACAGGGCCCGAGTGAGACCACACCTGGAGTATTGTGTGTAGTTTTTGTCTCCAAATTTGAGGAAGAACATTCGTGGTATTGAGAGAGTGCAGCGTAGGTTCACGAGGTTAATTCCCGGGATTTATTTTTTAAAAATAAATTGGATAGGCATATGGATGAGAAGGGAATGGAGGGTTATGGTATGAGTGCAGGCAGGTGGGACTAAGGAGAAAAAAATTTGTTCGGCACGGACTTGTAGGGCCGAGATGGCCTGTTTCCGTGCTGTAATTGTTATATGGTTATATGGTTATATGGTGGGACTGTTCAAAGATCAAAGAATGGTGCGAGTGGGCTTGTATACACTGGAATTTAGAAGGATGAGAGGATATCTTATTGAAACATATCAGATTAAGGGATTGAACACGCTAGAGGCAGGAAACATGTCTCTGATGTTGGGGGAATCCAGAACCAGGGGCTACAGATTAAGAATAAGGGGAAGGCCATTTAGAACAGAGATGAGGAAAAACCTTTTCACCCAGAGAGTTGTGAATCTGTGGAATTCTCTGCCTCAGAAGGCTGTGGAAGCCAATTCTCTGGATGCTTTCAAGAGAGAGTTAGATAGAGCTCTTAAAGATAGCAAAAGGATATGGGGAAAAGGCAGGAACGGGGTACTGATTGTGGATGATCAACCATGATGACAGTGAATGGCGTTGCTGGCTCGAAGGACCAAATGGCCTACTCCTGCACCCATTGTCTATTGTCAATTGTAGGTTAATTGGCTTTGGTAAAAATTGTAAATTGTCCCTGGTGTTTAGGATAGTGCTAATATTATGGGGATTACTGGTTGGCGCGAACACAGTGGGCCAAACGGCCTGTTTCCACGCTGCATCTCTTAACTCTAGACGTCATGTCGCATTTATATCCATGTCTTCATGAACAGAGCTAGCAAAAACAAAAATTCTCTTCCATAATTATGAGTGAGGTGCTTTTTTGAAAGAGTATAAAACCTTATACTCCTTATAAAATCGTATAAAACCAAGATGTGACCCTAGTATACACACGTAGTTGCAGGCATTGCTAACTGCAATGTACCATGCAATTATTTGTTAAAGGCCTGTCCCACATGGCGATTTTTTCAGCGACTGCCAGCGTCATTGACTGAACATTTCAAAATCCAGCTGCGACAAAAAACACCGCACGTCAATATGTCATCACGCCGCGTCACGCCGCATTACGCTGCAACTTTATCGGTGACCTTATACGTCAGGTAATGATGCCGGCAGTCTCTGAAAAAAATCGGCAAGTGGGACACTTGAGGAAACACTGTGGGTCAATACGTCGTCACGCCACGTCACGGCTGCGTCACGCCGCGAGTTTTTTGGTGACCTGATACGTCAGTCAATGACGCCGACAGTCGTCAGAAAAATCGTCAAGTGGGACAGGCCCTAAAGTCTAATATACAGTGGAAACACAAAATGGACAACTAATGGAACATACTGTATATAAAGCAAATGTTATTCTGTAATCCACTTCCTGGATTATACATTAACAAATTAATGGATGCACAAGTTAGTGAATATATTTTGCTAACAAAGCTTTAATTGAAATGGAATAAATATTTTGATTCAATACATTAACTGGAAAACATGAATATGTATTTGAAATTTTATATATATATTAATACATGAGGAATCAGAAAAATAGGTCATGAAGGAAATGTTAATCCTGGTCAAATTGGGGAGGCCAGGACCCTAAAATTGAGTAAAGGCTTCAGGGCTGCTAGGCCATTTGTTCAATTTAAAAGTGCTCTCTATTGAAATGCTCGGTAGGCGGCGCGACTCTCGTCAGCAGCGGCCTCTGCAGCCCGTCCGCGTTTTTATTATTTTTGTCTATGTTTTTATGTAGTTTTTTGGTATTTTTTGTTGGGGGGTGTGTGTGTGTGGGGGGGGGGGGGGGGGGGGTGGGAGGGAGGGGGTAACTTTTAAATCTCTCCCTGCACGGGAGACCCGACCTTTCTTTGTCGGGTCTCCATTGTCGTTGGGGCTGCAACGAGGAGCGGCCTCCAACAGGAGAAGACCGGGGACTCTGGTGCCGACTACTCACCTCACCGTCGCGGAGCTGGCCGAGTCCAGAGCAGGTGGAGCGGTGGTGGAGCGCTGCTGCTGCTGCGGCCCGACCTCCGGAGATTCGGAGGCTGCAACTGCAGGTCTGGTGGACGGCGGCACCGGGAGCCCGCGGGTCCCTGGAGGGAGACCGCTTTTCAGGACTCCTGCAACGGCGACATCTCCCGCCCGAGTTGCGGGGTTGAAGAGCTCCTGGAGCGGGGCTTGACATCACCGCCCCGCGCGGCTTGGAATGGTCGCGGGACTCTGCGAGCGCACGCCGGGGGCTCTAACATCAAGACCCGGTGTGCGACCTTGCACCACCCGGCGTGGCTTTAATGGCCGCGGGACAATCGCCATCACCAGCCGGGGGCTTTGACTTTGACTCTGACATCGGGGGGGGGGGGGGGGGGGGGGGGGGGAGAGTGCAGTGGAGAGATAAGTTTTTTTGGCCTTCCATCACAGCAATGTGATGGATGTTTATGTAAATTATGTTGTGTCTTGGGTCTATTTGTTTGTAATGTATGGCTGCAGAAACGGCATTTCGTTTGGACCTCAAGGAGTCCAAATGACAATTACATTGAATCTTGAATCTTGAATCTTGAATCTTGGGACAAGCTACAGAATGGTGCCAGTTTGTCTAGTGCCCAGATCCGAGCTGCAAGAAGAGAATGGGAACATCTGCAGATGCTAACAATTAGGTGCAAGATGCATAAAATGGATTGGTTGAAGACAAACCCGACATACACTTTGTAAATAATTGTAAATAATGTTTCAAAGTTTTACTGTACTAAATGTTGATTGGATGAGGTGTTGAGTGTTGTCTGGTTTACTTGCATATCAGGACAAATGTTGCGATGTTTGTTTCCTCTGAGAAACACTGCTTGAATACAATGTATTAGGCACTGTATTATTGGGTTTGGGAAATGTCTGTCATGTATGGGGTTAATGGATATCTGTAATTGGATTTGAAACCCCCATGTGGTTTTGCCCCTCAAGGTCCGGGAACCTATAAAAGTCCACTGACATGAGATCCTGTGTCGATCTTCTGCGAGAGCGCTTGGGACTGCGTGACCTTGTGGAGTGTCTCTGTTTGAGCGAAGCCGAGAGGGCTTGATCAGGCAGATACGAGGATCGAACCCGCGGAGGTTAGGTACAGTAGTGGGAACTGTAATTGTGTTTTGTCAAAATAAAGTTTAGATGCGCAAGTACTTGACTCAGTGACTTTTCACTGAAACTAGGCTGGGAGGAAGCTTAGAATGAGCAATTTACAGAATGACACCACATAGTTTTATTCCAGACAAAAGAAATGTTAAAGCTTCTGATTACTGAGATGTTGGATGACCATGGAACCTTCTAGTCACTTGTTTTACAACTTTTACCCGAAGAATGTTCAGTCAATACACTGCAAGGTACAGGCGATTTTTCCTCATTATCCACAATTTCTTTGAAGTCTGGCTGGTACTCAGTTATTAAAACTACGAAAAATAACATTGACAAAAAAGTAATCATGCTGAAACAGTTGCACTGAGGCAAATCCCTGCTTCTTTGAACATAATTCCCTTGTTCTAGTTAACAGAATTGGACAGCCATGCAAATCCTCTCCATATGAATGGATGCAGAAATGGTAATGTTTCACTTGACAAAAACACACTTGACAAGTAGCATCAAACCTGCCATGTTCCACAGATCGCTACCAGAAGGAAGGATTAGTCATTAGCTTGCTGTTCTGTTCATAGCTGGACAGTTTATTGCCACACATTTGGCAGAAAAAAAAGTATTTTCTTTGGGGGAATCTCAGCGGCATTGACATTTACTGACAATAAATCTTCTTGTGGATTGATTTGGAATGATTCAGTTTGATGGACATAGCATTTAGCGCAGTCATTCTTTTTGCAATAACGTTACAATAAGGCTCTTAATTATCCCAGAGCATGGTAAAATATGATCTCTAACCGAATGAATGCAGTAATTTCCTTTTCTTCTAAGACCCTGGTGGATATAAATTGCAGATTCATCCAGGCAAGATTGAAGTAAAGGCCACAAATAATATTCAAATTACTTTTTCTACCTTTTCCTGTGGAAAGGATTTGAACGTTGATGTTATTATCCCTTAGGGAGTCTGCATGCCTCAAGCATTCTTACCTCATTCAATACAACAATGTTTAAAATTTTTACCCCAGTCGGATATAGTGTCAAATAGGCTACATGTTGAGCAGTTTCCCTTGGGCATAATACCAATGCTTTGCAAAAGTGTGCATACTGCTGAAATTTAGTGTGATGCCACAATCCTTGACATGCATGTCAATTAAAATTGTGCTTGTGTGCTTTTGCGCATCTGTGCTTATGTATGTGCATCTGTCTTGTGTCTGCATGCACGTCATTGTTTGTGTAAGTGCTTGTCTGCACTTGTGTGTGTATGCCTGAGTTTGTGTGTGCTTGTGGATAAGTGCAACTGTGCTCTTTTGCACATGTGCATCTGTGCGTGTGTATGCGTGTTTGTGTGTGTGCCTTTCTTATGTGTGTCCTATAGATTTTTCCACTAAAAGTGATGCTACTGTGTGTTCTGCATTTTTATCTTTAGAAAATTTACATTCTCCATTTCCAATGGTTCAATGGTTCTTTATTTTCACATATGCTCAGCATAGTGAAATGCATTTGCGCAACACACAAATCCACAGTCGCCATGTCTTGACAATGTTTACAAAGAAAAAAGAAAAAGTCCAAGGTCCATATGTTGAATGCCCAGGTAAGCCCCAGACTGCTGCAGGCCCACGGCATGATGACCAGTGATGTCCCTCCACTTGCCCAACTGCCTCTGTGTCCCAGGAGATGACTCCTGCAGCCAACCTTGAAGGCAATAGAGGCCATGCCCCATTCCCTCTCCTACCGGTCCACTCTTTGCATCTGTAGTAGCCAGCAACTCCCTCCACCAGAAAGAAGAAATTAAATTTCATCCATCAGAGATCTAGACTGGTCCATTGAATGAAAAGGTATAAGCATTGAAAATAGGTGCAGGAATATGCCATTCAGCCCCTCGAGCCGGCACCGCCATTCAATATGATCATGGCTGATATGTTAATTCAAGTTGATATGTTACTTCAAGTTGATCGTGCCCCATTCCTGCCTTCTCCCTATATTCCTTGATTCCATTAGTCCTAAGAGCTCTTGAATACATCCAGTGAATTGGCCTCCACTGCCTTCTGTGGCAGAGAATTCACAGATACACAACTCTCTGGGTGAAAACGTTTTTCCTCATCTCAGTCCTAAATGGCCTACCCCTTATTCTTAAACTATGACGCCTGGTTCTGGACTCCCCCAACATCTGGAACATTTTTCCTGCATCCTCTAGCCTGTCCAATTCCTTAATAATTGTATAGATTTCTATAAGATATAAGGAAACAATGATACTTCAGCGATCCCTCATCTCTTGTTGCATATAATATTTTGTTGCTGTCACATGCATGCTTATATATTGCAGATGATTCTGTGTAATAATCTGCTATTTATTGCAGCATTGAGCCATTGAAAACTTGTCCAAAGGTGAATTTGCAATTAAAAAATATATATAATACTTCCTATTAGTCAGACAGCTAATATACAGCACAATATTTAAAACAATGAATAAAGCATTACTACTATATATTAAGTAATGTGTATAATCTACTAAGATATTATTTTATTTAGAATATGTTGCTTCAAGTAGAAAGTATACAAGCACATTAATAAGTGGAAACATGTCTTTCTCCAATGTCTTCCTTGTTTTTTTTATAATAGAATGCATCTCCTTACTCTTTAATCTTTTTGAAAGACAGCTAAGATAGCTTTACATATCTGACATGTGAGAGTAGTGAAGGCATTGTGCATGCACGATCCAACTATAAATATGTATTCATGCACCGGGGCTTGCCTGTACAGATTGTGCTGCTGCTACTCAAATTTAATCTGTTTGATTTTACTATTCACTCAAAGATCACACACTCAAGCATAGATAATGGAAGATTTCTACTGATCTACTTCATGATTTTCTAAAGACCTATTGTTTGTGCTGTTTCTGGGTGAAAAACCCCTAACCCCAACCTTCCCCCTCCTTGGTATCCAAATGGCTTTTAATTAATTACACAAATTTTGCTTCCTTGTCCAATTATTATTAGGTATTTCTCACTTTGTGTGATGCAATCCATCATACCATACCAGATCCCTTAGATTGGTCAATGGGCACGTAGTTTCTGGATTTAATGTGTTGGTTAGGAAAGGTAAAAATTGAGCAACACCTTTGTGGCTTTATTTTCGATCACGTTATTGAAAATGATTGATTTTATTATTATTCACTTTTACCTACTATTGGAAAATCTCCTCTTTCACTTTTCACATTTTCTTATAATTCAATCTTTTGTTTGTGACATTTCTTCTTTCTTGCAAATGTCTATTTTATAAGAGTAGATCCTCAGTTAATCACATTAAACCTAACAACCCCATCTAGTTTGATATCAATGGTGAATTTTAATTTTACTTTAGAATCTTGTTTACACTATGTTATAAGTTCATAAGTGATGGGTGCAGAATTTAGCCATTTGGTCCACCAAGTCTACTCCACCATTCAATCATAGCTGATTTATATCTCCCTCCTAACCCCATTCTACTGCCTTCTCCCCATAACCCCTGACACCTATACTAATCAATCTATCTCTGCCTTAAGAATATCCATTGAGTTGGCCTCCACAGCCTCAGGCAAATAATTCTGCAGATTCACCACCTTCTCACTAAATATATTCTCCCTCAAATCAATCCAAAAAGGAACATCCTTTAATTCTGAGGCTATGACCTCTGGTCGAGACTTTCCCACTAGTGGACACATCCTCTCCACATCCACTCTATCCAGGCCTTTCACTATTCAACAAGTTTCAATGAGATCCCTCCTCATACTTCTAAACTTCAGCAAGTAGAGGCTCAGTGCCATCAAACGCTCATCATATGTTAACACACTCATTCCTGGGATCATTATCGTAAACATCCTATGGATCCTCTCCAGATCCAGCACATCCTTCCTCAGATATGGAGCCCAAAATTACTCACAATACTCCAGGTGCAGCCTGACTAGCACCTTATAGAGCCTCAGAGAATTATTCAGAACTCTTTCTCACTCAAGGTCAAACCTCACTCTTATTATACAATCCAGGTGACATTGATTAAGATGTTTTGATGTGGTTGGACGTTAATTAAATTGAACAATTCATGGACTTACAACAAATAGGCAGGCAGCTAGGCTGGCAGCTCAGTCCTCAGGCCTGGTGGCTCAGGCCTGGTGGTGGGCTGACAGCTCAGTGACTCAAGCCTGGTGGGCTGGCAGCTCAGTCACTAGGGCCTGGTGGGCTGGCAGCTCAGTCACTAGGGCCTGGCGGGCTGGCAGCTCAGTCACTAGTGCCTGGTGGGCTGGCAGCTCAGTCACTAGTGCCTGGCGGGCTGGCAGCTCAGTCACTCAGGCCTGGTGGGATGGCAGCTCAGAAACTGCCAGAAATTCTGCCCAAAACAGGTGAGATACTCTGTGAGAGAGAAGGGGGAGAGGATGGAGAATCAATTTTAGACATTTTTCATCTTTTTCTGCAGATCACAGCAATGAAGGAGGAAAGTCTATCCTGGCCTGGATCTCACAGGCAGCCAATGAAGGGAGGGAGAAAAATCCTGGGGTGAGGTTTAATACTTGCAGGGGGAATTCTTACTGATGGGCCAAATGGACCTCTTGGGCTAGTATAGACCTGATGGGCTGAAGGGAATCTTTAAAAAAAAATCTTAGTGAAATCTTAGTGAAAGGCACTTTTTCTGGACTTTTCCTGACCCGGCATGGGCATTTTGGTCCAAAATGCTCCTCCTGGGCTAATACGGGCATTTTGGACAAAAGGGACTGGTTTCTTGGCTAATAGGGGCCTTGTGAGCCGAAATGAGTGGTTTCAGGCAGGCCAAAGCTCATTTCATTTATATTTCCATTGCATTTTCAAGCACAGGGCAGGCCAAGCAACTTATTGCATTTTCACTTCATTTCTATTGCAGTTTCAAGCACAGGGCAGGCCAAACAACTCATTTCATTTTCATCGAAGGCTAACACATCATGTATTGCAAGTACATTGCAGACTCACAGTTCAGTTGACTCACAGCTTATAATCACAGTTCTGGACTCTCCCTCGTGATCTTCCAGAGTGACCGACTGACATCCGGCATCCAGGGCTTCATACTTCTGCCCCCTCCCCCCCCCCCCCCCCCCCCCCCCCCCCGGACAGGGCATTAGCTTCATCATGGTGACTGTCAGGCGAGAGGACCAATCAGCTGATCTCATGATTTTTTTTTAACTTTCATAATCTTTTTATTTTTCAGCGATTGGAAAAACCCTTGGGGCTGATGCAGCAGAGGAGGACTGTGAGTACGATGACAAACAATCATAGCAATATAGGGTATCGTTTTTTTCTCAAATTAATTAACAACGTAGACAGGCAGTGGTCAAGATGGGACTTTTAGTATAATAACTAAACTAAGTGGGACACGTTGGGTCCCAGCTTCACATGGGAGGGCTGGTCCCCCAGCACAATATTCCACTTCTCCACCAATTCCAAGATTGCTGGCCAGTGTATGTGCAGGGGGGCTTTCTGGAGTGCTTGCATGGATGTTGTGGGCTGAAGGGACTGGTTTCCCGAGGTGCTAGTGTGGACATTGTGGGCTGAATGGATTATTGGGCTGGCAGCTCAGTAACTCAAGCCTGGCACTGGCAGCTCAGAAACTGTCAGAAATTCTGCCAAAAACAGGTAAGAGACTGTGAGAGATAAGGGGAAGAGAGTGGACAATAAATTGTAGACATTTTCATCTTTTTTTATGGTTTCAAAAGGCACACGGTTTCAAAAGGCACACAGTTGCAAAAGGCACACATTTCAATAGCCACACAGTTGCAAAAGGCACAGTTTAAAAACACATAAAGGGCCTCACAGGTCAGTATTCTCAGTGTTCTGTAGATTTCCAACTCAGACTGAGAGTCATGACCCTCTCCCTCCCCATCTTGCAAAGACTGAGCCACGCCCACACGTCTGTGTTTTATAGCTCCTCCCCCTCCTGCCAGAAGGGGCGTGGCCTTCATGGCATAATTGACAAGAGAGAGAATCTCAACATATTTTTAACGTTAATAAGTCTTTTATTTTTCATCGATGGGAAAAATCCTCTTGTCCTGTGCAGCGGAGGGGGGACTGAGTAAGATGGCCAAAAATCACAGCCGTAAGTGGTAACGTTTTTTCTAAAATCAATATGCAGTGCAAACAGGAAGTGGTCAAGATGAGACTTTTAATTATATAGACAGATAGATAATACAAATACAAGCCATGAAAGTCAGGGGTGGTTGTATCAACCAGTTTGGCTTGGGTGTGATTTTTGTATTGTAAGTGTCTGTCAAGACAAACTTTTGTAATTTGCAAAGGAAATGGGGACAGGATTGATCACTTGTGCACATAACAACAGGCTCCTTTGAGTGATTGGTTTGAGGGTTGGGTTACAAATTCACATGGAATTAAAGAAAACCGTACGTAGGAGGGGATGATGTGTGAATACAAAAAGTATGTATGTGTTTCTATATTTTTTGTAAATGAGAACAAAAGAAAAATAGCTTACTAACATTCAAAATACAACCTGATGAAGTCTTGGGAGAAAGAGGAGAGCGTCAGGTTGACTCTCGTTGAAAAATTGGCAATTTCTTATTGACTCTCAAATAAAGTCAGAGATGAAAGCTCATGCCGGGCTCTGTGACTCCAACTTAAATAAACTGCACCATCAGCTGCAAAATGCTGTGTTCTTAATTAGAAATTCTCATTACTTCTTTGAGCAACATTGCCATTTATCAAATGTTGAATATTAATTTACAAGCTTTATGCCATTTGATTGTATTAGTCACAGAGGGCATTTAAATAGAAAGTAGTAATTTAATTGCTGCTATTCATACTTAATTATTACTCTCTGTGGTGTAACTCAAATGATATAATCATAAATTGCATGGGTTCTTTACTGAGACAAAATAAACTCCAGCAAGTTGGCTAAATTATACAGGAGAGGCAGGGTGAATTTTGAGACCCTATCATTTATTGTCTTCATTCCCCATCCGTTTTGGTGAGAGTTTCATGTTCTTAGGTGTTAATGCCACCCACAATTTATCCTGGACTAACTACATTGCAGCTACAGACAAGAAAATATACCAATGCCTCTACTTCCATGGAATACTAAGGCTGTACGGCATGTCTCCAACAACTCTGGTCAACTTCTACAAAAAAACATCCTATCAGAATGCATCACAGATTGGTTTAGCAACAGCACCGCCCAAGACCGAAGGAAATTGCAGAGGGTTCAAGATATACCCTAATGTTTCACACAACACAGCCATACCTTCATCCAAACCATACTTCCCTGCCTCCTCCACTAACTTAATTTATACTTCACACTGCCCTCCGAAAAGTAGGCAACATAATTTAATTTACACCCCAGTCATTCCATGTTCTCCCCTCTCCTGTCAGGCAGAAGATACAAGTCTACATGCGACAGGTACCATCCATTTGAAGAGCAATTTCCTCCATGCTGTTATTTGACTACTGAATGGTACTCCTATATGTTAGAATATTGTCCCGATCTTCCAAACTACCTCACTGCAGATCTTTCTACTATTTTTTGATCTGCATATTCTCTGTAACTGTTAAACTATAATGTTGTATCACTGTGGTTATTTTTCTCTTTGCACAAGCTGTTGTATTCTCATTAATTCTTTGATTTGACTGGATACCTCACAAACAAAGCTTTTCACAGTATCTCAATATGCATGACAATAATAGCAGATGGAATATGCTCCAGAAAAACTAAACCAAACTATCCAACGGATAATGTTCAATCTGCAGTATACGTAAAAGGGTGTTGGAAACCAATCAGGTGTATACATATGGGATTTAATTGTAAGACAAAGAGTGGAATCAATGTTCAAATGTTATGGGGCTTGAACATCTGAGGATTTTAACCTGTATTAGCAAGCTTCAAATCCATTTATAGTGGCAGGGTGGAATCACAGAATGATAAACTAAAAACACAAAACCACACTCTTTTTTGCATTAAGCTTTTGAAATATTGTGCCCATGTTGTCAACTTACATGGTAAGTGATCTTGAAATAAAGATGGAAGAGAAAAAAAAGAACCACTAACCAAAACTACGGTGCCTGTGGAGAGAGGCATACAATGTCAATCTGGTGCCTGTGGAAAATATGGTGCCTGTGGAGAGAGAAATGGAATTAAGGTTTGGGGTCAATAGCTTTTCAGCAAATATTCTCCCTGTTTCTCATTCACAATGCTACCATGTTTTACTTTTGGAAGTAAAATTGGAACCTCGAAAAACATCCAAAAGTAGCCCATGAGACTGATTATGGTGACATAAAGGCTAAATTATTGAATTATGATCAGAGATAGCCACACAATTGATTTGGAAACACTAATTCAAATTGCACCAAGATTCCTTCAGGTTTTTTATTGAAGCGATTAAATAAATGTAGAATATTTGTTTCTTTTTTAAATATATCATGTATGGTGAATATGAAGCTGCTTGATTATCATTTAAAAATATAGACCCACCTACCTCCCACTGGGGTGAGGTCCTGCCATCTCAATCCAGTCTGGCCTGTGTGTGATTAACTATTAGCTAATCGTGCAGTTAGGGGGCTAATTAAGAGGGAACATTTAATGCTAGTCTTCCCAGCTATGAAATAATAAAAATAATTCACTGATTCAAGGGTAGGGTTAGTAGATATTATTCCAAGAAAACTTTGAAGAGATCTGATTAAGGAATTTAACATAATGAGGACTAGCTTCGGTTCATGCATATATTTGAGTTGGATAGATTTAGATGAACTTGAATAAAGGTTACATAAGTAGATAGAGTAGTAAATAAGTTGTTTGGTGTGCTTGTTTTCATGAGTCAAGGCATTGGGTATAAGAGCCGGGAGGTAATGTTGCAGCTTTATAAAGCTTTGGTTAGGTTGTATTTGAATATTTTTTGCAGGAAGGATATGAAGGCTTTGGAGAAGGTGCAGAGGAGGTTTACCAGTATGCAAAATTAGAGGGTATTGGCTAGGTGAGGTTGGACAAACTTGGATTGTTTCTATGGAGCATAGGATGCTTCAAGAAGACCTGATGGAAGTATATAACCATTATGAGAGGCACAGATAGGGTAAACAGTCAGAACTTTCCCAGGATGAAAATGTCAAAGACTAGAGGTCAGGGTTTTAGGATTAGAGAAGGAACGTTTAAAATGTGATGTAGAGGGCAACTATGTTTACAGAGAGAGCTATAGGCACCTGACGTTTACTGCCTGGGTGGTGGTGGAAACAGACAGGAAAGTGAAATTTAAGAGGCTTTTAGATTGGCACATTAGTGGGAAGTGGATCAAATGCAGGGAGAGGAGATTGAATTAACAAAGCATCATGTTCGATATAGACATTGTGGGCTGAAGGGTCAGTTCCTACGCTAAACTGTTCTATGTCCTTACAATGCATATTAGGAGGAACTTATTTTTCACAATGTTATAAACTCGGGAACACATCTTATGCAATAAATCAGGATTTGCTCTAAGATTTCCTGTAAAATAAGATAGAGAAAGACTGTATATGATGAATATTACATACCCACAGAAGGTGGTTGAAACATTGAAGAACATGCCACCTGATCACCATAATCTACAGTAACTTGTTTGCTTGCCTGCAAGAATGAGAGCAGAATGACATTGTGAACTTTCCCTAAAATTTAATATTCTGTCTTGACAATTTAGGGATGAGCATGTGAGCAGATTGACATTGTATGGTGAGGGTGTGTTGGTCTGTGTGGGGAGAGGGATGTATAGTTAAATTTAGTTTAGTTTAGTTTAGAGGTACAGCACAGAAACAGGCCCTTTGGCCCACCGAGTCCACACCGACCAGCGATCCCTGCACATTAACACTATCCTACACACAGTAGGGAAAATTTGCATTTATACCAAGCCAATTAACCTACAAACATGTACGTCTTTGTAGCGTGGAAGGAAACTGAACATCTCGGCGAAAACCCACGCAAGTCACTGGGAGAATGTACAAACTCTTTACAGACAAGCACCCTTAGTCAGGATCGAACCCAATTCTCTGGTGCTGTAAGGCAATAGCACTACCGCTATGCCACCGTGCCGCCCTATATTGGGAGGATAGAGGTCACTACGTGCAAAATCAAACCCGAAGCCAAGATAAATAAAATTTGATGAACTAGTGTATCCTTTACTTTGTTTTCATGCGTTCATCAATATTTGATATATTCTCAAACTTCTTAACCAAGCATAAACCAAATGGGTATATACCAACTCTGAACTTCTTGGTATCAGGTTGTTGGCTTCATCTACTTTCCCATTTACCAACTCATTCAAAATGCTAATAATCATTTCTATGCAATCTTGCAACACCCTTTGAAAGAATTATCAATGTATACAATCCATTTCCATGACTACCCACCCAGAATGTCAGAGGTCAAGGCCATGCCTGAGTTACCACCATAATACACTCCTCAATTATTGTGTTCTTCAGTAAAAATAAGAAATAGAAATAGAGATTAGAAATCCATAATGCTCCTATTATTACTTTCTATGCCTACCAATAATGGTAATGCGACCAGACACAAATATCTAACTGGTTACATTATTTAACTGGAAACCTTTAATATGGCAGTGAATTGAAATTCTGATGTAATGGACCTGTGCGTGCCCACACTGAAATCTTCACAGAAAAAGTAAACACCTGAAACCTGATGACCTCTTTGCGACAATAATAGACAGGAAAAATTGTGCTTCTGATTTCAAAGCTATAGTATGAAAAATAAATTTTGTATCATTGGAACATGAAAATTCACTTTTCACTTTTCAAAACAAAATGTACATATTTTTAGAATTTAAAGATAGAGTTGTACTGCCAAGAAATGGGCCCTTTAAAGGGCCTGTCCCACTTGGGCAACCTAATCCGCGTGTTCTGGTGAGTTTGCCCTCGACTCATGCTGGCAGCATGGTCGACACGAGGTTGAAGGAGGTCTTCGTAACTCTTCTTCATGCTCGAGAGTGGTCTCCGTGTACTCGAGGCCTCAGCTAGGTTGCGGCGTTTTTTTTTTTCAATATGTTAAAAAATGCCTGTGAGTTAAAAAGGTCGCCATGGAAAAAATTGATACTTTTGTACTCGTAGTTTTAGTCGTAGTAGGTCGGCATGTTAGTCGTAGGTAATCGAGGGTAGTCGAAGGTAGTCGTAGATAGTAGTCATCATAGTCGAAGGGAGGTCGAAGGGAGGTTGATGGAGATCGAAGGCGGTCGACTTCACTCTCCTCTATTCGGTAGTCGAAGGAGGTCTTCATCATGTCATTTTTTCAAACTCTTCTAAACTCGCCAATTAGGTCGCCCAAGTGAGACAGCACCTTAACTCACCACATCCATGCCAGTCCTTTTGCCCATTCCATTTGGGAACACGAGATCCATATCATTGGTGGCTTTTTCAAGTGACTGTCTAAATCTCTCCAGCTTAGTCATGTTATTTTACCCACCACCTCCCCTGGCAGCACTTTCTGGATATCAACCAGTTTCTTTCTGGATGTCAATCCTGCTTGCCTATCCACAACACAAACAATTTCCATATCTTCTGCAAATTTACTAATCATATCTTCCACATCATATCCAAATTATTAATATGGCTCTCAAAATGTCACCTTGGCAACCAAATGTTGGTATTTATTCTCTGAAGGATGACTGTTAAAACCATTGTATTTTCAGTTTTAAAGGGCTGCTTCCTTAACATCTGATATTAATTTTATCAGTAAAGATCAAGCATTTCTTGAAAAAATATATATTTCCTTTTGGCAGTACAATGTACAATATCTTGCTTCAATAATAAATATAATGCTTCAAATCTTAATTTAATAAAAAAAATAATTATTTCATAATTTGTATCTAAATTACAATTTGTAATTTGAATTGTTTAATACCCAGCACATCTGTGTGATTTTCAACATCTGTATAACATTCACCCTCCATTATTTCAGTGATATGGAAAACGATTAAAAATTGGCCAGGCACTGTGTGCTTCCTTTTCTGCCATTGGAACAATCATGTAACTTTTTTGATTTTTAATGTAATTTAGCGGGAGGGAGACCAAAGCTGAAAGTGCTGCACTGGTAATAGAGTGGCTTCTATTCATGATACTATTTGCATAAACAAAGTTTAAATGACTTTCACCTCTGGCTGTCACTAAATGTGTGCAAGAGCCTCGGACAACTTTTTTATTGAACTTAATGGAACCAAATGTGTGGATGCGAGTGCAACTGACAGCCAATACTCATCTATTGCTGTCCTTTCTAGTCTTTGTATCTGAGGCAGATATTACTCTTATCAGTTTTGCTTGAACACTATGACATGTGAACTACCTTATAACTTTCATTTTAGCTGAAATTAATTTTGTAGGCCTCATTGCATAGGTCAAGGCCCATGCTTATTTTTGGTACTTGAAAGATAAATTTGAATAATTTCAATTATCTTTCAATTGGATAGTAATTAAATTTTAATGACATTAAAAAAAGTGGGGTTTTTTTTCAGATTGCTGAGCCTATAATTTAAATGAGCACTCATCCCAATTATTGGGTAAACAAGATGATTTTCTATAGCTGTCTCATTTCAGAACAAATTCATTTCCTCACGGCTTTACCTAGTGTGCATAAATTGAGTTAATAGCTATTCTTGTTTGTGTTGTAGCACATTAGCAAGTATGTGGGGAAAAACTTGCTGTGTGTGCTTCCCATAAGGTCGGATGTGCTGCAAATGCAGAGACAATCAGAATGGAGCAATAATGCTGTGCTTGCTGAATTGTTAACCATGCACTTAACGAGAATAAAGGCCCTGTCCCACCTGGGCATCATTTGCGCGTCATTTTTGTGACATTATTTATGCGTCACGATGCACGACACGTGCGTGATGCGCTCATGGCGTGCATTACGCGCACATGGTGTGTGGTGACGTAGGCAGTGACGCGCAGTCGCACGCGGTGCCCCAGGATTTTGGGATTCATAAAATCTTCGTGCGCCACCTGCGCAAATGATGCCCAAGTGAGACAGGCTCTTAAGCTGCAGTAATTGGGTAAAATTCTTTTGCAGTTCACTTTTTCCCAATTTCTTTAAATCTTCCCAAATAACTGAGCCACTGACCAACACACTTCTTTAGACGGTAAAATAACATTGAAGGCTACAAAATCAGCCTGTAACAATTGTTTAAGATTAAATAAATTAAGATGTAACTTTTTGGCAGCAGCCGAGACCTCGCAAGATCTTCTACATGCACGATACAATGCATTCTCTGCCAATTGCTCAAAATGCCTTTGGGATCTTATTACTGCTGGATAGAACTGATTTGAATATCACAAGAGTGCTTTCACCTGAAGCAAGTGGGGTCTCTAGCTGTCCATATCCAATGTGTTGGCCAGAAATGCAGCAGCCATGGCAGAGTGGGTGTGATATGGTAAATGAAATTCTGTCACTTCATGCCCTCCTCCTGCTTGATTAACATTGGTACAGAGGCCAGAAAATGGACACATGGAGTATTCCTTTATATTCCCAGAGTGAGTTGTTATTTGAACAATATATGAAATAATATTTTACAGGGTTCAATTCATGTTGTGAGTTAGAAAACACTATAATGAATAAAATAAAATGACACTTAATATATGGGATTTTTCATTAAATTTTCATTATCTTGTGATATTTTGCAGGATTAATTAAACATTGTCTTTGCCTTTTGTGCTTATAAAATGAGTGAATATCAATTGCAACTCAACAAACATTTCACGCACCAGAAACTACACAATATTAGTTATATTGATGTAATGCAGGTAACTGGTCTTTCACAAGGCATAGCCCAAGGGTTTTTATTTGCTAGTTTGAGTGGACAGTTAGGTCCAATTTATTAAGACATTATTAAAATAGCACACAAAAGTATGCACCATGACAAAATTGTGCCTGGCAATTTATACAGCAGAGACTTCACCGAGCAAGATAACTTAAATCAGGTCAAGACCAGAATAAAATTACTGAACCTTCCCCTCAATCCATAAAATCTTTTTATTAAATGAACATAATAAAAATCCCAGAGTTCTCCTGAGGGCACAGAGAAAACTGATTTTCACACCACTGGAACTCCTATACGGTCTAAATAAAGTGAGGCCCGTTGTAAACCAGTCTTACGCAGTTAGATTATGTGATGGCCACAACAATTTGCATTGTATGTAGTAGGAGGTCCTTACCTGGAGCCGAGAAGATAGCTAAGCAGATTGTAAGAAGATGGTTGTAAGCAAAGGTCCATTCTGAACATGAGAGGTCTGTGCATCCATAGTAAGTAAATACAGTACATCAAGCTGAGTGATAGATTTGTGAAGATTAAGGGTGTCAGTGATTATATAGAACAAGGGTTCCCAACCTGAGGTAAATTTCACCTACCCAGGGGGTAAATTTGTTGATTCTAGATTTGTACATATTTTTCTCATTGACTGACTGTGTTTGGTTCTGGTATACCGGTACCTATTCATCATTAGTTGTTCATAAATAAGTGAAATAATATTGTTATGTGCTATTAAAGTCGCCAGGGGTAAACGGGACAAAAAAGGTTGTCCTGATATAGAAGGACAAAGAGCATAGGATTATCTCAAGTACTGAATAATTGAGTTGGCCTGAGTAAGTATGCAGCCTATTTGAGCTTCTAGTTATTATCTCTGTTGTTCTTATTTCCAATGCTTTAAACTGCCTATAGCCTGTCTGTTTTTTCCAATCTTTTTTTAATTTTAGTTTGTCTAGTTTTGTTTTGGGGATTCTTTAGTTTTTCTATGTGGGTGAGAGGGGAGGGGTAAGGGGAGAAACCACTTCCCTGTCCCTTCCTGGCGAGGATGTGACTATTTCTCCGAGTCATGTCCTCGCCCCCCACCTTGCGGCCTACCCGCTGGATTGACGCGGACTTTCCTACCGGAGACCGGGGACTGGACCAGAGCTTCGGCAGCAGCGCGGCGCTGGATTCACCGTGGAGTGGGCGATACCTACTTGGATCGCCGTTTGAAGCTCCGGACCGTTTGGCCCGCTCCTCCAACATCGCTGAGCTGTGGTTCGCGGAGCTCCCAGTGCGGGTGGCGCTGACTGACATCGCAGAGTCTCTGCGGCCCTTTGCCGAGGGCCACCAGCGGGAGTTTCCACCCGGCGTGGCCTGGAGATTGCGGGAGCTACGGACTCCCGTGGGAAGCGGCCGTTTTGGAGGTTCAAGCCGCTGAGGTTGACCTCCAGACCCGACGTCGGAGAGCCAACATCCGGGCGAGCGGGCCTGAGTGGCGGGCTGCCCGTAGCGGCGACTGCGGAGGGCTCTGGAGGCCCAACCACGGGTGAACATCAGAGGAAGATGACTGACTTTGGTGCCTTCCCCCACAGTGGTAAAGGTTTGATTCTGCTGTGTGGGGATGGTTTATGTTGAACTCTATCAACTCTATGTTGTGTTCTTTATTTTATTGTATGGCTGTATTGTGTCATCTGGCACATGTGACAAATAAATGTATCTTGTAACTTGTTTTGTTTTCAAAAATTCTGGTCGAATTCCTTTATATTCAGCATAAATAAAAATCTTATGTTTGTTCAGGATTCTGGTCACTGCATCTGTGGTCCTGTCATCTGTAGATGACAAATTGTCCTCTGCATTATCCATGACATGGTGATCAAAATCTTCACCGTTTCTGGTGGCTTGGCCAACTGCTTCGGGTCACGTCTACTCGCTTGGCTGACAGTGCCTTTGCGGATGTATGACCGTAATGATGATGTTTTGACAGGAAGTTTGTTCAGCAAATCGCTCAGCTTGTGTAACAATCACAAATGAACCCACTGAAGTGGATGTTAGGAATAGGAATAGGAATAGGAATACTTTATTGTCACATGTGATTAGGCACAGTGAAATTCTTTGTTTGCATACACAATGTATACAAATAGATGTTCTATCTATTCCACAGCTCTACCCACACAAGGTCCATCTACAGCATGCACTTGGTAACACTCATGAAGAATTGCAGCAAACCCCTGGTGGCATGATTATTTATACTGGGACAGAACGAGCAGTCAGCATCAAGTCAGTGCACACATTGAGATCAAGCTTTAACTCAATGTCATCTCAAATATATCTTCAAAGGTTATTGTTCGCACTGCACCAACAAAATCCTACCAAAAATGTGTTGAAGAAATATATTGCAAATAAAGGGAAGACTATTTGTCCCCATGAGGTTGGTGGCTAAAACCTGCTATAAGTGAAGAAATCCAAGCCAACTCTCTGGAGAGGACCAGTGAATATTGTCACAATTAGTTAACGTATTGAGACAAATGGAACTAGGTAAACCAGTACCTAAATCCTTGCAATGGTAGGACATGTGGGACAGTAGTTCGTAAAGTACTTGCAATTCATAAATGGAGGCATAAGATACAAAGTAGAGACGTTATATTCAACCTGACTAAGATGCTTGATAAGTCATAACTGGAGTATTTTTGACGACTTAATTTTTGCAACCATTTGACGGTTTCACAAAGGCTCCAGAAAAAGTTTACCAGTATAGTTGCATGGATGCAAGAAATCACCTAGAGAAATTGATTGCACTTCTTGGAGAAAGAAGTTTGAAAGGAGATTTAATTGAGGTGTCAAAGACGGTTTCAAATCAGGTCAATAGAGGTGAAGTGGTGCCCAATAAAAATGGTTGAAGGACAAAAGGGGAAAGAATAGTATTATGGAAAAAGATGCAAGGTATGTGTGGGGAAAATCTTGTTAACTATATTACTAAAAGTCTGATCTTGACCACTTCCTGTTGTTCAGTATATTGATTTTAGAAAAAATGCTGCCACTTACGGCTGTGATTTTTGGCCACCTTACTCAGAGTCCCCCTCCACTGCACAGGACGAGGATTTTTACCATCGATGAAAAATAAAAAAAATATTGGTGTTTAAAAAAGGTTGAGATTCTCTCTCCTGTAGGCCATGCCCCTCTGGGAGGGACTATAAAACCCAGATGTGTTGAGTGCCTCAGTCAGTCTCTGCAGCAGCTAGAGGGTCATGTGGCATGAGTGGGAAAATGCATGGCAGATGCAGTATAATGGGGATAAATGTGAGGTTATCCACTTTGGTGGCAAAAACAGGAAAGTAGACTATTATCTAAATGGTGGCTGATAAGGAAAAGGGGAGATGCAACGAGACCTGGGTGTCATGGTACACTAGTCATTGAAAGTAGGCATGCAGGTGCAGCAGGCAGTGAAGAAAGCAAATGGTATGTTAGCATTCATAGCAAAAGGATTTGTGTATAGGAGCAGGGAGGTTCTACTGCAGTTGTACAGGGTCTTGGTGAGACCACACCTGGAGTATTGCGTACAGTTTTGGTCTCCAAATCTGAGGAAAGACATTCTTGCCATAGAGGGAGTACAGAGAAGGTTCACCAGACTGATTCCTGGGATGTCAAGACTTTCATATGAAGAAAGACTGGATAGACTCGGCTTGTACTCGCTAGAATTTAGAAGGTTGAGGGCAGAACTTATAGAAACTTACAAAATTCTTAAGGGGTTGGAGAGGCTAGATGCAGGAAGATTGTTCCCGGTGTTGGGGAAGTCCAGAACAAGGGGTCACAGTTTAAGGATAAAGGGGAAATCCTATAGGACCGAGATGAGAAAAACATTTTTTCACACAGAGAGTGGTGAATCTCTGGAACTCTCTGCCACAGAAGGTAGTTGAGGCCAGTTCATTGGCTATCTTTAAGAGGGAGTTAGATGTGGCCCTTGTGGCTAAAGGGATCAGGGGGTATGGAGGGAAGGCAGGTACAGGATACTGAGTTGGATGATCAGCCATGATCATATTGAATGGCGGTGCAGGCTCGAAGGGTCGAATGGCCTACTCCTGCACCTATTTTCTATGTTTCTATGTCTCTTTGTCTGAGCTGTGAATAACACTGAACACATGTCTACGAAACTGTGAGTGGTTTTACTGACCTGTCAGTGCCCTTCATGTGGTTTGAAAATATAGTTTGGAAATGCTAAGGCTGTGTTGCCTTTGGTTTGGAAATGCTAACGCTGTGTTGCCTTTGGTTTGGAAATGCTAAAGTTGTGTTGCCTTATTAAAGTTGCCTTGCCTAATTATAGTTGCCTTGCCTTCTAAAAGTCTAATCTTGACCACTTCGTGTTTACACTTTATATTGATTTTAGAAAAAAGGCTCCCACGTAGTGCTGTGATTTATGGCGATCTTACACAGAGTCCCCCTCCGCTCATCAGGTGCCGAGGATTTTTCCCATTGATGAAAAATAAAAGAGTTATTAGTGTTTAAAAAATGTTGAGATTCTCTCTCCTGTCAATCATGCCCCCTTCTGGTGGGAGGGGGGGAGGGACTATAAAAACCCTGAAGTGTGGGTGTGGCTCAGTCTCTGCAAGATAGAAGAGGGAGAGGTCACGACTCGCAGTCTTTAGTTACCTTGCACCCTGCTTGAAATGGTATGAAACTGCACTTGAATTTGGTGGACTTGGACACTGCTTGAAATTTCAATGAATAGCCGTGAGTTTACTGCCAGCCCACCAGACATGAGTGAGTGAGCTGCCAGCACAACAGGCTTGAGTGACTGAGCCACCAGACCAAGAATCCATTCGGCCCACAATGTCCATACTAGCCCCCCTGGAACCCAGTCCCTTTGGCCCACCACATCCATACTAGCGCTCCAGAAAGCCCCCCACCACCCCCACTGGCCACCAATATTGGAATTGGTGGAGAGGTGGAATATTGCATTGGGGGACCAGACCCATGTGATGCTATGACCCAACGAGTCCCAATTAATCTAGTGTGAGCTTAAAAATACTAGCTATAAGAATGTTGGAAATTAATTCTACCTGAACTTTCATGAAGAAATTAAATGAACATTGAGGATAAATATTTTTCAAGTATATGCACAAAGAGTGGGGGGCTGGGACCAACTGGATTGCACCACCAGGAGGCAGTATGGACTTGATAGGCAAATTAAAGTAAAACAATCAGGTGTTGGAATTCTGAAATTTAAAAAAGATTAGAAAAAAAAAATAGATGTGTCACACAGGATCTGCAAAAGAGAAATAAAGTTAATATTTCAGGTCCCAGTTCTGACCTTTTGTTTCTCTGAACTGTTTCTCTTTCCACAGATGCTGCCTGATCTGCAGGGTGTTTCCAGCATTTTCTGTTGATGGACAAATGGCTGCCTTCTCTGCTGCAGCATTTTGATAATTCTATTATACGGGTCGCTCTTAACCACAAATCTTCCATGTGCATAGTAATATCCAACATTCTGCAGAGAATTATGGAAATGAAGTCAAATCTAAGCTACACATAATATGCAGATATTTGCAAGAATGAATATAAATTTAATAAGACCTGTAAGTAAGAGGTAAGGTTGATGAGCTACCAGTTATGTGCCCACCATGATTTTAGAGAAATGTACCTAGGCAGGTAAACAATATGCATGTTGAATTATGTAGACGTCAACTGTGCTTCCATTTCTATCCAATATCTACCTCAATTACAATGGAAATCAATGAACAAAATGAAGTTTGAGTGCAAGCTTTAGATTGCTTTCAAAAAGCTAATCATTACAAAATAATTTGGGCTCAGCATGCTGACAACATCTGCATGAATAGCCCACAACTTAAAAATGAAGCCTTTTTGGAATCTCCAAACAGGTTCACAAAGCATATCTTGCCTTTCAGTCAGCAGAATCACAGTTGGAATCAGAGTGCATTCTGTAGCCTATTATGCAACAGAGAGGGGGAAAATAATCCAGCAACACAAGACTCGGAAAAATACAGGAATATATCTATCACTATATTAGACCAGCTCAAATTCAGTAAAGATTTTCTGGGGTTGTTGGTGTTTTCTTGTGGTTGTAATCTTGTCTAAAATGTTTTGGAAATTTTGCTACATGAATGAGGGGTCTGATAACAATATAGTAAACAGAAATATTATCAGGAACTGGGTTGCTTACTTCGTTGGTCCTGGGAATTTAGAATTATATTTTGGAAATGCAATTGGGAAAGTGAAAATGTTAAGAAATACAGCAACAATTTAAACAGAGTAAAATGTCCCAAGGCAATTTTTGGCAATTTCCAAAAAAACGTTAAAATAAACATGAAAAGAAGTACGAGAAAATTAAAAGTAAATAAATATTACATTTATTTTTCATCATGTATGATGTAAATCTCACTGGCAAGCTACCAGTTAATTGCCATCACCAATTTCCATTGGGAATATAGAGAAACACATTATAGAACTATAATAGGCCTAGAGTACTGGAGTGCTACAAGTTGGAGAATATGACCTGACGATGTCAAGGGGAACTGCATGGTTTGAATCGGGGTATTTAATTGCTGAAGTGAAACCTGCAGCTAATCATGATTGAACTTCTCTGCTTCTGGATAGCAGAGAACCTGAGTTTGAGACTTGCGATGGAAGAAGATGAATTGCTGCAGCAAATGTTTACCATGCACAACTGATGTAGAGGGAGTAAATAGTAGATCCCATTCAACTTGGCTGGTTGGTCTTAGGTGATGTGATGAAGTCGAAAGTGCATGGAAAACCTGATGAAACAGATTCAGGCTACTACAAACCATTTAGCTTAATACCAGTGGTAGAAAAAGTAATGGACCAATTTCAGAGTTGTAATAGCAAGATCTCCCAAAACTAAAAGTATAATAGAATTAGCACACCTTACAAAATGGAAAAGTTGTGCCTGACCAACTTTATTAAATTAAAATAAAATAGAAAAGGCAAGTAAATGTAATGCAATAGACATAAAACATATCCAAATGGATTTAACATAGTGCTTATTACAGACTTAAGACTAAGGTCAGAATATTGGAGTTTGGACAAGAATGGATAGCGTAATGGTTACAGAACAGAAAGCAGAGAATTAGTTGTTTACACAAGTTAGCCATTCAGTCTGACAAATATTAGATGCATTGTTCCACAAGGATGAGTGCTGAAAGAATTGCGTTCAGCGCAGAACTAGGCTTAAGCAAATCGTGACTCTCTTAACGATCCTACTTGCTGCAATAATGTTGCACTGGTGCAGCTTCCCACTGGAGTGGAGCTATCTATACGATTATTGAGAAACTGTCCAGCCCTCATGATTTCCCTCCAGAATCAAGATCACCTCAATTAATTTACAGTACTCAGCCAATTCTTGAGAATGAGCACATTTCGGACAACTAAGATCAAAGTCAATGTGTTTCCTATTGAACGTAGGAAAGACGTGGACTTAAATAAGATTTTCAAAAGTCACATCCCAAAACAAACTACCCCACCTACAAAACATTTAACCATCAGAAGTTATGAGTACAATTATAATAAACATGGATCTCTTTCCACATCTAAGGAGCCACCTCCCAGAGAAGCAAACATCAATGACTAAATTCATCATCAGTGATGGTGCTGTAGAATAACGGCCCATTGAATAAATGTGTTCTCAGAAACAAAGGGGTCAAACCTAACACCTTCTTCTTCTTCTTGCATATGGTGTGCACAGCCTCGATTTGCAGGACAACTTGTTCGATTTGATCTTATTTGATTGTGCACACCAGGTTGATTGCATTTGTCGAAACAGGGCAGACCACATGAAGGTTGCAATCTCCCACCCCAAGCCTCAGACCAAATAATAGGCAGTCAAGTAATGATTATCCACATACTTCAGAAACATATGTTGTATTGTAGAACATAGAACAAGAACAATATAGCACAAGAACAGACCCTTTTGGCCCATAACTGTCAAATAATCCCAAGAACACCTTATCCAGCTGCACAGAATCCATATCCTTCCTTTCCCTTGCATATCCATATACCTATCCAAATGTCTCTTAAATGCCACTATCATATCTGCCTCAACCACCACCACTGGCAGCACATTCCAAGCACTCGCAACCCTGTGTGAAGAAAAACTTTGCATATCTCCTTCATACTTTGACACTCTCGCCATAAAGCTATTCCCTCTAATATTTGATATCTCCATCCTGGGAGAAAGGTTGTGACTGTCTACCCTATCAATGCCTCTCAATTTTATATACTTCTTTCACATGTCTCTGCAACAACCGGCATCCCAGAGCAAATGATTCAAATCTGTCCAACCTCTCCATGTGCCTAACACCCCTAATCCAGACATGATTCTTGTAAATCACTTTTGCACACTTTCCAAAGCTTCCACATCCTTCCTGCCATGGAGCGAATAAAACAGCATGAAATACTGCAAATGATGCCAAAGCAATGTCCTATAAAGCAGCAGCGTGACTTCCTGACATACACAGTGCCTTGACTTAAAAACCACTCTATCTACTTGTGCTGCCGACTCCAAGATCCCTCTGTAGATCAATGTTGATAAGGGTCACATCATTAATTGCATTTTTCCCACTTACATTTAATCTTCCAAAACACACATTTGCTGTACTGTAGAACAACTTTCCTCACAGTTAATGACACCAGCAATCTCTGTATCATCTGAAAACTTAATGCTACCTGTCTATGTTTGTGTCCAAGTCATTTATATATAATCACAAACAGAAGCGATCAAAGCACAGACACTTGCAGAACTCCACTAGTCACAGACCTCCAGCCTGAATAGTATCCTTCACCACAAGCCTCTGCCTTTGATCAGCAAACCAATTCAGAATCCAAAGGACAAGACAGCAAGTCGCTGTTAATCACGTGCATCTTCTGGATTTGCCTACCATGGGGAACTTTATCAAATGCCTTACTGAAATCCATATAGACAACACCATTCACCCTACCCTCATCGATCATCTTTGTCACTTCCTCAAAAAAAAACTCAATTAAGGTAGTAAGACATGACCTGCCGTGTGCAAAGCCATGATGACTGTCCCTAATTAATTATCTTCCAGTTGCAACTGTGTCCTCAGAGCAGGCAACAATCACGTTGCCAGGATAATTTTATCAAGGTCATTATGGTGTTGTTTTTTTTAATGTGATTGACTCCTCCTTTTAGGGTCGTAGTCTTGTGTAGCAGGGCAACAGGTTCTTCAGCTTAATTCAACCAGATTGTATAATTACATTTTTCTCAATGCCTGTTTGAACCTTTTCCTTCAAGACCTCCCATATCCATGCATTTTTCTCAATGTTATTTCAATGTCATCCTTGTACTCTCCTCTGCAGCTTCCTCTGGCAGCTCTTTTTATATGTAGCACCATCAGTTCTCTTTCAAATCTTTTTGCTCTTGCCTTAAACCTATGCCCTCTAGTTCTAGACACTGCTACACTGAAAAAAAAATTGTCATCTTAACTATGTCTCTTAAGATTCTGTTTACCTTTCTGTTCAGTCTTCTTTGCCCCTGGAGAAAAACTCCCAGTCTATCCAGCTTGTACTTAATACTCAAGCCTGGCAACATCCTTATCTGCATAGCAGGGCAACAAGAACTGCATACAATACACCAAATGTGTCCTCACTAATGTCCTATACAGCTGTAGCATGACATCCCAACTGCTGTACTCAATACACTTGCCAATGATGGCAAGAATACTATATACCTTCTTCACTACTACTTGAGATATTTGCTCAATACCACCATTTGTTGAACATTATTGCACTGAGGAGCTCAGTGAACTGAATATACAATTTGTTTAAGAAAGAACTGCAGATGCTGGAAAAATCGAAGGTAGACAAAAATGCTGGAGAAACTCAGCAGGTGAGGCAGCATCTATGGAGCGAAGGAATAGGCGAGACCCTTCTTCAGACTGATGTTGGGGGGGGGTGGGAAAAATAAAGGAAGAGGTGGAGACAGTAGGCTGTGGGAGAGCTGGGAAGGGGAGGGGAAGGAGGGAGATAACAAGGACTACCTGAAATTGGAGAAGTCAATGTTCATACTACCCAAGCGAAATATGAGGTGCTGCTCACTCTAGCCATAGAGGAGGCCCAGGACAGAAAGGTCGGATTCAGAATGCGAGGGGGAATTGAAGTGCTGAGACACCGGGAGATCAGGTTGGTTATGGTGAACTGAGCAGAGCGATTGCCAAGCCTGCGCTTGGTCTCACCGATGTAGAGCAGTTGACACCTGGAACAGCAGATGCAGTAGATGAGGCTGGAGGAGGTGCGGTGAACCTCTGCCTTACCTGGGAAGACTGCTTGGGTCCTTGGACGGAGTCGAGGGGGGAGGTAATGCGACAAGTGTGGTATTTCCTGCGGTTGCAAGGAAATGTACCAGGGGAGGGAGTGGTTTGTGTGGAAGGGGACAAATTGACCAGGGAGTTACGGAGGGAATGGTCTCTACGGAAAGCCGAAAGATGAGGAGATGGGAAGATGTGGCCAGTGGTGGGATTCCGTTGGAGGTGGAGAATATGTCGGTGGATTGTTGTATGTGACGGCTGGTAGGGTGGAAGGTGAAGACAAGGGTCGCTCTGTCCTTGTTATAAGTGGGATGATTGGGAGTGAGAGCGGAGCTACAGGATATAGAGGAGACCCTGGTGAGAGCGTCATCTATAGTCACAGAGGGTAACCCCCGTTCCCTAAAGAACAAGGACATCTCAGATGCCCTGGTTTGGAACACCTCATCCTGGGTGCAGATGCAGCGTAGATGGAGGGATTGGGAATAGGGGATAGAGTCCTTACAGGAAGCAGGGTAGGAAGAAGTGTAGTCTTGATAGCCATGGGTGTCAGTGGGTTTTTCTAGTAGATGTCAGTCAGTAGTCTGTTACCTGCGATGGAGATTGTGATGTCTAGAAACGGAAGGGAGATGTAGGAAATGGTCCAGGTGAATTTGAATGCCGGATGGAAATTAGTAGTGAAATGGATGAAGTCAGTGAGCTGCATGGGTGCAGGAGGTAGCACCAATGCAGTCATCACTGTAGCAGAGGTAGAGTTTGGGGATAGGGCCACGGTACGCCTCGAACAAGGATTGTTCTATGTTCCCTACAAAGAGGCAGGCATAGCTAGGGCCCATGCACATGCCCATAGCTACGCCATGGATTTGGAGGGGTTTGGAGGGGTCACATGGCACAATAGGGAAGGGGAAAGACCCAGTGAAACCCCCACTGAGGTTCCCTGTATTGGGGGGAGGAGCACTAGGACCCAGCACAGTCAAACCATGTGGTGTGAGAGTCTGCAGCGTGGAGACTTCGGGCCCAGTGCTGAGCCTAGGATTCAGGTAAAGCGACGGCTATGGCCTGCTGCTGGGCGATGGAGTGGCGGGGTTTGGTAGAGCCACTGGTGGAGGTCCGTGGGCAGTGGAGTCCGGGTCAGCGGGCGAAGCATCTGAAGTCCCGGTCAGCGGATGGTGGGGAGGTGGCAAGGGTCGGCGGTTCCGGTGAGGCGGCGATAGTCGGCAGTCCCAGGGAGGCAGCGAGGGTTAGCGGTCCCGGTGAGGCAGCAAGGGTCCACATTATAGGCGAGGTGGCAATAGTTTGAGGTACTGGTGAGGCAGCAAGGTTTGGTGTCATTGGTGAGTCGGTGAAGGTTGGTGGCAGCGGCCACGTGGAGGTCGACGACAGCAGCGTCTTCGGTAGTCCGGGCCAGAGGTCGCCAGGAAGGCGGTGAGTGTTGGAGCTGCTCCTCTTGGTGTTCCGTGACTGGGCATGGTGGTGTTTGGGCAGTCGGTGCGGGCCAGCGGTGGAGCCCGGGGCCTGCAGGCGGTCAAGTCGAGGAGTGTCAGTGGCAGGAGCAGTCTGGAGGCGGGCAAGTTTACGGTCCTTGGTGGAGTCCAGGTGGGCAAGGAATCGTTTGTTGAAGGCATGGATCTGCCGGTGGATGAAGTATAGTTGGGGTCCATTGCAGGTCTGGGTGAGTGACGCCCAGAGTTGCGGGAGAGTCAAAGTGAGGTCATGCGGTGGCCAGCGCATCGCAGGCAGAGTAGACTGGAGGGCAAATATTTTGTTCCTTCTTGCAGAAGATGTCAGTTAGAGTGCAAACAGCATTGTGAGGATTCAGCATTTCACTATGATGGAGTGATAGTCACTGTGCACACATTGTTTTCTCAACATTTTGGGTCAATTCTCATGGATTCATGGAGAGATACAGCATCAAACAGGCCATTTGAGGCAACAGCTCTACTAGTCATGCCCCTGTGCAACCCTTTGTTTAGAATTCTGCCAAATTCTAGTGTTGAAAGGGACTCTGCTATGTATGTACCCTCAGGCAGTAAATCAGATAGGTCAATTTTCTGCACCCTGTGTACAAGCATAGCCCTTATTCTTTCACCATCTGCTCTGCAGCTGCATTTATTCTACCGGAACAAACCAAAGGGTGGCTATGAGGATGCTGCATACTCCTGAAATAACTGACACCACTGGTGTGAAGTACATATGCAGATGAAAGGAACAGAACCAAGCAGGATGTGAAGGAGTAGGAAATGGAAGGAATGCTTCTGCTGTGTGAACGACATTGAAAAGATCATCACTAGTTGGCAGAGTGGGTGTTAAAGTTGGTACCAGGCTCTGCATGCTGCACAGCATTATGGCAACGTTGAACTTGCCAGCAGCCTTAAAATGAACAGTTGAAAAGCATGATGAGACAAAAGAGATAGGAATGGAAGAGGTGAGAGTGAGGCCACTCTGACAAGTTCACTGTGAAAAAAATGCATTTGTGCATCATCCTAATAGTCTCAAGCCTTGCTGTTCTCCTGTTGCTAAAAATCCAGCTTTCAGCGGCACCACATATGGATCCAGAAATGCTATTGATTTAAAATGAAAAAAATTGAAATAGAATTTTGATTTGGGCACACTTGCCAACCTGGCACGTCATGGTCGAAACTGTGTCAGCGTTAGGAAATGATGCTAAGGTTCCTGGTTTGGCACGATTTTATTTCCACAATCTAATATATTTTTGAAAAGTCTTTCTTTTTTCTAGCATTAGCAATACTTCTTGACATTTTTTGGTGAGAACATAATGCAGTTTGCTTAATACAACAAAAAATAAGTTTATTCACAAAATTACATTTTTGGTAAGTGCATTCACTCCTTCATCTTTGCGTAACCCGAACATAATCACTGAGATTGCCTTAGCCTGCTGTATGAAATGTTTTACTGCTCTCTCTGGTATACACTAGTTAACTGCTTAATGTGTTTACAAAACTTTTACAACTGTATATTAAATCCCTTGCATGTTATGATCTCCTTGAAACCACACAAACAGATGCAATTACTGGTAATTGATCACCCAGTCGGGGTGATGTGTTGGTGGGGTGGTGTTAATTGTAATTGATGGATGTGGCCAATTTTGTGGATGGGCCAGGTGGAATCTTAATTTACCCCGTACATGATTCTGTCAGAGATTTCCTCAATCCTTTGTACTGGTTTGGTGATTTTCAGTGAAATGCATTAGAAATGCCAAGACCATCACAAAGAAATTCATGTTATATTTAACATTTAAACATCATAATTAAATTTGCATTGAAAAATAAGAGATTTATCACCTTTAGTTCATAATATTACTGTCTTTATTTTGTTGGCATTAGAACTGCTTCATTTATCATTTATGTTGCAAACGTTTCAGGTTTTGGAGAATATTATTTCTCTTCATTCACATTAATGTTGCCTTAATACTCATTTATATTGCGGTTCTTACGGAGATTGGAAAATATAATGACTAATAAGAAATTGTTTTAAGAAATAGGATATTTCAGTATTACAGTATTTGCTAAAAAATTAATTTAATATTTTGCTAACATTTCAAGTGATTACTTTAGTTAGTGTGAATAGAGGATCATTCTGCTTGCAATCAATAAGTTGTCAAATGGGTACTTTGAAGCCTGCAGTTAAAGGATTTTGTATTCATTTCAATGTGATGAGTTTGAAATTCACTGTCTGGACAGATTGGTTGGTGATTGGGTAAGGAGTGATGTTATTGCCCACTGCTGCGATTCTTAACCCTGCAGGTTGAAAATGTCTATTCTTTGCTGAATAAATCCCAGAAATGCTTCATGGTTACTTGAAATTATTTTAACTGTATTCATAAAATAACAATAAATAGTAGAACTTCAGGCCAAATATTACCTCGGTTTATCAAACTATCTTTAATGGTCGAAACATTTTTAAATGGGTTACGGTAAGATGAATGCTAACATTGGATTCTGCCGAGAAAATATTCATTTTGGAAGTAACTGTGATACTCATTTGTTTTGAACTACTAAAGTGTGAGCCAGGACTTCTGTTTATATATGTTATGAATCTGTCCCTATGTTTTTGGAGGTTTCAGCTTTGTTCTGATCAGTAAATTGCTCTCCAAGAGCAAAGTCCATCCAGGCAAATGTAACCTCCCGAATGATTCTCACTTGCAAGTGGCATCAGTTAGATTGTGCACGTTAATCCAGAGTATACAGAGAAAAAATTTAGCAGCATCTCTGGAGAAAATGGACAAGTGATGTTTCAGGTCGGGACATGGGTACAAGTCCAGATGGATCACAGGAAAGGAAGGAGGGTGGCAAAGGTGGGGCAAGTTGTAGGTTAGTTATCTAAAATCGGAGCATTTAGTGTTTTTACCATGAGATTGGAAGCTACCCATACAAAATATGAGGCACACCCTTTTTGTCCCTTTCTCTTCTCTGGCTACCTTCCCCTTGCTTCATAATTCATACACCATCTACAATTATCTAATACCTTTTATCTTTTCATCTCTGACTGTGACCATTTGCCTATGAAAAAATCCTCACTTGTATCTACCCATAACTTGCCCCTCCTCTCTTCCAGCTTTCTCTATGCTCCCCAGCGCAATCAATTGGAAGAAAGGTCCCAATCTGAAACTTCATCAATCAAAGTTCTCCAGTGATGCTGCCTGACCAATGAGTTATTCTGTGTCTTTTACTGTAAACCAGCATCTATAGTTCCTTGTTCTTCCTTGATATTTTGCAAATTGATCAGAAAGAAATTGGACAAAATACCTATTCCTAGAAGTTAAATCACATGCTGTCTTTTCAGAACTATGACCATGAAATTCGTTGTTTCCTTAAAGAGGAATATGATTGCAATGGCTTCTGATCTGAATAGTGTCAATTTGAAAATATGACCGGGCACTTCATGCTGTGAAACTTATTTGCCTGGATCTCCCCATCTGTATTAGGCATGCATGTGATGATTTCATATCCCAAGCAGACCAACATCTGCAGAATTCTAAAGGGCCTGTCCCACTTGGACGTCCTAATCCACGTGTTTAGACCCTACACGAGTTGAAAAAAATGTCAAGGTCATGTTGACTCGCCTAAGTAAAAGACCTCCTACGACTATGTCTACGACCTCCTACGACTATCTACGACCTCCCATGATGATGTCTATAACCTCCAATGACTATGTCTATGAGCTCCTACGACCTTACTCGACCTCAGTCTTCCACACCTAAGATCAACTACGACTAGCTACGAGAGGAAATGATCACATGATAAAATGATGCCATGTTTGCATTTTTTTTTTCGGGCCTGTTACTGACCTACGACTACATACGACAGCCTATGACTACCATCACAACCTACTACGACCTACCTACACTCTACCTATGAGTAAAAAGTGTCAATTTTGTCCATGCCAACCTTTTGTTTACTAGTGGACATTTTTTATCAGGCTGGAAAAAACGCCGCAACCTACTTGAGGCCATGGGTACGCGGAGACCACTAACAAGCACGAGGAAGTGTTACGAAGACCTCCTACGATCACGTGGCGACCATGCTGCGAGTATAAGTCAAGGGCAAACTCGGCGCAGGTCACCAATTAGGTCGTGAAAGTGGGACGGGGGCTTTACTCATTGTCATCCTAGAATACTACTGATTGTAGCCTCCTGACATTGCTGGCTGGCAAGCACCCGTGAAAAAATATGAAAATTATGGCCTAATTGTTACTGTTGTGACATTTAAGCAGGTAATATTACTACGTTTAAGAAACATTCAGACAGGTACATGGATAAAATAGGTTTAAAGAGATATGGGGCAAATGCAGGCAGGTGGGACTAGTGTAGATGTGTCATGTTGGTCGGTGTGGGCAAGTTGGGTAAAGGACCTTTTTTATGCTGTATAACACTAATACTGCATGCCTCTATGAAGTAGAAGCAAGCCATACAGCTGCTTGCACTTTCTCATCATTCAATAAAATCATGTCTGACCTTTTACTACGCTGCAGTCTTCTTGCACCAACACCAGTGTTGGCAATATTCCTAATATCAAAAATCTATTGATATTTGTCTTGATTATACTCAGTGACTCATCTTCCAGAACCATCTTGGATAGAGTACTCCAAAGATCTACCCGCTGGTAAAGAAAATATTTTTGCAGCTCTGTTCTGAGGAGCAAACACTTCATTCTGAGCCTATGTGCTCTGCTTCGGGACATCCCAGCACAGGGAAAACATTAGTTCCACATCAATCCTCTCAAGAAATTGAAAGAAAATTACATATTGCAAATCTAACAATGGGTCTTCGTCTTGATGTGCTAGCTCTGTTTCTCTTTCTTCAAATGCTTCTTGATGTTCTGAGTGTTCCCTGCAATTTTGCTCTTTCCTTCTTTCCTTCTTTATGTCTACAAAGCCCTTAACGGGCTTGCCCCCACCTACATCAAAAGTCTGCTTACCCACCACACCACCTCCAGGTCCCTCAGATCGGCCGACTTGGGGTTACTGAACATCCCACGGTCTAGGCATAAGCTCAGGGGAGACCGCACCTTTGCGGTTGCAGCTCCTAGACCATGGAACAGCATCCCTCTTCCCATCAGAACTGCCCCCTCCATTGACTCTTTCAAGTAGAGACTTAAAACTCATCCTTACTCTCAAGCCTTTCTTGACATCCTCTGAGGGAGGGCTATATGTATGTATTTATGTATGTACTTAATCTATGAACCAATGTTGTATAACGTTAGTACCTCCACCAATGTAAAGCACTTTGGTCAACGAGAGTTGTTTGTTATATGTGCTATAGAATTAAAAGTGACTTGACTTGACTTTACTTTATTTAAGCCCCAGGTGAATATACATCTCAATGAGGTCATCCCTAATTCTTCTATACTTAGGAGAGTATAAGTCCATTGTGCATCAAGATTCCTTAAATGGTAGACAAAAATGCTGGAGGAACTCAGCGGGTGAGGCAGCATCTATGGAGAGAAGGAAAATGCAACGTTTTGTGTCGAGATCCTTCTTCAGACTGATTCCTCACATGATCACTTCACCATCCCAAGAAATCCTGACAGAGAGAGGAGAAGATAAACTTCAATTGGGCTACCTGATCTACAAAGTATCTACGGGTATTTCTGTCTTATTTTCATTTCCAACAACTGTAGTTTTTTTATTTTATTTCAGGGCTTACCACGGAAAGCTCTTGATCCTCTCTGACAGGATTTATTTTACCTACTTATTAATAAACATTAGGTCCATCTGGTCCATTGCAACTCCCGGCAGAGCAAATCCTTCTGCTGTGGTTAACATCAAACACAGATCCTTGGAACCGTAAGGCTCAGTCAGTCAGTACTGACTGCTCCGCTATCACTGCTATCTTCCCATAGCTGTTTCTTAATTCCACCTGAACTGATCTTTCTGCTGGCTTTTCTCAGAGGAGAACATACTGTAGAGGTTAGTTGTAAGGTTAAAGAATGTATTGTCACTCCAGATGGACACTAAATGCTGGAATAACTCAGCGGGACAGGCAGCATCTCTGGATAGAAGGAAAGGGTGATGCTTCGGGTCGAGACTCTTCTGCAGTTTGAAGAAGGGTCTTGACCCGAAACATCACCCATTCCTTTTATCCAGAGATACTACCTGTATGCTGAGTTACTCCAGCATTTTATGGTTATCTTTGGTTTAAATCAGCATCTGTGGCTCCTTCCTACAACGTATTGTCAGTCCAGCTTCCCTCTGCCACCCCTCACCTGGGTGATTGTAAGCCCCATATTAATCACTTACTTCCTTTCTCCATAATTATAGGACTCACATTTGCCCACTCCCACTACCATCTATCACAGGCCCTAAATTCACCTAAGAATATATTCCAAATTTGCAAATCCTCCTCAACCTCCTGTCCAAGACTTCACATTCTCCACACATCTACAATCACGAGACTCAGGTTCACATTTTACACCATCTACTTCGTCATAGCTTCCAGAATTATCATACACCCTCTCTACCTCCGAATGCCGGCCATAGATTGGCAATCATTCCCATGACCTTCAATCCCAGGCCCCACACTTAGCACTTGCCCTCTCGACCTCCGACTCAGGTTCCCCTTCAGCTCAACTCATCAGTGACGACCAGAATGCCCGTCCCATATGCCCGTTTGACCCATGCTATAGTATAAATTAAATGTTTTTTTTTAATGTAATGATTAAAAACTGATGATATTGCTGTCTTATGCAGTTTAGTATATATGCATATCCTGTATTGGCAGATAAAAGCATACTTGACGCTTTAAAAAAATGATATTTCAAGTATTGGAGGGTTTCAATTATTCATCATATATAGATTTAGAAAATTATGTATGTTGCAATTTGAAAAGATTTCCCCAAATCGTAGTTTTCAATGCATAATGTTGCCACAAGTGAAACAGCTAATTAAATGCTGATCCTTTTTAAGCATGACTAAGAAAGAAATAAAAGACACCAACAGGGACAAATAATCTCTTCCTTGTTATACAGCTAATCCCATCTAAAGTCACTTTTGCCAAACCTTTCAGCACTGGTGCAGATACATGAACAAAACTAATCAGTCTGTTTGTTAGCAAGATCAAAACATCCACGCTGAGAAGTTATCCCTTAGCAGTCTTACTTTTAACAGTTTTATATATTGTATATATTGGCACACAGATTAAAAAGGACCAAGTTTTTCTTGTCTCATGCTATAACTAAGTTTTGTTACATGAGTGATCAGCTTTCCCGCATTCCAAAGATCACCATGTGATTTGGAGAAAAGAAGTGAACCAGTTATTCAAGATGAAATGACAGAGTCAGTGTGTAGTCTCATCATGGACAGCTTCATCTGATATATTCAATTGTTTTGGATGTGCCATACAACATCTGTACATCATGTTATTGGCTTTGTTGATTACTATCTACATTAGCTGAAGATGTTTAAGACCAATTCAACAAAGACTCCCTAATCATTTTCCCCACACAAACCATAAGTGACTGGGCAATCTGAGCCCAAGCACCAAGTTTCTGGTCGTCACTGATGAGTTGAGCTGAAGGGGAACCTGAGTCGGAGGTCGAGAGGGCAAGTGCTAAGTGTGGGGCCTGGGATTGAAGGTCCTGGGAATGATTGCCAATCTATGGCACTCTCAGTGGGAAAAGCTTATCCACGTCAACTCTGTCTATCCCTCTCATCATTTTAAAGACCTCTATCAAGTCCCCCCTTAACCTTCTGTGCTCCAAAGAATAAAGCCCTAACTTGTTCAACCTTGCTCTGTAACTTAGTTGCTGAAACCCAGGCAACATTCTAGTAAATCTCCTCTGTACTCTCTCTATTTTGTTGACATCCTTCCTATAATTAGGCGACCAAAATTGTACCCCATACTCCAGAATTGGCCTCACCAATGCCTTGTACAATTTTAACATTACATCCCAACTTCTATACTCAATTCTCTAATTTATAAAGGCCAGCACACCAAAAGCTTTCTTTACCACCCTATCTACACGAGATTCCACTTTCAGGGAACTGTGCACAGTTATTCCCAGATCCCTCTGTTCATCTGCATTCTTCAATTCGCTACCATTTACCATGTATGTCCTATTTTGATTTGTTCTGCCAAGATGTAGCACCTCACACTTATCAGCATTAAACTCCATCTGCCATCTTTCAGTCCACTCTTCCAACTGGCATAAATCTCTCTGTAGACTTTGAAAATCTACTTCATTATCCACAACCCCTCCTATCTTAGTATCATCTGCATACTTACTAATTTACCACACCATCATCCAGATCATTGATGTACATGACAAACAACAGTGGACCCAACACAGATCCCTGTGGCACCCCACTAGTCACTGGCCTCCAACCTGACAAACAACCATCCACATTACTCTCTGGCATTTCCCATTCAGCCACTGTTGAATCCATCTTGCTACTCCACCATTAATACCCAACCATTGAACCTTCTTAACCAACCTTCAATGAGGAACCTTATCAAAGGCCTTACTGAAGTCCATATATACAACATCCACTGCTTTACCCTCATCAATTTCCCGAGTAACCTCTTCAAAAAATTCAAGAAGATTAGTCAAACATGACCTTCCATGCACAAATCCATGTTGACTGTTCCTAATCAGACCCTGTTTATCCAGATGCTTATATATATTATCTCTAAGTATCCTTTCCATTAATTTGCCCACCACTGACGTCAAACTAACAGGTCTATAATTGCTAGGTTTACTATTGGACCCCTTTTTAAACAACGGAACAACATGCGCAGTACGCCAATCCTCCGGCACTATTCCCATTTCTAATGACATTCTGGTGAGCGACATTCGGTTAGTTGGCTTGTAGGCGACGCCGCCTTTCGGGTAGGTGGCATTTCGACAGAGCGACCATTCGGCGAGTTTGCTTTTAGGCAATGCGGCTTTTCGGGTTACTTGGCTTTTAGGCATCCCGTCCTTTCGATTATTTGAATTTAAGCATCCCATCCTTTCGGTTTGTTTGTGTTTTGACTTTGTCTTTGTGTTTTGACTTTGTACTCTTTCGTTTATTTGACATTTCAGCCACGTTCTTTGGCTTCGACTTCTTTGCTTCGGCTTCTCGTCCGTCGGCATCACATCCGCACATGGGTCCCAAGTACCTTCACCACCAATCTGGGCTGCCAACGCCACTGCTGGCACTCACTGTCTCCCCAGCTGCTTCTAGGCAGCGTTGCAAACATCAGCCCCAGCCAGCGCAATCACTCTGGCCACTTCCAGGCTGGGCTGTGGACACACTCCTGGCCGACACCGCCTTCCCGGTGTCTAAATTTGAATATATGCTTCCAGATTAATGATCCAGAATTTGAGATAGAAGCTAAGTAATTTAACCATTGCCTTATCATAGCCAGTATAAATTATTATGGAAGGCAAATATTGTGATAAGTAAAGGTAATTTGTGACATCAAAACTTCTGTTGTTCTATTCTGTTATGCTACAAATTTGCTACAGAAATGAAATATGATATTGTTACAAGGGGAAGTGCTCCATGGAAGCCATTGTCTTTCATTTCTGATCAATATATCTTCTGAGAACCAAACACCATTTGAGTGATAATAAACCTGATTCCTTTAACAAGATCAAATGTAAATGTCCCTGAAAAATTCATAAATTACTCTTAACATAAACAGAAACTGGAAATTCAATTCAGTCAATTTATCATTGTTTCAGGAGTTCAAGCATCCAGACAAAATGTAAGTAAAATGCACCTAATTTAGATTAGGTACATAAAAGCTACTGGTATATTATATTTCTTTGAACCATGGCGGATCACTTAGATATAGGAGGCATTTTATTAAGCTTGAAAGAGGGCAAGAAAGATATACAAGTATAATACCGCTACTGAAGGGTTTCAGTTATAAGCACAGACAGGCTGGGGCATTTTACCCCTGGAGCAGAGAAGTCTGAGGGGTAACCTTATAGAGGTATACTAGACCAAGTGGGACACATTGGGCCCCATGTTCACAAGGGAGGGCTGGTCCCTCAACGCAATATTCCACCTCTCCACCAAATCCATTATTGGTGGCCAGTGGAGGGGTGGGAGGGGGCGTGGCTTTCTGAAGCGCTGGTATGGGTGTGGGCTGAAGGGACTGGTCTCCAGAGGGCTAGTATGGACATTGTGGGCCAAATGGGTTCTTGGGGTGGCAGATCAGTCCCACAAGCCTGATGTGCTGGCAGCTCACTCACGCTGGTGGGCTGGCAGTTGACTCATGGCTATTCCTTGAAATTCCATTTCAAGCAGGATGCAAAGCCATTATATTCAAATCCATTTTTCTACCATTTCAAGCAGGGTGCATGGCCACTGAATTCAAGTGCAATTTCTTACCACTTCAAGCAGGGTGCAAGGCCACAAAATTCAAGTGCAGTTTCTGACCACTTCAAGCAGGGTGCAAGGCCACCACATTCAAATGCAGTTTCATACCATTTCATGCAGGGTGCAAGGCCACCACATTCAAATGCAGTGTCATACCATTTCAAGCAGGGTGAAACCACCATAAAACCATACACAACGCCACACTGACAGATCAGTAGACATTCAGTGTGTTCAGTTGATTCACAGCTCACACAGAGTAATGACCTCTACCTCCCCCATCTTGCAGAAACTGAGCCACACCCACACTTCCTGGTTTTATAATCCTTCCCTCCATCTACCAGAAAGGGTGTGGCCTTCAAGGCGTGACTGACAGGAGAGAAATTCTCAATATTTTTAAAGCACTGATAACACTTTTATTTTTCATTAATGGGAAGAATCCTCTGCACCTGTTGAGCAGAGGGGGCTGAGTAAGATGGATAAAAATGACACAGCCGTAAGTGGTAGCGTTTTATCTAGAATCAATATACAGAGCAAACGGGAAGTTGTGACATTTAGACCACCAACCATTTGCAGTGCTTCTACTTCAACCCAAAACCCTCGCCAAATATTTGCAGTGCTTTCACTTCAACTCAAACCCTCCACCAACCATTTGCGGTGCTTCCACTTCAACCCAAAACTCCCACCAACCATTTGCAGTGCTTTCACTTCAACCCCAACCCCCCCCCCCCCAAACATTTCCAGTGCGTTCACTTCAACCCAAAAACCCCACCAACCATTTGCAGTGCTTTCACATCAACCCAAAACCCCCACCAACCATTTGCAGTGTTTTCACGTCAACCCAAAAATTCCACCCAACTATTTGCCATGCTTTTACTTCAACCCATACTCCCACCAACCATTTGCAGTTCTTTCACTTCAAACCAACCACATTTTCATTTTCGAAACACATTAAGGGCACTCAAGGTTAGTAAAACCATACTCACAGTTTAGTAGACATGTGTTCAGTGTTATTCACAGCTCAGACTGAGAGACGTGACCCTCTCACTTCCCCCATCTTGCAGAGATTGACTGAGGCACAACACTTCCAGGTTTTATAATCCCTTCCCCCTCCCACCAGCATGGGCAGCAGAGACAATGTCAAGATTTTTTAAACATTAATAACTCTTTTATGTTTCATCGATGGGGAAAATCCTCTTGTCCTGCACATTGGAGGGGGACTCTGAGTAAGCTGGCCACAAATCACAGCGTAAGTGGCAGCATCTTTTCTAAAATCATGAAATAGAAAAACAGGAAGTGGTCAACATCTCACTTTTAGTAATATAGATTGATAAGAAGAATCATCGCCATTTTTTCCCTGGGTAGGGAAGTCTAAAATAAGACTGCATAGATTGGAGATTAGATGGGAAGGGGCACATAAGGAGCAAATGTTTCACTCAGTGTGGTGCATAGGTGGATTGAGCTGCCAGAGGAACAGGTAAGAGGCAGAAATATTTACGATGTTGAAAGACATTTTGACAGGTATATGGATCGGAAAGATTGAGAGGGGTGTAGGCCAAACACAGGCAAATGGGATTAGCATGACATGAATAGGTTGGGCCGAATGAACTATTTCCATACAGTTTGATTCAGTTGAAGCAGTGAATTATTTTACAGTAATTCACATTACAAACTCTCGTCTGCTTTGGAGCTTTCGTAAAGTACAAAGAAGATTGTCCTTTGTTCACCAGCTCACATTCTTAAATTAAATGAATTATATAATATCATTACTTCAACATAATTGTAGTAACAAGTGCCATTGCAACTTAGTTTGAAGCTAGACCACAATTGATTTCACCTGATTTTCAACCAAGAATCAAATTACATGGACTGGTGAGTGAAGTACAACTAATGCACATGGATGCGCAGTGAGTTGAACTGCAGCCAACTGTTCTGGAGAGAGTAATTGACTCACATCAATGTTTGAGTCAGCACCTTCCAGCCTCTGGCGCCCACACAGTGCAACATCGAAGTGGGGAACAAGTGGAAAATTCAATGCCTGTGCAACTGCCACAAGATTCAGCGATGAGGAAGAATTTCTTTAGTCAGAGGGTGGTAAATCTGTGCAATTCTTTGCCACAGAAGGCTGTGAAGGCCAAGTCAACTGATAATTTTAAGGCAGTGATAGATAGATTCTTGATTAGTACTGTTGTCAGGGGTTATGGGGAGCAGGCAGGAGAGTGGGGTTAGTAGAGATAGACCAGCCACGATTGAATGGTGGAGTAGACTTGATGGGCTGAATGGCGTAATTCTGCTCCTATCACTTATAGAAACATAGAAACATAGAAATTAGGTGCAGGAGTAGGCCATTCGGCCCTTCGAGCCAGCACCGCCATTCAATATGATCATGGCTGATCATCCAACTCAGTATCCCTACTTATGACCTACATAGATATACATCTATCAAACTGCTCAGGAATAGATGGCATATCTAGTGACATCTAATTCAGAAATTAATATTTTTTCTGATTTATTAACTTTTTAAATATCTTAAGTTAACAGGAATGAGACAGTTTGAAAAGGCGTTAGAGGCTGTTGCCTGGTTAAGCATGTACAAATTATGGACACCCCTACATAATGACAAGCTCGCACAATATTAAATTTGGAAGCGTGATGTACGTGCATATACGTTAATTAATTCCTACAAATGGCAGAACTAGTTTCTACTCTTCACATAAAATACATTGAATTCTGATCCAGGATGTCTGCAAGGTTAGTTTGCACTGTTTTAAGTAGAGCCAGATGCAAGTATGACATCAAAATCTATCAGATAATTTATTAAAGTAGTAAATAAGAGCAATCTGCACAGCACCTTCCAGAGTTGGATGTTATATGGTACGAATCTAAAAAGTTTTTGTTTGGAGACACAACACAATGACAAACAGGAGGCATTGAAGGTCTGGTTGATTATAGTTTACATAACATGCAAACAACTCATAGAAGCTTATGGTGCAGAGATCTGCTGGAAACCATATAACCATATAACAATTACAGCATGGAAACAGGCCATCTCAACCCTTCTAGTCCGTGCCAAACACATAATCTCCCCTAGTCCCATATACCTGCGCTCAGACCATAACCCTCCATTCCCTTCCCATCCATATAACTATCCAATTTATTTTTAAATGATAAAAACGAACCTGCCTCCACCACCTTCACTGGAAGCTCATTCCACACAGCTACCACTCTCTGAGTAAAGAAGTTCCCCCTCATGTTACCCCTAAACTTCAGTCCCTTAATTCTCAAGTCATGTCCCCTTGTTTGAATCTTCCCTACTCTCAGTGGGAAAAGCTTTTCCACGTCAACTCTGTCTATCCCTCTCATCATTTAAAAAACCTCTATCAAGTCCCCCCTTAACCTTCTGCGCTCCAAAGAATAAAGCCCTAACTTGTTCAACCTTTCTCTGTAACACATTAATGATTTTGAACATATTGTCAAGATGCTAACTTGGAAAAAACACTGATTCTTAAGAGGCAGTGATTCGGTCCCAAAATAAATGCTGACAATCTGGGAAAACAACTGTTGCCTTTTGCAATTGTTTTGGGCAAAGTTGATGGCATCTCATGATTTGCAGACTCAATCAACTGATGGTTATAGTGCTTTATATAGGTGTTATTAAATAATAAATAGTTGATTTCACTGTAAAAGGGAAATGGATGTGCAGAACTGATTGTTATGCTGAGAAAAGTTGATTTAGGAATAGCTGAAATTTGAATTGGGGAAATTACAAACTTGCAGGCACAAAGTAATGAACTGTTCCTGGTCATACAGGGAAGTGCGACCATTGATGACACAGAAGGGGGGAGATGACTTGCAGAGAGCAGGAAATAAACCAATATGTGGTATGTATGTGCAAACTAATGGCATCAAAATCTGTCATAGTAATTGAAGAAATGTTCTGAAACAGTAATGCAAAGGTGCTGATATGCAAACTCCTTACACTCATGACAGTTGATGATTAAATATTGAACAGGATAATTGGTCTCAGCATGTTTCTAAAGAGACATGGGGAGGATGAGTTACAGCTCATTAATAACTCAGAGGTTTAGAGGTAACAAATCTGGGACTACAATGTGACAACAATTCCTAAATAATCAGATAAGACGAGAATATTTTTTTGAAGGATATTAACTAGCCTAAAAGAAAATTCAGCTCAAGAGTTACATTAGGGCAATTATTAAAATTAAATGGTTGTAGTTGCCTGGAAGTCTGTCCACAGCAGGGAGTGCTGAAAGCATTGCTATATCACTTCAGCAGGTGGCACCTTGCCTTCCAAATTTCATTCCATTTAAATTAATGAGCTTGGGAAAGAACCAAAACATAACTTTGTGAACTGTGAGAATGATTCTATGGTTAAAGAATATCAGATGGAGTTAAGGGCTTTCTTATTTACACGAGTACAAAGTAGAATTGGACACAACTTGACAGAGTTCTGGACAAGGACTACCTCAAAAATGCAAACCCCATATCCAATACTGACCAGAGGGTTAATCATATATTGACATTCAAGTAAGTAATGATGAATATTTCAGTTGTTCTCACGGAATCATCGGGAATTATATTTTTCATGGTTTGGATAATTGTGCACATACTCAATTAAATATAGGTGAACGATCAACATTGAATCACCATAAATATGAAAGGAGGCTAATTATTAAATTTCTATAAGATGGCGCTGTAAATGTTAGCAATGATCAAATTCTTGCAGGGTCTAGATTATTGTCCATTTGCAGGATAAACTCCCATCACCACTGTCCATGAGAAAGATAATCTTCCTGTTTTAGAAGAGTTTCTGAAATGAGCACATACATATAATGTTAAACTTAAACGAACCACATGTATTTTTGCCCATCCAGGATTTGTAAATCGCAAATGCAAGTTCAATATTAATGGTTTACATCCCATCAATGATAAAATTGAAGCATTTGTAAAAGATGAAATCACCAGAAAATGTTGAAAATCCCATATCAAAAAATATGTATGGTTTGGTGTAACCCTTCATTTTTCTTTACCAGATTTAGGAACAGTGCATTCACCAATTCATCAGCTGGCGTAACAAATGAAAAATAGAGATGAAACAAGTCTCACCAGAAAGCATTTGACATTTTGCAAAGAGGGCTTATGCAGCAAATATTTATTACTACATTATCTGAGGAAGAAATTCAAGTTCACATGTGGTGCTTTCAAGTCTATCATTGTCATTCACTGGATGGATAATAGTCAGGAGTAGGGAATAATATTTGCACCTTGCACTTTAAATAAAAGTGAATGGAGCTATATCTATATTACTAAAAGTAAGATCATGATCACTTCCTGTATTTCTGTTTCATGATTTTTGAAAAAGTGTTGCCACTTACGGCTGTGAAATTTGGCCATCTTACTCAGAGTCCACCTCCACTGTGTAGGACAAGAGTATTTTTCCCATCGATTAAAAATAAAAGAGTTATTAATGTTTAAAAAATGTTGACATTCTCTCTGCTGCCCCTGCTGGTGGGAGGGGGAAGGGACTATAAAACCCAGAAGTGTTGCACCTCACTCAGTCTCTGCAAGATGGAGGAAGTGAGAGGGTCACGTGTCTCTGAGCTGTGAATAACACTGAACACATGTTACCTCAACTGTGAGCGCCCTTAGTGTGGTTTGAAAATGAAATGTGGTTGCACTGCAAATGGTTGTTGGTGGTGGTAACTACTTTGAAATGCTGCACGGCAAATGGTTGCTGGTGGTGGTAACTGCTTTGAAATGCTGCACTGCAAATGGTTGTTGGTGGTGATAACTGCTGTGAAATGCTGCACTGCAAATGGTTGTTGGTGGTGGTAACTGCTTTGAAATGCTGAACTTCAAATGGTAGTTGGTGGTGGTAACTGCTTTGAAATGCTGCACTGCAAATGGTTGCTGGTGGTGGTAACTGCTTTGAAATGCTGCACTGCAAATGGTAGTTGGTTGTGGTAACTGTTTTGAAATGCTGCACTGCAAATGGTTGTTGGTGGTGGTAACCACATTTTCATTCTCAAACCACATTAAGGCCATTCACAATTGAGTAGACATGTGTTCAGTGTTATTCACAGCTCAGAGAGACATGACCCTATCACTTCCACCATCTTGCAGAGACTGAGTGAGGCACTACACTTCCGGGTTTTATAGTCCCTCCCCCCTCTCACCAGCAGGGTCAGCAGAGAGAATGTCAACATTTATTAAACATTAATAACTCTTTTATTTTTCATCAATGGAAAAAATACTCTTGTCCTGCGCAGCGGTGGTGGATTCTGAGTAAGATGGCTAAAAATCATGAAATAGAAAAACAGGAAGTGGTCAAGATGTTATTTTTATTAATAATATATATATATATTACTAAAAGTCTATTCTTGACCGGTTTTGGCCATCTGTACTGCGATTTCAGAGAGAACGCCGCAACCTACGGCCGTCATTTTTGGCCACCTTGCTCAGAGCCCCCCTCCGCCACATGTGTGCCGAGGATTTCTCCCCCTCCACTCACCTCACCCCCCCTCTCAGCACACCCTCTCACCCCCCTCCCCCTCTCTCCTGCCCTCCCCCCCTCCTCCTCCCCTGCCCCCTCCCCCCCCCCCCCCCCCCCCCTCCCCCCCCCCTCCCCCCCCCCCCCCCCCCCTCTCCCCCTCTCTCTCCCCTCCTCCCCTCCATCCCCTCCCCCACCCTCCCTCCCCTAAACCCCCTCCTCTCCACACCACCTACCCTCTGCCCTCCACCCTCCCCCCTCCCTCCCCCTCCCTGCTCCCCAACTCTCCCCCTCACCCCCCTCTCAGCACCCCCTCTCTCTCCCCCTCACTCTCTCCTCCCCCTCACCCACCCTTCCTCTTCTCCTCCTCCCCACCCTCCTCTCCCTCTTGCCCCTCTCTCTGTGTTTCTGTCTCTCTCTCTGCCTCTGCCCCTTCTCTCTCTGCCCTCACTCTCATCCCCCCCCCCCCCCCTCTAGATGTGACTGCAAGTTGGGGGCTATGCGTCAGTAGATACGGTGGTAAAAGGAGCAAATTAATAATATTAATATTATATCAAGGGGGGTAATTAGCATGAGTGCGGGGGGCGGTGGGGGGAGAATAGTTAGTGTGTGTGACGCTGCATGCGGCCTCCCCTCCCACAACCGCACATTGGGGGAACAGACCCAACGGGTCTGCACTTGATTTAGTATATATATAAAGAAGTGTTGCCTACTATTTTATGGCCAAACATTCACTCTTTCCACCAAACATACTGTTGACAAAATGCATTGCATGTGCTCTCATTATTCCAGCAATACCTCCCAGTTCCGTGCCTTCATCCACCAAAATGGACAAGTCCCTCAGAACACCATTCACTGCAACATCCCCACCAAGTTGGACACCATCCTTCATCCTTGATAGGTCTAAATCCTGGAATATCCCCAACAGCACTGTGGGAGTGTCTTCACCAAAAGGTCAGCAGTGGTTCAAAAAGACAGTTCACTACCATAATCTGAAGTGCAAATAGAGATCGGCAATAATGTCCATATGTGAAAAACAGACAAATTAAAATCTATATTGCTTGGGAAAGATCTTTCATTTTAGCTATAGATTAGCCATTTTAAGTCTGAAATTGGGAATTCAAAACAAGGCATCCGCTTGCACACAGAGGCAAAAATTATGTTATCCCAACAACAACAGTACAATTGGATATTGATTTTCCAAGCAAAATGCAATTGCAGGTGCTTTATTGAGGTCACCACACAAAGATTCTGATGTATGTAATGAGTAAGTAGTGTCTAATCTTCACTTTACGAGTAGAGGATGATGACTTCTTAGTCAATGGTTCAGAATTAGTTGAGACAACAAAACAAAAGATGCTTCTGAATCAAGTCTATCGGCGCATGTTCAAAGATTCCACAAATCCAAATGTGGACATATAAATATTTTACTGCAGGAGATTAACAATGTTAGCTGACTGAGGGTGTTAGAATGAGGGTATACAATAGCCCTTCCCTATTTCCTGAGAAGATGGATCATAGACAAGTTAATTTAGAATATGGCAGTATTGTAAATATAAAGGCTATTGCCAGACGCTTCATGCATGGGTAAGGTGTTGGCATATATCAAGAGCATTTATGTCAATGGTAACTGAGAGTTGAAGGTTGGGGCTATTCTCCAAAATAGAGAGCATCAAGAGAGAAAGGTGTGGTTGCTGATGAATAAAAGTGAGCAGGTATAATATAAGGAAAGGATGGGTGCAGAATAGATATCAGAGGATTGGTCCCTCTTCAGTAATCATAAAATTACATTTTGCATGCATATTTATGTATGGTGCATATATTAATATTCAGCACCAACCATGGATGCTTTTATATTCCTGTGCACAGTTCTAAAACTGAGTTATTATTTCGACTTTCAGAGATTTGAGAAAAAATGTTATGGTGACATTGATGATAATGGGGCAAACCTCACATGAGTTTTGCAACTGATATTCTGTATAGCATTGTTTTGTTACCCCCATCATACTCAATTGACTGATATAGAATGCTAACAAACAAATACTTTTCACTCCGTGGCATAAACATATAGGCCTAAAACATACACCAAGAGAAATTGTTTCATAAAAGCAAAATAAATAGATTGCACATTGATCTTGGCAGATGTTTCATATCTAATGATTTAAGTTTAAAAATGTTTTAAATGTAATGTTTAGGCAACACAGTTTTCTCCTACTTCCCAAAACCATGTGGGTGGGAGGTTAATTTGCCACTGTAAAATTGCCCCTCATGTAGATCAGTGCTAGGATCTGCTGCAAATAAGTTGTGGGGAAAATTAATATGGGAATTGGATTGCTCTGTGTAAAATGTCTCTTTCTATGTCATCCGGAAATATGAAATATCACAATTCTTTAAAAAATTGAAATATTTTACACTGATTTGTTGTAATATATATTCTTACATAATGATATGTGGAAGACTATGTTAATGGAATACTATGTATTTTTACCAATCATTTAAAAATGTTCCTGCCCCACAATGGAAAAGGCACAGCCTGAACAAATAAAGGTCCCTGAACTTCCGGTTTATCTGTAAAGCATACCTTAAAATAGTTGACCCAATAGGTGACTTCAGTCAAAATCATGCAATGTATTAATAGACTGCCTATGCCATTCCATTCTTGGTGAAGTTGGACTTGGGCTAAATACATTGCAAGTATATTGGTCATGTTTTCTTTGGACTACGTTACAATTTGCCAAATTCTTTGGATCCGTACAATTTGCCAAATAGACTTGCGATGATAGATCAATTAGAAATGTTTGCCGTACCTTATCTTGCTTTGCCAAAGTATTACATTAGTGTTATTTGCCTCCTTCTCCTTTTGTATCCTTTTGGGATTGATGATGACTTGCTTACACTCCAGTTTTAGACAATAGACAATAGACAATAGACAATAGACAATAGGTGCAGGAGCAGGCCATTTGGCCCATCGAGCCAGCACTGCCATTCAATGTGACCATGGCTGATCATTCCCAGTTAGTACCCCGTTCCTGCCTTCTCCCCATATCCCTGACCGCTATTTTTAAGAGTCCTATCTAGCTCTCACTTGAAAGCATCCAGAGAACATGCCTCCACCACCCTCTGAGGCTGAGAATTCCACAGACTCACCATTCTCAGTGAGAAAAAGTGTTTCCTCGTCTCCGTTCTAAATGGCTTACTCCTTATTCTTAAACTGTGGCCCCTGGTTCTGGACTCCCCCAACATTGGGAACATGTTTCCTGCCTCTAGTGTGTCCAAGCCCTTAACAATCTTATATGTATCTAAGAACACCTCTCATCCTTCTAAATTCCAAAGTGTACAAGCCCAGCGGCTCCATTCTCTCAGCATATGACAGTCCCGCATTCCCGGGAATTAAACTTGTAAACCTACGCTGCACTCCCTCAATAGCAATAATGTCCTTCCTCAAATTAGGGGGCCAAAACTGCACTCAATACTCCAGGTGTGGTCTCACTAGGGCTCTGTACAATTGCAGAAGGACATCTTTGCTTCTATATTTGATTCCTCTTGTTATAAAAGCCAACATGCCATTTGCTTTCTTCCCTGCCTGCTGTACCCGCATGCTTAATTTCATAGACTGTTGTACAAGGACCCCCAGATCACGTTGTACTTCCCCTTTTCCCAACTTGACACCATTTAGATAGTAACCTGCCTTCCTGTTTTTGCAACCAAAGTGAATAACCTCACATTATCCGCATTAAACTTCATATGCCATATATCTGCCCACTGCCCCAACCTGTCCAAGTTACCCCGCATTCTCATATCATCCTCCTCACAGTTCACACTGCCACCCAGCTTTGTGTCATCTGCAAATTTGCTAATGTTACTTTGAATCACTTCATCTAAATCATTGATGTATATTGTAAATAGCTGCGGTCCCAGCACCGAGCTTTGCGGTACCCTATTAGTCAATGCCTGCCATTCTGAAAGGGACCCGTTAATCCCTACTCTTTGTTTCCTGTCTGCCAACCACTTCTCCATCCATGTCAGCACTCTACCCCCAATACCATGTGCCGTAATTTTGCCCACTAATCTCCTATGTGGGACCTTATCAAATGCTTTCTGAAAGTCCAGGTGCACTACATCCACTGGCTCTCCCTTGTCCATTTTCCTAGTTACATCTTCAAAAAATTCCAGAAGATTAGTCAAGCATGATTTCCCCATCATAAATCCATGCTGACTCGGACTGATCCTGTTATCCAAATATTCGGCTATCTCATCTTTTATAATTGACTCCAGCATCTTCCCCACCCCCGATGTCAGGCTAACTGGTCTATAATTCACTGTTTTCTCTCTCCCGCCTTTCTTAAAAAGTAGGATAACATTAGCTACCTTTGAATCCACAGGAAGTGATCCTGAGTCTATAGAACATTGGAAAATTATCACCCATGCATCCACAATTTCTAGAGCCACTTCCTTAAGTACACATTTTTATACTGTCCCTGACGTCCCTTGTCAGCCATGGTTGTCGCTTTCTCTCCTTGGAATCTTTCTTCCTCCTAGGAATGAACTGATCCTGCACCTTCTGTATTATCCCTAGAGTCACCTGCCATTTTTGTTCCACTGTCATCCCTGCTAGTGTATCTTTCCAGTCAACTTTGGCCAGCTCCTCCATCATGGCCCCATAATCCCCTTTATTCAGCTGTAACCCTGACACCTCCCTCCGATCTACCCTTCTCCCTCTCGATTTGTAGATTAAAACTGACCATGTTATGGTCATTACCTCCAAATGGCTCACATGAAGTTCAAACGAAATTTGGTTTCTGCAGTCATACACTAAATCCAGAATTGCCTTCTCCCTGGTAGGCTCCAATACAAGCTGTTCAAAGAATTGATCACGAAGGCACTTTACAAAGTGCCTTTCTTGGGGTCCAGTACCAACCTGATTTTCCCAGTCCACCTGCATGTTAAAATCTCCCATAGGGTGATTTCACGAAAGGTCACTGGAGTGTAGATCCTCACCCACGTGACCGCAAAATTTAACTGGGGTACAAACGTCACTTCCAGTACATGTTATTGATGCTGAAAACGCGCACTTTCAAACCTGTTAAAAACCACGAAAACGGCCCGTTTTTGAGCTGTAAATAACTGTGCCAGTCGGGGTGACCGTGAGGCACAGTTATCCTGCTTTAGAGTCCAGAAGATAGATAAAAACAAATGTAAATACAAGAGGGAGCTGAAGGCAAAATAACAACGGAAGTTGTTGGCCGTGCAGATATAAAGATAGAAAATATCGGGAATTATCGCGTTTGCACACTGCATTTCATCAAAACAGCAATAATGCCTTAGTTTTGCGGTCACGTGGGTGAGGATCTATGCTCCAGTGACCTTTTATGAAATCACCCTATAACAACCTCAGAATTACCTTTACTACATGCCGATTTTAACTCCTGATGCAACTTGTGCCCTATGGCCAGGCTACTTTTTGGGGGCCTGTAGATTAGTCCCATTAGGGAATTTTAACCCTTACAATTCCTTTGTTCTATCCATACTGACCCCACATCTCCTGTTTCAATGTCTCCCCTTGCAAGGGACTGAATTTCATTCCTCACCAACAGGGCAACCCGACCCGCTCTGCCCACCTGTCTGTCTTTTCGATAGGAGGTATACCCTTGAATATTCAGTTCCCAGCCCTGGCCCTCTTGCAGCCATGTCTCAGTAATTCCCACAACATCATACTTGCTAGTTTCTAACTGAGCCTCAAGCTGGTCCATTTTAATCCTTGTACTTTATTCCTTATACTTCCTTTTACACTCTGGTATTGCGTATGCTGATGACACCAGTGTGGAATCCACAGTCTCTGCCTCAGACAAGGCAGGAGTTGGATAGTTTGTGAGGTTGTGTGCTCCTTCCCTCACATTGAACCTCTGTGTGCTTCTGAAACATGGACTGGAGTTTCTCACCACCATCCCAAATGCTTCTTCTCCACTTTGACTAGTTATGCCCCAGGAATCGCTAAGCATTGATGGAAGTGTTCATTTTTTTTAAGGAGGCTTTGAGCCCATTCTTGAATCTTTTCCTAGTTGGGTTCAGTAATCTATTCCCAGGATGGAACTCGGAATAGACGGTTTGTTTCAGGAATCCAACCTTAATACATGGTGAGAGGTATGTGAATGATGTGCCTAGCAAATGGAGTTGAATTAGAATTATTAGTCTGAGTGCTGGGATGGTATTCTAGGAGAGGGCACTGTTACTTATCCTTCCAGTGAATTGATTTTCATAGACCATGAATGTTCTATCAGCTCTGAGGTCTTGTTTGCACTCTGTCCATTGTAGTTGATTACTGCAATGTTTGCTCTCATGTAAAAGTTTGCAGAGATCCCCATAGTACAGTATATTTCCCTGTCAAAATATGCTTCAAAGCTGTTATGAATTTCCATCTGAATTGTCCTGAAATGGGTATAATGACATTAATTGGCTACAATCTACAGACATTGAATTTTCTGCACACCAAATAATTTTCACAGAACCAGGCTTCGATATATAAATTGAATTTACAGACACACAGATCAAAATATTTTTTGTCCAAAAGATAATTTAAAAAATTGATACACAAATTACTTGCAGGTTTGTTATTTATATGAGTGTGATTTCACTTGTAGAACACTGTTGCATTGAAGTGGAAATGAATAGAGGCCACGAATGCAACATGTTGTTTTATATTTTGTTGCAAGGAAGAGTCTATTACATTGCGTAATTTAACACGTATGCAGTTACATGCTGGATTTAATAGATTTGCAGGTTAGAATTCTGTACTATCTGATGCCTCTTTGAATTCAATGCTCTCAAGTTGGTAATGCTTATGGCACTTACTTCAGCACAAAGAGCTCAGCCTTTACACAAACTCCATCTGGATTCTGTCATATCTGATAAGAAGGTAGTATTTTATGTGGATGAGCTCATAAAGCAGAGCAAGCCAGGCACTGTTGGGTACAAGTTGGGACCATCAGCCTACCCATCAGATTGGAGATTGTGTACTGTTAAATATGTGATAAAGTATATTAAGGTTTCTAAGAACCTACAATAGGAAGGAAAAGCTTTCTTCATAAGTTATAAAAAGCCACACAAGAGAGTGTTGGTGCAGACTATTTCAAGATGGATAGAGTGTACGCTGTTGAAAACTGGAATGAATACAGATATTTTCAAGTCACACTCTACCAGGGCTGCAGCCACGTCGGCAGCCAATAGAATGGATGTTCCTCTTGATCACATTCTAGCAACAGCAGGATGGTCAGATGAACGCACCTTTCGGAAGTTTTATAATAAACCACTTAACAGGTCTGGATGATTTGCAGATAGAATTCTGGACAGTGCTACATGAGCTATTTTTCTGTAACTCCAAGGTAATGTGACTGTGGTCCTGTTAAAGGTGATATACATGTACATAAATCTATGAACATGTGGTGATGGCCTATGACACTTCTACCATCTATCGTTTATCTGTATAGTGTAGACACATACAGATTGATTTAATGTATGAAACCACAGCTTCAAAGGCTTCATGTAGTCTCGTCACGAGACTGAAATAAAATAGAAAGATTAAACAAGAACTTACCGTTTGTAATTTGATGTTTATTTTATGAGAAGTTGGAGTGAGACATTATGTGCCCTCCACTCCCAACCCTGAATCTCATAAATTACGTTTGGTAAATCAAGGGTTATTAATCTTTCTTTAGCTTGAATCTGGTTCAAGTAGACTGTGGCTTCATGCAGTAGCTCTGAAGATTGATGAGGCTCATGTTGTCGCCCCCCCCCCCCCCCCCCCCCCCCCCCCCCCCCCCCCCCCCCCCCCCCCCCCCCCCCCCCATGATGATGAGCCCTGTCAACTGACCTCAGTCAGGCAAACAACACCAAACAGAGTCAGAAATTCAAGATTGTTTGAATAGAGTGGTCGTGGATTACACAGTTCAAACTTAATCTCAAGAGTAGAGCGTCAAGATTTGTTATATGCATCAGGAATGAAATAATGAGATTGTTAATAACCAAAGTACCTAGTGAAACCAATATAATTTGCACAGTAGTTTGTTGCTGAAGTAGGGTTGTGGTTAGAGTTGTGCAAAGTGGTTCAAGAACCTGGTGGTTGAAGCAAAAAACTGTTCTTGAATTGGGAGGAAACAGTTCTCAGGGTTTTGTACCATCTTCCTGGTGTTGGCAGTGAGATGGGAGCATGGCCAAGGAGGCATGGGTCTTTAATGATATTAGCTGTGTCATTAAGGCAGAGTTTCCTGTAGATCTCTACAATGATTAGGAGGTCAATATCCATGATGGAAAGGGCAACAACATGTTTTACAACATCCTTCAATATGGGCGTTTGCAATATCGATGGAGCAAATTGTTTTCCAGACCTTATTCATTCAGCATGAAGCCATGTTCATCAGCAAGATATCCTCTAGAAAAGGGAAAACAATATTGGCAATTTGCAGCAAAATAATGCTTTTTATTTATAAGTGCTCATTGCAAAAGCTATCAATAATTTTTGAGGAAGAAGTTAGGCTTCAGTGATGGGTTCATTAAAATCTCAAAAATAAACATATGTAACATGCAGTGAATGTGGTGCAGACAAACCAGTTTATTGTGCTTTGTTTTGGTACCTACAACTGAAAGGTTTCTTTATATTGTGCAGGAGTGTCTGTAGGCTAATGCATCAAGCAGCAAGGAACCAAAGGCTCAATGGGACTTGCAAGAGTGATTTTGAAAATAAGTGATTCATCAGAAACAAGAAAGCATATGTTCAGTTGGTTACCAAGCAGATGGATAAATAAGGAATCACTATTCAGTCTTTTTAAAGCGAATGTATATCTGATCTTTAAATGTAGTGCTATAAGGTTGTTATGTTCAACCAAAAGTTCTATCTTTATTCTGCCTTGAGTACTTAGTGGATTTTGAAACCAGTTCCTCAAAATCTATTTCATTTGGATCACTTTAACTGTCATTTACTCACAAGTCCTTATTGTGACCCATTGTAATCCTGTTGTTGTAACCCTTTGTTATTGGAATCCTGACCTGTTGCAACCAAAGAGTCTGCAAAATGGACCCAGGTTCAAAAGTGGCTCACGTCCCAAAGACTCCTGTAGTTCCTACCTTTACAAATTTCTCTCTTTAATTCTCGTCCGTGGTTTGGCCAACTCCTGGAAAATCATATCCAGAAAACTCATTGGAATATTACTGAGAATTTAGCAGTAACTTTGAAAAAAAGGCAATTATTTAGTCATTAAGATTAATAGGATTTTATTTTATGTTAAGCACTAGTTATTTCTCCATCTCATTTCCACTTTGTCCTCTCTGTCTTAAATGTTCTTTATTGGGAGTCCCACAATGTGCAATTTAAAGAAAAACACCTTGTTTTAAACCTGAGGCAGATATATTGGATGAATTTAGTGAAGAGCTGCTGACATTTCCCAGGAGGTTCTGGAAAGTTGTCATTAATTTATAACATTACAAATCTGGGATTTAGTTCTGACTATATTGGATCAAATCTTGCAGGTTACGGACAGCGACTCTGATGGAAACTGTTCACATGCAACCATATAAAAGGGTCCTGGATATGCAGACATGGGGTTTTGAATGTAGGGTTTACTGTGTGACGGATGGAGTCACTTCCCACTGTGTTATCTCTCAGTGTATTGACAACATTGCACTGAAAACATGCCTCTCAGGCCCTATGCCAACTCAGTTCTGAAGCAGGTATTTCAGGCCTCACTGACTCCAATGAAGACTGTACTGAGTAACAAAGGTGAAGGTATTTTATTAGCTTTAAATGCTATTTTAGTTTAGTATTAAGAGTATTTAAATGTTGTTCAGCCAAATTGATATTTTAATGTTAACTTTCATCTTAGTTGTTTATAAATATATAGTTTAAATTATTAAAATGTACAACTGCTTTTTATCCTATTGCCTTCATAAGATATCAACTGATGTGTTGAACAAAAAGACTCTCAAACCAAGGTGGTGTACAACTTAGTCTTTAAACGTATTTATCTTTCTCGGACATGCCAGAGTACAATTAATATCCAAAATCTCCACATTTGATTCAACATTCTAAATTGTCATTCATATTAATTTGCAAGGCTTAGACTTAAACACTACCGCTGTGAGGTTAGCTGGTTAAGTTCACTTCAATGGAGGTTGTAATATTCTCCAAATCCATTTTTTTCTTCTGCAATGTTTGTTCTTGGGTTATCACCACCAATATCCTTTCATGCATGGCTCAACTTTCATGCATTTTTTTTCTGAAGGTTTCTAGAAGGTTTATGGATGTACCACTGTCCAGGACCTTCATAAATCTGAAGTCATTGATCCAAGGGTCAGGTAAACAAGGCACTTTCACTTCTCCAAGTATTTCACATCATATGCAGCTATTTACTCCTCCTCATGATATATCTTTTTTTTACTGTAAGCAATCAGCACCATTGCCATTTGTGTTATTAAGTCTCTCCTGGTCAACATCTCACCATAAACCTTCCATTGTACTCTTTCCCCTCTGCTCCCCTCTCTACAACCTAAATCTTCTTTCATTTCTAATGTTTCCAGCATTTCCTATTATTTAGTTGCAGAAATTTCCAAAATCTACTGAATTTTACTTTTTGTTTTCAAATCGACATTTCTTATTTCTCACATGCTATTTTATTGAACATTCTTTTTGGGGCATGACGTATAACCTAGCATCATCCTGACTAGCTTATGGGCCTGTCCCACTCAGACAAAATTTCAGGTGACTGCCAGCGACTGTCAAGTTGTCGGCAGTCACCTGAAAAACCGGCAATTGGAATGGCAATTGCCAGAGTGGAACACACACAGACACATCGCTTCTTTCACCAGCCCGTTATACAGGCGGGGGACAGGGCAAGTGGGGGGAGTGCTGTCTGAGTGAAATCCACACGGTGCAAAGCCAAGGTGATACCGCAATGTCCTTTAAAAGAGAGGGGGAGAGGGGGGAAAATGAGGGAGAAGGAGTCGAGACAACTTTTAAGAAGCCAGTGATACATGACTGTTGGCAGCACGACCGACGTCGCAGCGGCCTCTGCAGTCCGTCTGCCTTTTTTTATTTTATTGACCTGTTGAGTGTATAGTTTGTGGTGGGTTTTTGACTGTATGTGTGGATGGGGGAAACTTTTAGATCTCTTCCCTGTGTTGGGGACCCGACCTTTCCCTGTCAGGTCTCCGTTGCCGTTGGGGCCTAGCACCGTGGAGCGGCCTCCAACCGGAATGACAGCTCAAGTCACGGAGCCTGCGGAGAGCTGGCCAGCTTCGGAGCATGGAGAGCTGCGGTGGCTCGCTGCTGCGACCCGACTCCGGTGGATGGTGACACCGGGTGCTCGCGGGTCCCCGGTGGGAGACCACTTTGTGGGGCACCGGCAACGGCGACTTCTCCCACCAAATTGCGGGGTTTAAAGTGACCTGGAGCGGGGCTTTACATCGCCCAGCGCGGTTTTAAGTCGCCGTGGGACTTGCTAGCGCCCGCCGGGGGCTTTGACTTTGACTTGGAGAGGAATGGAGAGCAGGGGAGAGACAAGACTTTGCCTTCCATCACAGTGAGGAGCAGATTCACTGTGATGGATGTATGTGTAAATTATGTTGGTGTGTGTCTTGGTTCTTTTCTTGTATGACTGCAGAAACCAAATTTCTTTTGAACTTCATGTGAAGTTCAAATGACAAATAAACGGTATTGTATTGTAAGATCGGCGGACATTTAACATTACCGGTTGGTTATCCTTGGTTGTGAAAACTATCACTTACGTTTTTTTTCCTAATGAGCCAATGAAATTCACTGGTCAGCACTGGCTACAACCTTCAAGAACCTACGAGAACCTTCGACCCCCTGGCAACCCACCTCCGGCACAAGAATTCTCGCTACTCTCCATGGTAGCTTAATTCTAGTCACCGCTAATTTTCAACATGTAGAAAAAGTTGTGGCGACCATAATGAGGCCACAACTTGTTCCCAGAATGCGGGAACTCCTCTTTGATTTGATTTGATTTGATTCAATTTATTGTCATTGCACTTTTCAGTGCAACTAAATGGTTTAGCCTGCAGTCATAACATAGAATAAATAACAAACACTCAACACAGTTTAAAGTCCCAAAGTCATTGTCTCTTCCCTCCTTGCTCTCCCTCTGCGCTGAGGCAATCCAAGCCTCCGATGTTGTGACCCCGCCGGGTGATGTTAAATTAGTCCTGCGGCTGAATCCGTGCACCGCAAACGGGCCGGTTCAAACTCCGCGGCCTGGGGCGGTTGAAGCTGCCGCCCTCCAGTCCAGCGGACGCAGCTGTAGTTGCGGGAGCTCCGGAAAACAGAACTCGAGCTCCCAATGATGTCGTCCACTGGCCCGCGGCCAAGCCTCTGAGGCTCCAAAGTCGGGTCGGAAGTTGGGTTGCACCACAACCACAGCCCCGAAGTCGACCAGCCTCGCGTTGGTAAGGTCTGGCTCTGCCTCCACAGCCTCGAGGTCGGTCACAGTTGGAGGCCGCCAGCTCCGCGATAGGCCTCAGCACAGACAGACACGGAGACGGGGGATACGGCAGGAAAGGTCACATCCCCCCTGAAGGAAGAGTCAAAAAACATGTTACACCCACCCCCCCCCCCCCACACATACACAACTAAATAAACCAAAATAAACTGTAAAAACGGGACAAGAGAAAACAAAAAACAGAAAAGACAAACGGACTGCAGGCGAGCCGCAGCTGCAAGGCAGCGCCGCCACTTCCGGAATGAAACATGAAAGCAACTCCCAGACAACCACCTGCGAACATGTGGTGACCATGTTCTGCAGTCCTGCAGTCTCCTGCAGTCGCCTAAAAAGTCGCCGAAGTGGGACAGGCCCATTAGCATTTGATGGCTTTAATTTGGTGTTGTGACAACTGTAACTGACAGGTAGCTGGTATTTTTGCTTATTAGGCTTGATCTTAGTACTGCCATTAACGCTAATAACAACTCTAATATCAGCTTGCAGGTAAACATTTCCCCAATGGGGATCTTTTAGCAAAATTGATATTGTAGAAAAATAAAGCGAAGTCTGGTGGTTTGACAGCTTCATAAATTGTGCAATAAATTTATTCCCAATCTGAAGAAAATAAGCATAAAAATTACATTCATGGAAAATGTATTCACAAAACTGATAATATACTATTTAATTCAAAATATCAGTAATTTAATGGATAGCACAAATTCTTTATTTTATTTTATAAATCATTGTAAACAGTCAATATTTTTTTTCCTAACGAAAGATTTATTGATTTCTTACTTCCAGAATACAAATTGTTCCACCTGGTATATCATTCAAAGGTGACTGAAGTTTTCAACAAATTCAAAATATTGATTTGAAACTTTCATTGTGGCATAAAATCAAACAGGGAGTGATGATGCCTGGATATAATATATTAGATTAATGTTCAATAAATTAGGATAATATCTCATCAAATTAACCTAACTTTTAATTTGGAACTGGTATTTGGAATATTGATGATGTGAATGTTGCGTTTTGAATTTCTGATCACCAAAGGCTAATCTCAAGTATTCAATATCAAGCAACTTAGATTTATATCAAGTCTAGATTGTGAATGATTTTGACATGGATTTAGATGAGGGAGATAACAATTCAACACCGTAGTGAATACTTTGTTCTTAGTAATTTGCTCCAAACACCGAATATGATAGTTGAGTTTTGTACTGAAATTCACTTCCATCATTGTCAACGGATTTTTGACTTCTAAGTCACATATAATTTAATTTTGAGTTCATGTTCAAATGAATCTGACTGTGAATCTATTGCACTTTAGCATAAGCACCAGATGGCAAAGTGTTAAATATCCACAAGTTAAAGTTTTAAAAGATTCAAGTAGGGGTGGGTATGGAATAAGCTGCCAGAGGTGTTACTTGAGGCAGGTACTGTAACATCATTTAAAAGGCATTTTGACAGGTGAAAGGATATGAAAGGTTTAGAGGATATGGACCAAATGTGGATAAGTGGGGCAAGCATAGATGCACCCTCATGGTCAGTATGAATAGGTTGGGCCAAAGAGACTGTTTCTATGTTGTATGACTCTCTATAACAAGTCGAGATCTCCATTGCAAATTACATTCCAGGCAATTAGTATTTAACAGTAAGCCTAGAGGTCGTATTAGATAGAGGCCTTATTGTTTTGTGACATTCTGCTACAGTTAGGTATAATGTTAATCACAAATTATTACACTCCCACTACACTAATCTCTATTTCCCCAGAACCAACCTTCAGACCACAATATTGAAACATACCCATTGGAAGCATAGGATTAAAGAGCCCTTAAATGTTGGCAACTTTGTGTTATTAACTCAGTCAAAAGTGCAGACAAATTATTAATAGACAGGAAGAAAAAGATGGTTTTGACAATCGGAACAAGATGTGAAAGCTTCACATTACTTCAAAGAAATCAAGGAAGCTAAGGCATCTAATTTTGAAAGAGGGCAAGTGCACAGCAGAGTATCAATCCAGGGTAATGTCATGCATTTTATTGCATTACATATTACCTAGCTATGCAGATCCGCTGCCCGTATTGGTAAGGCCTGCCCAATTTGCATTCTGGAATCATGTAAGTGTTATCGATCAGAAGGAGGGCTCTGAAAACCAATCCAGGCAGTTCCCTAAAGTACACATTTGTTCCTCCTTATTTTAGTTACTAGACTAAGTGGGACCCATTGGGTCCCATGTTCACATGGGAGGGCTGAAGGGACTGGTCTCCAGAGGGCTTGTATGGACATTGTGGGCCAAATGGATTATTGGGATGGCAGCTCAGTCCCACAAGCCTGATGTATTGGCAGCTCACACACAGCTGGTGAGCTGGCAGTTGACTCATGGCTCTTCCTTAAAATTCCATTTCAAGCAGAATGCAAGGCCACCAAATTCAAATCCATTTTCCTACCATTTCAAGCAGGGTACAAGGCCAACAAATTCAGGTGCAGTTTCCTACCACAAGCAGGGTGCAAGGCCATCAAATTCAAGTGCAGTTTCCTACCACTTCAAGCAGGGTGCAAGGCCTCCAAATTCAAGTGCAGTTTCATACCACTTCAAGCAGGATGCAAGTCCACCAATCCATGCAGTTTCAAAAGCAGTTTCATACCATTTCAAGCAGGGTCCACCAATCTCAAATGCAGTTTCATACCATTTCATGCAGGGTGCAAGGCCACCACATTCAAAAGCAGTTTCATACCATTTCAAGCAGGGTGAAACCACCATAAAACCACCATAAAACCACACAAAACACCACACTCACAGTTGTGTAGACATTTAGTGTGTTCAGTTGATTCACAGCTCAGACAGAGTCATGACCTCTCCCTCCCCCATCATGCGGAGACTGAGCCACACCCACACTTCTGGGTTTTATAATCCCTCCACCCGGAAAAGGTGTGGCCTTCATGGTGTGATTGAGAGGAGAGAAATTTTCAACATTTTTTAACCACTATTAACACTTTTATTTTTCATTGTTGGGATAAATCTTCTACTCCTGATGAGCAGAGGGGGACTGAATACGATGGCAAAAAATCATGCTGTAAGTGGTGGCGTTTTATCTAAAATCAATATACAGTGCAATCAGGAAGTTGTCAAGTTTAGACCACCAATGATTTGTAGTACTTATACTTCGACCCCAAACGCCACCCAGTCATTTGTGGAGCTTTTACTTCGACCCCAAATGAAACCCAGTCATTTGCGGTGCTTTTACTTCGACCCTGAATCCCACCCTGCGATTTGCAGTGCTTTTACTTCGACCCTGAACCCCACCCTGCCATTTGCAGTGCTTTTACCTCAACCCAAAACCCTCAACCAGCCATTTGCAGTGTTTTTACTTCAAACCAACCACATTTTCATTTTCAAACCACATTAAGGGCACTCAGGTCAGTAAAACCACACTCACAGTTTAGTATACATGCGTTCAGTGCTATTCACAACTCAGTATGAGAGACGTGGCCCTCTCACTTTTCCCATCTTGCAGAGACTGACTGAGGCACAACACTTCCATGTTTTATGGTCCCTGCCCCTCCCACCAGCAGGGGCAGCAGAGAGAATGTCACAATTTTTTAAACATTAATAACTCTTTTATGTTTAACCGATAGGAAAATCCTCTTGTCCTGCGCAGCGGACAGGGACTCTGAGTAAGCTGGCCAAAAATCACAGCCGTAAGTTGCAGCGGTTTTTTCTAAAATCATGAAACAGAAAAACAGGAAGTGGTCAAGATCTTACTTTTAGTAATATAGATGTCAAGATCTTATACACTTTCATCTAATCTCCTCTCAACCTTCTTTACTTTAAAGGAGACCATTCCCTGCTTTTTTTTAAATTTTATTTAATTTGAAGATACAGCATGGAAACAGGTCTTTCGGCTCCTTGAGTCAACACCAATCATCAATTGACCATTCAAACCATTGATCAACCATTCCAGCTTCCCCAGTTTATTGCAGCTGTGTTCCTTAAACTCACAAAATCTATTTTAAAAAAATGTCTTAATTTTGTTTTCACATAATGCTCTGATGTTTCAGAATGTCAAAAGACTGCAGATTCTGGTAATCCACAATTAAAACAGAAAGGACAGCAAACCCTCGTTGTACCTTCCTCGTTTTTTGTACACATATCTTCTGTTTTTGAAGTTCACTATTTACCATACTTTCAACATCTTATTCATTTCAAAGGACCAAACATGTAGTGGGCTGTAGAATAGATAGGCAACCTGCTCTGCAGATTTTCAACCAGGTGGTAAAGCCATACACATTGCCCCCAGAGTTAGAAGTCCATTCACTATAATATGTTGCTGTGGAAACCGCAAATGTTTAATGGGACACAATTGGAGTGGATTGTTGTGCTGGCTACATGAAATAAATGGCAATCTCTTATGGGATTGGATCCAACAGCAACAAAGCCACCCTTAATTTGCAACTGGTTCATTCTAAATTGCCCTCATTTTAGTCATTAGTATAGCAGGTGTGCATTAAAAATACTCTGCTGAGGCAACATAAAGTGCTCATCAGATTTTGGAGTATTGGCTCATTGATTGGATGGAATCCAATGAGCTTTATTTTGCCTGTTCCTGTATTTTAGTTTAATGAACACTGTATGGATTTAGTAATGAATGCTAAAGGTAGAGGCAGAGGCAAATGTTGCAGTAACATTTGTAACCTTGAAAAGCAAAAAAAAAAAATGTTAAGGGTGTCCACAAAACAACATCAAAAAGGAAAGCTGCGTTTAAACGCTGCATCATCCTTACTTTATGATCATTTTATTTTTGCTTAAAAATGCATCAAAGAACAAATGACTGAAAGAAAAAAAATCAACTGGAAATGAATATACTATTGATGCATTAGTTAAAATAACACTCAATGAACATAGTTCTTAACGTTTTAATATACTTTTACATCCCATACATCCTTGGAAGTAGTTTGAATGTTGGCAGAGGAATAAAGATTAAAAAATAAAATAAAAACTGAGCAATGGAACTATCCCTTCCAGATTAGCTTGGTGTTATATAGTATGTCTCAATACTAAAAACTGTTAGATTGCCGAAGTGAAAAGTTGCTTAGCAACAAGATCAATTATATTATCCAATAAATAGCAAATAGAAATTATTTAAAATGTACCTCAAACAAATTTTGATCAATATTGGTGACTGGCTATTTGAATTCCAAATATCAAGCTCAATGTAAATAGGCACAGAATTTGATCCATATTTTACCCCTTATTGCATAAATATTAATTGGTGCTCTTATCAATACAATAATCTCTCAGCCAATACATAGCATACCTCTAGTGGGATTCTTCCAAAATACAACTTGCAACTTTTGGGAATTATACTAGTTATAAAGAGTTACTATATATCGATGATTTAAAAAATATATATTTATTTTATTAGAAGCAATTGTACACAGGGAAAGTGATCGACATAACAGTTATACAATTTCCGTACAACTTCAATTTTAACATTTTATAAACTAATAACTAAATTGGGAAAAAGGAAAAAAAGGGAAAGAAAGAAGAAAAGAAAAAGGAAAGAAAGAATTTTGAGAAAGACAATAAAAAGAAAAAAGAAAAACCCCAGAACTAATGAAGAAGTGAAAAAAGCAGAGATATATCCCACTGCCCTTCCATACGCCCGCTCACCCGACCCTAGCGTCGGTTTTGAGTTTGTGTTCAACCATTATGTTGTTGAAGAAGTTCAATAAAAGGAGACCATATTTTGGAAAATTGATCTGGTTTGTCAGTCAAGACAAGCCTTATTTTTTTCTAGATGTAGTGTTTTGGTCATTTCAGTGATCCACATCTAGACTGTGGGACTGCTATCTTTTTCCAGAATTTAAGTATAAGTTTTTTCGCAGTTATTAAACCATAGTCAAGGAAGCGTCTTTGAGTTATCGTTAGATTAGGGCAGCCCTCTGACATTCCTAATATTATTAGTTTTGAATCTGGCTCCAATTTAATTTTAAGTGTTTTAGAAATGATATTGAATATTTCCGTCCGGGAGTTTTGTATTTTTATACAGGATACAAAAGAATGAGTTAGGGTGGCTTCTTGAAAGTGACATTTATCACAGAGAGGAGAGACAGTTGGGAAGATCATGTTCAATTTGGTCTTTGAGTAGTATAACCTATGCAATACTTTAAATTGTATCAGACAATGCCTGGCATTTAAAGAACAGTAATGTATGTATTGTCGGCTTTCATCTCATATATCTTTCGAAACGGGTGAACCCAGCTCGTCCTCCCATGCTCGCCTTTAAATCTCAGAGGGTGGGGTGTCAATATTTAGAAGAGCATTATAAATGTAAGATATCAACTTACTTGTATCGGCATGTCTATTCAAGCATCTAATATATCTGGACCCATCAGAGGACAGTCTTGTGTATATGTTTTCACATAATCTCGGATTTGAAGGTATCTAATAAAATTATTGCCATTCAAGTCATATTTCTCCTGTAGTTCTTGAAAAGGAGAGAGAGTCCCCTTCTTATAGAGGTTTCCCACAGTATTGATTCCCAGGTTCTTCCATTGAACAAACGCCACATCTAAAGTAGACGGTTTAAACGAGGGATTATTTGCAATAGGAAGAAGGAGACACATATTTCTCAATTTAAGACTGAATTTCAGCTGTTTCCAGATACGGATTATCGGATTTTGCTCATACGTTGACTTATTCAAATGTATTGTAGATAGGAGGATCGAGCATATACAAAAAGGCAAACAATCTTTTCTCTCCATTTTAAACCAATTTACATGTTGACATATATCGTCCAACCAGAAAGTTATATTTTTAATATTAATTGCCCAGTAATAAAAAAGAAAATTAGGGAAAGCTAATCCTCCATTTTCTTTGGATTTGCACGAATGTCTTTTGTGTATTCTGTGGGTCTCCTTTTAGGAAGATATATCGGTATTGATTGGCATAAGTATAAAGGTTGCGGAAGGAAGATCATTTTTATGGCATTTAATCTACCAATAAGGGAGATAGGAAGTGTTTTCCGAAATTTGATGTAGGCATACATTTTAGTGATTAATGGTGGGAAGTTTATTTTAAACAAAGAGGAATACTTTCTAGTCACGTAAATTCCAAGATATCTGAACTTTTCAGTAATGATTCTGAAAGGAAATTGTTGGAGTTGAGAAGGATCTTGTTCTTTTATTGGCATGATTACATTTTTGTTCCAATTTATTCCGTATCCAGAAAAATAACCAAATTGTTCTATAATGTTTAAAACATTTGGAATACTAACTTGGGGATTAGTAATGTATAAAAGTACATCATCTGCATATAACAACATTTTATTGTGGTATATTTCGTATCATATCCATAAATGCCTGAATGGGAGTTGATACTCTCGGCAAGGGGTTCTATGGCTAAAGCAATTAACATTGGAGAAAGGGCACATCCTTGTCTGTTACCCCTAGATAAATAAAATTTAGGTGATAGCATTTGATTTGTCAGTATTCTAGCTGTCGGAATAGTGTATAAAACTTTCACACATAAAGTTAATTTTTCTCCCAATTAGAATTTTTCCAACTGTGAAAAGATAAGGCCATTCCACTTGGTCAAAAGCTTTTTCTGCATCTAGAGAAATAATTGCAAGATCTTCGTTTGGCATTCTCTGCGCATATATTACGTTAAACAAATGTCTCAAATTATAAAACGAGTGCCGTTTAGGTTTGGTCTGGATGTATTAGTTTATCGATAACTAGGCTTAATCTACGAGCCACAAGTCTTAGCTAGTATCTTCTGATCCGTATTTAAAAAGGCTATTGCCCTATAGGATCCAGGCTCCTCGAGATTGTTTTAATTTTTTTTGGAATTAATGTAATAGTTGATTCAGCAAGGGTTTGTGGTAAAGCCTATTCCTTAAATGTTTGTAAGCGAGCAGAAATTAAATCATTAAATTGTTTATAAAATTCGTTATTAAGCCCACCCGGGCCGGGAGTTTTTCCACTTTTCAATGATTTAATAGTCTTTCCAATGTCTTTTGTTGCTATCTCTGCACCGTTGTCCCTCATTAAGAGATGAGTGTTTGCAATTATCAAGAAAGCTTTTCATCTTTGCAGAATCAATTGTTGTTTTTGATGAACATAGTGTTTGGTAGAATTGTAAGAATCTTTCATTGATATCTTTAGGCAATGTAAGCAAATCTCCATTTCCTGATCTAATTGTGTGTATAGTATGGTGATTCTCTAATTTGCGAAGTTGGTGGGCTAGTAGCTTGTGTGGTTTATCATCAAATTCAAATTTTTTTTGTTTAATATTTTGAAATACCCTAATAAATTTTGCAGAGAGAATCTGGTTTAATAGTAAGATTAAACGAGTACTTACCAGTACGAAGTTTGATCTGTATTTTATGAGGAGTTACGATGAGGGATTACGTGAAGAAGAACCCGCTCAGTGCGCAGGTGCGGCATACTTCTAAGCAGCGGTGTGGAATCACAGATAGACACAATATTTGAAGTAAAGCATAGGAGACATCAGTTTACTAGTTTGATCTTATATTATGAGGGGGGGAGCGGAGGGCACGTAATCCCTCATCGTAACTCCTCATAAAATACAGATCAAACTTCGTACTGGTAAGTACTCGTTTAATCTTACTATTTTACTTCGGAGTCACGTGAGTGACTACGTGAAGATTTCAAAGGTCTGTGATTTCAAACCGTGTAACAGTTTTTATTTCACTCACTGCCGAAGTTCTTGAGGGAGGAAGTGTTATCGTAATCAACCAATGGATCTGTTTTCTCAAGAAACAGAAAGGTATTTATTAACAATAACAACATAAATAGCTCCCTTGAGCTTAAATTAAATATTTGCAGCTTGTAATATTCTGTCTGCAATTAAGTCAGGCTTTATCAACGGTTTACAATAAAAATATTCTGAACGTCGTTTCCCTCGACCATCCTGCCGTATTGAGGATGTGGTCAACCAGGACGTCCATTCGTTCAGCCGCTGATATCGATGCTGTCCTAGTGGAATGGGATTTAAATGTATTATTGTCTATTCCGGCAGCTTTCAGTACCTGTTTGAGCCACCTTGAAGTGGTTTGGCTCATTACCCCGTCTTGGGGTTTCTTGTGGTTGACCCATAGGGCTTTTTCTCTCCCTCTGAGACTGTGGGTTGTGTCTATATATTGTTGTAGATGGGTCACCACACTCAACCTGGACTCTGGTGGGTAGGCCCGGAATACCACCAGTGAATTGGGCGTTCCTGGCCGCTTTGGTTTTTACCAGACCTAGAATGATGAACGTGATGCGGTCTGGGGTGATCACCATGTTATCCAGTCTTAGTTTTATGGAGTGACTGGACTCTGTGAGCGGATACGAGAGCCATAAGCATGAGCGTTTTTAACGTAGATTGCTCAAGACTGAGGGATCTAGCTGGTGGCCATCCTCTGAGATATGTCAATATCATACTGATAACCCATACATGGGTATACCTGGGTTTTGGGGCTTGTTATTGTAAATGCCCTTCATAACTTTTATCATCAGTGGATGGGATCCCATCCTCTGCTGTCCTGCTGTTTTAGATAAGCAGACAGGGCGCTTCGTGCTGTATTTATGGCACTGTAACTCATCTTTTCATCGTGTAGATGGCCCAGGAACTCCAGCACATCAGTGGTTGAGTAGTTTTGTATGTTGTCCCTGCGTCCTGGCAGTATTTTTCCCATTTTTGCTTCTTGGTGGCTGTTCGCAGGGATGCCGACATGGTGGTGATGGTTCATTTGGGTAATCCCAGTCCCTGGTAAGGTCTATTCAAACCTACAACCCAGGAGTTTGATGTTTTTATGGCATGGGTAGCTTATGCCTGATACTGGGTGAGTCAACAACCGTGGTCCACTGGGGAAATCCATAGGTGACTCGACCACCATGTCGTGATGAACTGGGAACCATGGCTGTGTAGGCCAGTCGGGCACCTTCAATATCCCAGAGGCAGATTCCATCTGTATTGCGAAGTGCCCGACTGATGAGGCAGAAGGGAGGGAAAGCAAAAAGCAGAAATTCCCCCAATTCAGCGTGTAGGCATCTACCGCTGCTGCCGGTAGGCGGCGCGGCTCTGGCCAGCAGCGGCCTCTGCAGCCTGTCCGCGTTTTTATTATTTTTTGTCTGTGTTTTTATGTAGTTTTTGTTATTTTATGTTGGGGTGTGTGTGTGGGGGGATGGGGGGGTGGGGTGGGAGGGGGGGGGAAACTTTTGAATCTCTCCCTGCACTGGAGACCCGACCTTTTCTCGTCGGGTCTCAGGTGTCGTTGGGGCCGCAACGAGGAGCGGCCTCCAACGGGAAGAAGCCGGGGACTCTGGTGCCGACTCACCGTTGCCGTCGCGGAGCTGGCCGAGACCGGAGCGGGTGGAGCGGTGGAGGAGCGCTGCTGCTGCTGCTGCTGCTGCTGCTGCTGCTGCTGCTGCTGCCGATGCCGCTGCTGCTGCTGATGCGGAGGCTGCTGCTGCGGGTCTGCGGACGGCGGCACCGGGAGCCCGCGGATCCCTGGAGGGAGACCGCTTTTCGGGGCTCCTGCAATGGCGAATTCTCCCGCCCGTGTTGCGGCGTTGAAGAGCTCCTGGAGCGGGGCCTGACACCACTGCCCCGCGCGGCTTGAATGGCCGCGGGACTTTGCGAGCGCACACCGGGGGCTCCAACACCAAGACCCGGTGTGCGAACTCGCACCACCCGGCGTGGCTTCAATGGCCGCGGGACAATCGCCATCGCCAGCCGGGGGCTTTGACTTTGACTCTGACATCGGGGGGGGGGGGGGAGAGTGCAGTGGAGAGATAAGTTTTTTTGGCCTTCCATCACAGCTATGTGATGGATGTTTATGTAAAATGTAATTATGTTGTGTCTGGGGTCTATTTGTGTGTAATGTATGGCTGCAGAAACGGCATTTCGTTTGGACCTCCAGGGGTCCAAATGACAATTAAATTGACTCTTGACTCTTGACTCTTGACTCTTGCCTCTGATCTGGTTCCTAAGTCACATACATAGGTAACTGGTGATTCCGTCTTGTTGCAAACAAATTGATATCTGGCGTTCAATATTGCTTAATAACTTTAGAAAATATTGGGTTTGACATCCATTCGATGTTATCATAAATTTTTTCCCCGCCGTGACCTGGTGTCTGCCACTGTGTTTTAGCTTACCTAGGAGATAGGCAGCCGATAGTTAAAAAATGTCTTTCGACACACCATTGCCAGATCTGTTTAACCAATTTGTTGCATGATAATGATTTTATGCTCCCCATATGGTTAATATAAGCCACCACCATAATATTATCAATCCGTAATCGCACATGCACGTGCTGCATTTGAAACGCATATGCTTTTAACCCTTAATAGGCGACCAACATTTCCAAATAGTTGATGCCCAGTGTGTGTAGTAACGATGGTTCTGAATTGGTCCATCTGAATTGTGTCACCTGTGCTGGATATGGAGTTAGTTGCTCCCCAGCCTAAAGCACTGGCATCAGTTTTTAATAACCAAGTTAGGATTGGTGATAATAATAGGGCTGAAACTGTGCCAAACATTGTCTGCCCACCACTGTAATTCTGATATAGCTTCAGTGGGTAAATTCATGATTTGATTATAGTGACCCGAGCACCTTGGCATGGTAACAGTCATATGGATTGAATTGATATTGAAGCCCAGATAATCCATGGTAGTTAACGGCTTCAATTTTGATTTATCTGGGTGTAGGACGAAACCTCAGTGTTTCAAGGAGCTGATTCGTAGCTAGAACTGCTGCCACAGCTAATTCCTTTGTTTTCCCTAATATGAGGATATCATCCAAATATGCCATGACTATGCTTTTGTTTTCTTAATATTTTCATGGCTATTTTTAGTATTTTTGGAAAGTCTAGGGCTGAGGTTAAACCATTGGGCAATGCTCTATACTCCCATAGTTGCCCCATCCAGATAAATTTTAGGTATCTACAATGATCCTTGTGTATGGGTATTAGATAGTAAGCATCTTCAATATCAATGCTTGCCATAAGGTGTCCTTTGGTGATCAGATGTCTGGCAGTGACAAACGTCTCTATCTTGAAGTGTATATACTCAACAGATTTATTTAGTGATGTAGGTCAATGATGATGCGACATCCACCATCTTTTTTAGTTTTAGTGAATATATTCGATACAAATTCCAATGGTTCATGTTTGGTCTTTACAATGATCCCTTTTGCAATGAGCCTTTTTAGTTCAGCTTGTCCTTCTCGCTTCTCTTTCTTAGAGGGAAAAATAGCCTTTGGGCGCATGCTGAACTGGCGGTAATATGCCCAATTTGAATTCAATTTTGATACATTTTTTGTATCCACTAATACTGTTGAGTATATATTTGTTATTTGTGACAGTACCCCATGCTTTTTAAAAAAACAAGTGTAATCGCCCCCCAGTTAGTAGACCACCCTTATTTTGTGTAAGCTGGCAGGAACCAGACTACCTACCTCCATGTTCATTGTTTCTTCATGAAGGCTCTGTTTTGCTGGTGCTGTCGGTGGGGCGGCGCATTTTCCCTGGGGTCCGCTCCGTGCCCATGTCTAAAAAAGACCTTTGGGGGTAATAAGCAGCGGTCCCCGAGCTTTCACCAGTCCTTGGATGTAGGTGTTGACTGGTGGATGCCGAGGGGTGCTGCCAGCTGGGTGTCGGATGAGATGTCTTGCTCGTTCCCGGGCCTGCCCTCATGAGGCCCACAGGTTTTGCTGCCTCTCTTTCCGCTGCAGCGGTTTTGCATAGCCCCGCATATTTGGGGTTGAGGGCAGGTCTTATATTGTCCTGCCTTAGATTGTTGATCTCATATTGTGTATTGCACATTAATGCTAATACTCCTGTTGGCATGTGGTCATGTTAGTATGTTCCGTGGAAACGAGCAAAGGCGGTGATTTGATGTTAGGAGCTTCAGAATTTGCTGCATTTTTAGCTCTTGACTGCGAATCTGCTGACCCAGCTGCCTCCAGATTTGACCGTTGACACTCTTTACTTTAGTGCCTCTCAATTAGGCCGTCTCCTGCAGGGCTTTGTTGGGGAGATGGTTGATACTGGCTGCCATCTTAGGTTCCAATAGTCTTCCTGCGCGTGATGGTGCCATATAGTGGCCCATGACACCCAGCAGCTCTTCATGATCCTGCTCCCCTGGCATACTTCTGCTCTCGTCCGCCTGCCCTTGTGGTAGATCAGCCCAGCCCTGGTCTCCCTTGCTAGCCTCAAAAGAGGGAGCAGAGGGTACTGTAGATACTGTGGAGGAGGCATATGCTCTAGCTCCCTGAGATCGTTTTTTTCCTGAGGTTTGGTCTTATACCCTTCCTCTTTGACCAGCCTAGCTCTGGTCCCATCAATCCCTCGACAAGGGAGATGGCTAGTGCAATAGCACTGGGGTGGGAGTGTTAGCTCCCTTAGCATTCAGCCAGTGGCCCCTCGTTTTTCTGGAGTTTTTTAGCTCCATGACCTCCTCTGACTTGGGGAGACAGACATACTTGTTTTTTGCTGTCTCCAGCCTGTTCCAGAGTTTGAGGAAAGTTGGTTCTGTAGAACCTGTATTTTTGGTAAGGTTTGGTTGTACCTGTAGATAGAGGCTGCCTGCCGTTTTCGGGCGGCATTCTAGCGGTTCCCGGGCAGCGATTCTCCTTGTCAGGAGTCTGCAGGGGTTGCCGGTCGGGTTTTAAATTTCCCTCCGGTCCGCTGCTGTTAGTCAAACAGCTGTTCAGCGGACCGGCATCAGCACAGCACCCTGTCAGAGGTCCGCAGCGTGTGCGGTCCCGTTTACGCCTATCCCCCTCCACTGTCGGCTCCTTCGCTGGAGTCGAACGGGGGCCGCTTCCTCTGCTGCTTTGCTCCCCCTGGAGCAAAAAACACAAGCCCCGATTAAGGTAGGTACTTACCTAACGTTCCTTATTTCAGGCTAGTTGCGGGAGTGCCCGACTCCCGTCTGGGCCGCCGTTGCACAGCTGGACGTAATGCCGCACCTGCGCACTGAGCGGGTTCTTCTTCACGTAGTCACTCACGTGACTCCGAAGTAAAATTTAAATTTTAGTGCAGCTATCTTATTATGTTTTGCAATGGTTGGGTCAGCCGCATTTTCCAGGTCTAACTGTTTTATCTGATTTTCTAATTCCAATTGTTCAGTCTTATTTTTCTTGTTTTGAAAAGCTTGGTATGTGATATACAGCCTCTGACATAGGCTTTAAAAGTTTCCCACAGCAAAGATGGAGGAATACCGGGGGTGTCGTTTGTCTCAAAAAATGTTTTCATCTGTAGCTTAAGATAGTCACAACAACTTGCCTCAGCTATTATTTGTGGATTAAATCTCCAAAATGGTTGTTTATTATACATTCCTTCCAATGTTACTGAAAATGTAAGAGGACAGTGATCCGAAATAATAATGTTGTGATATTTTGGGTTGTAGGTAAAACGGATAAGTTTGGCGTCAACCAAGAAATAGTCAATTTGTGTATAAACTTCATAAACACCTGAATATAAAGAGTATTCTCTTCCAGACGGATTGACAATCCTCCATACATCTCTTGATTTAAATGGTCCAACAGATTATTTGAAATATTTCCTTTAAATGCTGGGTGGGTGAACCCTATCCCCATTTCCCCTATCCTCCAGAGATATCTCCAAGAAAAATGTGCATTAGTAAAGATAGATGAGATATTTAGTAAATAAATTAGAAAGTGAAAAAGAGAAACAACAAAAATTACAGCATATAAGAATGCTGCGAGTGAATACCACCCAACGGTGGTTAAGTTAATGAAAGCTTCCGTAAGATAGATAATAATAGATAACTCCGCACCTTAAGGAGTTAATAAAAACTAAACAGAACAAACCTTAAAAATATTTTAAAATATTAAAATCTGTATGTCGATGATTTCCACACAATTAAATTGTCAACTCTTGAAACTCATGTTACTCCATTGCTAAAGAAAAATACATCCTTAAAATAAGAAACACAGTGATATTAATACAGTCAACCCCGTGTACCTAACAATTCAACCATAGGTTGCAAGTGCCTTGTCACCATGCAAAAACAGCATTACATACTTGCTTAAGAACCATTTTGACAGCAAATAAGCAGCAGTAGGGTTTCAATAACTGGATTTGCATCACCATGCGTTTCAGTTCAGCTTGCAAATTTTATATAAACATAGAAACATTAGTTGTGTTAACAAATATAATAAAATATTTTTCAGTAAATCCAACACTGCTTTACTTTCCTTGAATTGATGTTCTTTCATCTTTTAGTGTATTGCATTTGAATAATGCCTACAACTTTAATGAAAAGAAAAGTCCATTGGCATAGCAATAATGGATCCTGTAGCAACTTATCTTTATGATAATCATTAAGTTAATTTTGAATAATTATTAAAATTATATTCAGGTGATAGAAATACTGACTATTCTGTTATCTGCAAAGAAATCAGCGTTGAAAGGGCTTAAACAAAGAGAATTAAAATCACTTCTAATTAACAAAAATCTTCATTACAATCAGTATTTCTTTTTGATTATCTTTGGCTATAAATAAAGTAAAATGGATATGCCAGCATCACACATGGTTGCTGTCTCTTAATGGCATAAAGCTGACAATTAATCATGTGGAAAAAACACATATTTTAAAGAATTGTAAGTAAGTGTACAGGAGAAAACATCTCAGTTACGATCTACTAAATTAAGTTTGATTAAAAAAAACATCCATTGATGCTCCCGAACACATCAGTAATGTAAGCTGGGTTTTTCAGGTCTTTCCACATCAGACACCCTCACACAGGCGACCCAGCCGTGGTTGATCAGACCACGACTTGTGTTCAGGTGGCATTCGTTCCTCCCCATGGACCTCCTCACCTGATCCAGAGCCATCACGAGGCTTTCTCCACTGCCTCTGTGGTGTTCTTGATGGCTCTTCTTCTTTCCATTTTGTTGATGCCCAGCACACTTAAGGCTTTGTAGAGCGATTGCCCATGCAAACCTCTGCAACTAACCTCGATGGGCATACAACTTGCCTTCCTGCCCTGCTTACAGCAGTCTATGACCAGCTCTTCGTACTTGGTCATCTTCCTCTCGTGGGCCTTCTCCAGACGGTGAATGAATTAGCTATTATTGTATCAACATCATAGTAATATGTGGTTTAGCTCATCTGACCATTTCATCTCTATCAGAAGATAAAAAGCACCTAAATTCTCATCCCCAGCTCTTGTCCTTAGCAATTTAAATAATGACATTTAGTTCATGTCCTGCCACTTTACTCTTTAAATTATTCCACTATCAAACATAACAATCCCATTTGTACATCCCCAATTTTAACTAACACAATTAAATACTAATCTACTGACAACCCTCTCCTCGCATTTAATGGACTACCAACTTTCTTGGATGACTCTCTCCTCCACATTGTCATTCACCTATTTCAGTCCATAACAAATCAATCATCTAGTCCCTGGCTACACAACGGTAAACTACACACAATGAGGCCTTTGGAAAATTGTTGTTAATCTCACAAATTCAATTGACAGCAAAATAGTCACACTTCAGTAATAGAGACAATGATCATTATTAAAAGAAAGAATCAATAAAAGTTTTGGTAAAAAACTGCCTTTCACAGGGCACTTTTACTTTTTCTAAACTTAATATTGAAACCAGAGCAATTTTAGATTCTAACCATGCCTCTATATATTTCAGACAGTAGCTGCGGCAATGATTCATCTACACCCCCTCCTGCAGCAGCGTTCATTTCTACAGCTCAGGCCACATGTGTGGAGGAAGAAATAATTAATATCACAGATCAATGACTTTAGGACTAGAAAATAATGACACAGAGATATGAATAGAGAGGCAGGAAGGAACAAAATAGAATGACTGACCAAATGAAAATTGAAAGAAATGAAATATCCAAAAAAGAATGTGGGTACGAGTGAAAGAGAATAGTAATGAGGCTAGTAAGGAATCAACAGATCATACTCCACATTTTTTCTTTCTTTACTGGACCAATCTGCTAAACATTTTTTATTCAATTCCTTGTATTTTTTTCAAGCATTTTGTTTGCAGATTAGCAGTCACTTGTAATAAAAAACAGTATATGAGACAATATCCTTGGAAAACTCTTTTATGTAGTTCTTGTTGGTCACCATGCAATAGCTCATTAATCACCTACTGGTGGAAGCAATCATCACATTTCATAGACATTCATTTTGTTGAACATGTAGGAACAAACTGCAAATGTTGGTTTATACTAAAGACACAAAATGCTGGAGTAACTCAGCAGGTCAGGTAGCTTCTCTGGAGAAAATAAATAGGTGACAGGCAGTCTGAAGAAGGGTTCTGACCTGAAACATCACCTATTCCTTTTCTCCATAATGTTCAATACCTATTTGTATGCCTGGACCATTTATTTTTTCTGGGGGTAAAAACTGACATAGAAGTATATGGCCTACTATCCCTGTAGCTGGATCAAATTGTATAAAATTAACAGAATATTTTTCCGTTTCCAGTCAATATAGCACATAAAACTTGACATCTTGAATTGTCATCCATAAATGAGAAGAGCACTCATAGTTTAATCAGTGAATGGTAAAATATCACTGACATAGTGTCAAAAGCTTTGATCTCCATGCTCATATGAAAAGGGTTGTAAGATAAATCGGAGAATGAGAAGAACCAAAGTGTGCTTAGAGGCAAAATGATGACTGCATCAGATGAGGAAGAAAGATAAAATGCTGCAGCAAAGATAGAAGAACACGTGAGAAAAAAGTTTTCTTTGCATGCAGTTGGTAATCCACATGCAGTTTGTGATTGAAATTGTGCTGATGTGCTGAACTAAAACAATAGTTCAAGTATCTCATCATTTGTATACGCAAAGCAAAATCTCTCATACATGAGTGCAATCGGTCCACATAAGTGGAATACTTGCCTTTCTTTGTTAACATCGCGAAGGAAAATAGTTACTTGCAAGTTTTAAAAAGATGGAATCAGACAGTGCCTTGAAGGAATACAAAGAACATAGGAAATAATTCAAGTAGGAGATCAGAAGGGCAAAAAGGGATCAAAAAAGTATTTGTTGAGTCAGAATAAAAAGAATTACAAAGTTTTTTACAACTACAGTAAAAACAAGTCAGTAAGGGGGTGTGGGAGTGGCGGCGAACAAGTCAGTAAAACAAGGGGCTGTGGAACTGGTGGCGCCTAACGGCAGTGGCACAACTACAGTCGTCTGTCTTTTTTTATTTTTGTCTTGTTAAATGTATGTCTTGAGTTAGTTTTTATTTATTTTTGTTAGCTGTGTATATGTGGGGGATGGTGGGGGTGCTGTGAGGGAAACTGTTTTAAATCTCTTCCCTGAGCGGGGACCCGACTATTCCCTGTCGGGTCTCGGATGTCATTGGGCCTAACATCGTGGAGCCGGCGGCGACCTCCGGCCGGGACTAACCTGAGGGCTCCAGTTGCAGAGCCTGCGGAACTGAGATCGCGGAGCTGGCCAACTTCGGAGCGGGAAGAGCTGTGGTGGCGTGCGGCTGCGACCCGACTTTGGAGTTCAGAGGCACCGGCCGCAGACCCGGTGGACGGGAACATCGGGAGCTCGCAGGTCCCTGGTGGGAGACCGCTTTTCCGAGCTCCGCAACGGCGACTTCTCCCGCTGGAACCGCGGGTTTAAAGGACATGGAGCCGGGGCCTAACATCGCCTGGCATGGCTTAAACGGCCTCAGGACTTACCATCGCCCACCGGGGGCTTTAACATCAGAGCCCCAGTTCGCCTCAACACTGCAGTTGGACTGCTGAACCACGGGAGAAGGAACAAAGGGAAGAGATAAATAATTTGCCTTCCATCACAGTGAGGAGATGTTGGAGACTCACTGTGATGGATGTTTATGTAAACTATGTTAAGTGTGGGTCTTGGATTGTTTTGTAATGTAAAAAACTGTAGAAATGATGTTTCGTTCAAACCTAGGTTTGAATGACAATAAATAGCATTCTATTCTAACCAATGGGAAGGTAAGATCACTCAAGGATAAATTAGGACATTTATGCTTAAAGTCAGAGAATGGAGGCGTTGTACTAAGTAAGTGCTTTTGTTTTCAACCGGGAGAAGGAGGAGAATGAAATCAGTGTGGAGGATACTAATATGGGAGTGCAGTTTTAGATTAAGAAGCAGGAGGTTTTGGGACATTTGAACACCATTAAGGTGGATAATTCTCCAGGATCAAGAGGGGAGGAGGGGAGAGAGAGACAGAGGGAGAGAGATTGAGGGGGAGGAGAGAGGGGGACTAAAAGGTGAGTTACAGTGAGTAAATAGCATGGAGCGGGGGAGGAGAGAGGGGGGAGGAGAGAGAGGGGGGAGGAGAGATGGCACCAGCCAGGAGGGTTTTAAAAAAGCTCATGAGAGAGGAAGGGAGGAGAGAAATCTAACTCGGGACTAGAGGAGAGAGGGGGAGGAACGGGAGAGATCTTAGAGGGGGGAGAGAGGGGGTACTGGAGAGAGGGGGGGGGGAGAGGGGCTGGAACGGAGGAGAGGGGGGGGGGGTGGAGGGAAGAGGGTAGGGGGTGTGCAGGGGGGGAGGGGATTTAGGGAGTGAGGGAGGGGGATGGAGGGGAGGAGGGGGGAGGGAGAGTACGAAGTTTGATCTGGGGGGGGTGAGAGGATGTGCTGATCTTACTTCAAATTTGTGTCTATTCTGGGGGGGGTGAGGTGAGGGGAGGTTAATCTTACTATTCTATTCTGGGAAAGAGGATAAATTAGGGGGAGCAGGGAGGGGGGAGGTTTTCAAAGGGTGGAGGGAAGGGTGTAGGGGGTTTGGGGGGGTTTAGGGGGGGGAGGGACAGAGAGGGGGGAGGGGATGGAGGGGAGGAGGGGGGGGGAGAGGGGGGAGGAAGAGGGGGGGGAGGGAGAGGGAGAGGGGGGAGAGGGGGGGGGGGAGAGAGGAGAGGGGGAGGGGGGGGGAGGGGAGGGGAGAGGAGGGGAGAGGAGGAGAGAGGAGAGGGGGGGGGGGGAAAAATGGGGGGAGAGAGAGGGGGAGAGGAGAGAAGAGGGGAGGGAGGTGGGGGAGGAGAGGGGAGGAGAGGGGAGGAGGGAGGGGGGAGGAGGGGGGGAGAGGGGAAGGAGGGGGGGGGGGAGGGGGAGGGGGGAGAGGAGGGAGAGGGAGAGGGGGAGAGACACTGGGATGTGGGAGACAGGATGGGGAGAGAAGAGGGGTGTGAGAGAGAGAAAGGGAAAGAGACAGGGGGGGGGGAGAGAGAGAGAAGAGAGAGAGGAATAGGGAGAGAGAGAGAGGTGGGGAGAGAGAGGAACTCAAACCCCCCAAACAACCATTTGCAGGCAGTGCTTTTTTTATTTCAAACTAACCATATTTTATTTTCAAACCACATTAAGGGTACTTACTCACAGGTGTGAAGAAATTTGTTCAGTGTCATTCAGAGCTCAGATTGCCCTCCATGTTGCAGAGTGATTGAGGCACACCACTTGCAGAGACTGATTGAGGCACACCACTTCCTGGTTTTATAGTCCCTCCCCCTCCCTCCAGCAGGGGCAGCAGAGAGAATGGGGAATTGTGTAAAAACATTAATATCTCTGTAATTTTTCATCGACGGGAAAAATCCTCGGCACACATGTGGCGGAGGGGGGCTCTGAGCAAGGTGGCCAAAAATGACGGCCGTAGGTGGCGGCGTTCTCTCGGAAATCGCAACACAGAAGGCCAAAAGCGGTCAAGAACAGAGATTTAGTAATATATAAGATAAGAGGCATGAATAAGGTAGCCAGTCAGAACCTTCTTCCCAGGATGGAAAAATCAAATACTAGGGGCAACATTTAAAGCAGATTTACAGGGCAAGTTTTTACGTAGAGGATGATGAGTGCCTGGAATGTGCTGTGAAGGTTGCTGATGGAGTCAGATACGATAGTGGCATTTAATAGACTTTTTCTTTGGCATATGGATAAGCAGAGAATGGAGGGATATGGAGTATGTGTTGGCAGATAAGATTTGGTCTCGGCATCATGTTCAACAGTCATTGTGAGCTATTTGTGTGCCACACTGTTCCATGCTCTGAGATTTTACTGTCTACTGTGTTTCTATTATTACAAATGAAAATAGATTTGTGACAAAAAAAGATTGTCTTCACTCCACCACTTATGATTAACTCAAGTTTGAAACACATTTTTGAAATTATTCTTTAACATTTCTTGGTGTCACTGATCAGTTTCCTGATTATCAGGAAGCTACTGCTGTTTTTGCATTTTAAAACGAGCTTCAGGAAATGTAACCAGGATACGGTTGCACACTGATGTACTGTGGATTAAATTGACTTTCCATTGCCTAGACCTGTCAAAAACAGCTGCATCATCATGTTTCTGGACATTAAAGTTAAACCAAAGATTAGACAATTTTATCATCAGAAAATGATGATGAATGCACCATGGAAAACTACATTAAAGGTTATGTATTAAAGCAAACAGATTGGCCGAGACTTTTCAATAGTTAGCATTTGCTTTGTGAATCAAATCACTTGAAATCAGCCAAGCTAGCTCAAAAGAACATTACATTTTCTGTGGAAATGAAGAATTCACAAGTTTTATTATAAAAAATAGATAATACTGGAAATACTATGAGGAAAGAATTTGAGTTAATATTTCAGGTTGATAAGAGGTCTTTGACTTGAACTGGTAAGTGTTTTTTTTATCTGTGTTCAAAGTTTTCGTTTTGGAGGTCTAGTCTTTTTATGTGGAGGGGGGGGGGGGGATGGGGAAATTGTATTTCTCAGTCACTACCTGGTCGGAGATGCGGCTTTCCTCCGAGCCGCATCTTCGCCCCTTCCTCGCGGCCTACCAATGGGACTGGAGCGGTGTTTCCTGCCGGGACAGGACAGAACTTCAGCTTCAGTGGCGGCACAGCGTTGAAGCGCCATCGCAGAGCGGGCGATGCCTTACCCGGGTTGCCGTGTGGTAAGTGCTGAGACCGCCGACATCGCGGAGCTGTTGTTGCGGAGCATCCAGCCGCGGGCGGTGCTGACTTAAACACTGCGGAGCCAGGGATCTTTCGCCAAGATGGCCCAGTATTGGAGCTCTGACCAGCGCGACCTGTGGACTTCGGGAGCCGCAGACTTCGGGGAGGAAGCGGCCGTTCCAGACACTCCAAGCCACTGAGAGTGTTCTTCTGACGCTGGAGCTCCATCATCCGGTGAGAGGGCCGGAAACATCGGGCCGCCATCGCAGCAACAAGGCAGACACCATTGTACGCAGATGCCGAGAAGTGTGTTCAGCTCTGGCTGAACAACTTCTAATCTTGTGTGTGGACTCGATAAGAAGTAGAACAACACAACAAGACCGAGTTACAAGGTATCTTCCCAATAATCTCCACTCTGCCTATCGAAAACATTGTCACCATGTTAAAAAAAATCCACTCTAACTATCACAAAATCAAGTTATTGTGGATACTGGAAAATGAATTGAAACTAACATCAGCTGATCAGGCAAAATCTGTGAAGAGAGATTCAAGAGTGTTTAATTGTCATATGTACCAAAATGAAGCAATGACATCTTTACTTGCAGTAGGACAACTGTTTGTAAACACAGAAAGAAACAGTTAATGATTTAGGTCAGCAACCTTACCCATCATCAAACTGAAATGTTAACTCAATTTCTCTATCCACAGACCCAGAGTATTTAATCAATTTTATTTCATTTAAAAAAATGAACATTCAATATTACTTTGAATACAAATTACACTTTACAATGCATATTCCTTTAAACTGGTCCAGCTGATTCCAGGTAAATACCTGTAGATTGTGTTAGTAAAAAACAAAGCAATTTATTGGAAAGTCTGGACCCATCTCATTGTCTTGTTGCATTACCCACCGATGTGGTTTTGCACAATGCATTTGTCATCATTTTTTGATAAGCCGTATCATTTGAAGGAAGATAATCTGATCATAGCTTGAAATTTATTGCAGAAAATGTTGATGATATGCCATTGTTTTTGTCAGTTCCATGCAAGTGAAAATTGATTTCAACCACTGTAAAAATGATTTATGATAGGATATATCAACCCAGTCAAGAAAATCAACGGAATGCATCCTGCTGTCGAAAAACCTTGAATGTCCATCATATTTTATGCATACACCACCCAGCCCTTTTATTGGTTAATTGCATTAAAACTTGGACTGTGTTGTCCTCAGGGTACTGGTTATTGGACACACTAGAGGGAGAGAGGCAAAGTTTAATGGAGATGTGCGGGAACAAGTTATTTACACAGTGGGTGGCAAGTCTCTGGAACGCACTGCGGGGGTGGTCGGGAGGTTGATGCTTGAGACTGATACGATAGTGGCAGGTAAGAGATGCTTGGTAGGTATATGGATATGCTGGGAATGGAGGGGTATGGATTATGTGCCGACAGATAAGAGTGGGACTTGGTATTATGTTTGACACAGATATTGTGGGCCAGATGGCCTGTTCCTGTGCTGTACAGCATTCCAAAATGCTTAACAACCAATGCAAGACTTTTGAAACATAGTTTTTAAGAAGGAACTGCAGAAGGTAGACAAAAGTGCTGGAGAAACTCAGTGGGTGCAGCAGCATCTATGGAGCGAAGGAAATAGGCAACGTTTTGGGCTGAAACCCTTCCTCAGACTGATTACTAAAACCCTTCCGTTGCCTATTTCCTTCACTCCATAGATGCTGCTGCACCCGCTGAGTTTCTCCAGCACTTTTGTTTACCTTTGAAACAAAGTTACTGCTGTATAGTAGTCTTCTATTAATTTTGTTTCAATTATTTGTATTCACTTTGCAATAACATCACTTGGTGAGACAAGGTTCACTTATTCCTACCAAATCTCATCATGACATCAGGGTTTACATCACAAAGGCTTATCTAGTGAGACCACTTCACTGGCCAATCATTGTTCTGCGCTCCGAGGTCTACACAAAGCGTGTCGGACTGGAACCCCAATAAGTCCCAAACGCCTTTTGTCCTTTACCCTTAAACTCTCATCTACCTCTAAAATCGTTGTCCCTCACCTTATCACCACTCCCCAACACAATCCACTAACTTTCTTGTCTCTGACCTAAGCTCAGCATGGAAAGAGGAAGTTTCATCTAATTTCACCTCAAGTTGTAGTTTATGGGAAGGTAATTGTAACATTTACCGAGGATTACCTGTAATGTTGGATTCACTCTGCATTTTGCACAATGCAAGATTCCACAAAAGCATTGAAATAATAGCAGATTCGCAATCCTGTTTCACCAATGTTAGTTGAGGTGTACATATTACTCAGTCTTGATAGTTATCCCAACTTTCCTGTTCCTTGTATTTATACATTCACTGGAGAGAATAGATAAGGCCATAGTTTAACAGTACTCCAGGTGCCATTTGAGATTCTGAGTCCAAATATTTGCTAAATAATTTGAACCCAAGCCATTATGAGGCATACCTCACCACTGAGCCATAGTGAAAACCTTTTGAAAAGCTTAATGATTCATATCAATTACATCAGTGCTAACCAGATCCAATTTCAAAAGGCTGGCGAATCATTCAATGCAGCACGTGAAAGATACTAAATTAATCCTTGTGATGCAATGCTTTGTGTTCCATGCAAAGGAAATTCATCACAATTCCATTCCTTAGTTTGTTCTTAAAAACCCATTCTGTTTGCTCTCTAAAGTTTGTGACTGAAGGGCTTGCACAGCAGTGCCAGGGATGTGAAATGCTTTCCAGTTTCAATCACTGAAATCACATGCACATTCTCGGCTCACAGTCGGGCTGGCAACCTCACCCAGAAACAGTCCCGAGCAAGAGCTGAGGCCTACTTCTGTATTTAGTCATGGGAAAAGCATTGAACTGAGATTCCTGGCTGGGAATCTGAGGTATGGCTCATCTGACAACAGATTCCTGTTTAGGTTTGTTCGAATTAGGTTTGTTGTTGTTTGTTTCAGATTCCATTCCGTCCCGTAAACAATTTTCCTGAGACTCTGACTACTGCCGTTGGCCATGCTGTGTCCCCAACTTCCTCTTATCACTGGACCTTATCAAATCATGTTTTTGTTCACCACTTTGCACCAGGCCATAAGAATGATTTTGAATGTTGCTTCTCTAATCCTCTCACTTCTCCTGATGCTACCCTTTGGCCCATCAAGTCTCTGCCATTCACTCATGGCTGATCTATTTTTTCCTCTCAACCCCATTCTCCTGCCTTCACCCCTTAATTTTTGATGCCCTTACTAATCAAAAACCTATCAATCTCCACTTTAAAAATACTCAATCACTGATCTCTGCAGCCATCTGTGGCAACAATGGCAGAATCATGGCCCTCTGGCTAAAGAAATTCCTCCTCCATTCCAAAAATATGTTCTTAGGTGCCCTCTGAACCTAACATCCTTTCCACATCCACTCGATCTAGGCATTTCATTATTTGGTAGGTTTCAATGAGATATACCCCTCATCCTTCTAAACTCCAGTGAGTGAACAGGCTCAGAGCTATCAAACGCCTCACATATGTTAACCCAATGATCCCCAGGATCAGTCTCTTAAACATCCTCTGCATTGTCAACACATCCTTCCTCAGATATGAGGCCCAAATCTGCTCACAATATTCTAAATGTCTCACCAGCACCTGATAAAACCTCAAATTACATCATTTTGCATCTGCACCCCTTGAAATGGAATATAACATTGTGTTTGCCTTCCTTACAACTGACTCAATCCTGCAAATGAATCTTATGGGAATCCTGCACCAGCACTCCCAAGTCCCATTGCACCTCCAATTTCTGAATCCTCTCTCCATTTAGAAAATAGTCTACACTTTTATTCCTTCAACAAAAGTTTGTACACTTCGCTATGTTGTATTTCATCTGTCAATTCTTTGCATACTCTCCCAACCTATCCAAGTCCTTCTGCAGACTCCCTGCTTCCTCAGAATGACATGCCCTTCCATCTGTCTTTGTTTCATCTGCAAATTTGGCCACAAAGCCAACAATAAGCGAGTTTGGTATTCCAAAAAACGTAAGGAGTCTGTGTATACCTTTTTATCTTTATTCATAAATTATGTATAAAAATATTTAATCTGAGAAACGGGGGTGTCAGGTAGTGGACGAGTGGGGTGTAACAGCAAGAGAGAGGGAGCAGATGCGAGTGAAAGACGAGAGAGACATTCTGCCTGACCAATCGGCAGCCCCGGACCAACTGGACACTGGCGGCCCCAGTCACACAGCCAGCGTGGAGGAGGAGCACCAACTCCATCCCAATCCCGCCCCAACTCCCAAGGAACCCGCTCCCCGACGGGCCGGGGACCTCCAGCCGCACCACCCGCCCCACCCAGTGGCCGCCGGCCAACCCCCCGGCGCCGGCGAAAGCCGAGCACCAGCCATCACGGGGATACTCACAAAGCACTGCAGCAATTGAGCTGGATAGGCAGCAATGTTTATGGCGAATGACCTAGATCTCGGCATGCGCAGTCAGAATACCAAACTCGCTTATTCCATCATCCACATATTTATCCCACAATATGGAAGCTGTGGGATCATATCGCTTCCCATGAAATAAAATATTTATTTAAGTATATTTTACAATAATTCTTAATTTTATTTTGCTTCCAGTGTCTTTTATTGTAAAACATTTTTTATACAAAGCAAGAAAATCTGTGATTCATTCAATGCAAATGTGGCTGTCGAGAATCATTGAGGCAGAGAGGATAAAGAAAGTGGAAGAATAAGTAATTGTACATGTGTTATTAATGTGTGGATGGAATTGAAGAACTCTAAATGCTTCCTGACATTATTTTTACAGGTGTTTGGGATATTCATTTCAAACCTATCACAATGTGAATAATAGACCTACACAAACTGAATGTAAACTGTTGCACAGTTGCCTACTAGTATATTTTCTTCTTTACATGGAGGTGTAAAACTCCAATTGAGAAATAAAGAAAGAAAGCTCTTCAAATAGTTAGCAGCATTCACTGAAAAGTATATTTCCGTTGATTGGGGATTAATTCAAATTTGCAACCTTTGTCTTCTATGGTGACCATGTATATGTGTGTCCATAAACTCTATTTTGCCTTTGATGATCATTGGCGTTGACGTGACAGGTTGTGCCTTGCTAATTATTGAGTTTTTTGAGGAGGTGGCAAAGGTGATTGATGAGTTTAAGGTGGTGGATATTGTCTACATAGTATTTAGTAAGGTTTTTGATAAAGTCACCCAAGGTTAGCTGATCCAGAAGATTAAGATGCACGGATTAATAATTACTTGATTGGATTCATACTGGCTTACTGAAAGAAGACTGATGGCATTGGTAGCAGGGAAATATTTCAGCTGGAAGTCTGCAAGAATCTGTGATGGGACCTCTGGTGTTTGTGATATATAAACTTGGATATACATAAATGTAGATGGCTTGGTTAATAGGCTCTGTATCTTTGTTGTTTGTTGTTTAATTTCCCCCCTCCAATGTTTTACTTCATTACTCTTGGTCTCCCACTCTATGTTTTGCCAACAGAATTTGAATTATAGATGTGAAAATAGACGTTCCTTCAGAAATTCAGAGCACAGTGCTTCTCTGAGATGAGAAAAAGCAATAGGACTGCAGAACGTAGGTGCAATGTTATTCTAGCCACATCAAAGTGGCAGAGGTTGTGTTCATAGGGCCCTCCCTGTGAACCTGCACGTATCAGACAATCTGTTTTTACTGCCACTACTTCACAATATGGACAGCCCTCGAGCTGTAACACCTGTCTGTGCGTAATGTCTGGATCATGAAATGATTTTCCTGTGGATCGGAAAGTTATTGCACCATGAATATTTCATGCCACTGTATGTTTTCAAGCCACAACATGAGATGGCGTACAGTGTGCTATGCAAAAAAAGTGCAAACAAATTGACAGCTGCTCTTTATGCATGGAGCAAGACTTCCATTGTTGTGGAAAGAAAGTAGCAGGTGCATAGAATCCAGAGCAGCTTTCACTCTTGAAGACAAAACAGTAAAACCTGGTTACCATGTAAAATTTGACAGTGTGGACTATCCTGACTCTGACTTTGAGAACGGTGCAGATGCCAGTGTTTGTCTGCTACTTAATATTTTCTGTGACCTCGGAAAATTACAAGTGCAACCTTACAATTTAGTTCTCAAAAGTCAAAGTTGTGGCCACCCTCATTTCAAGAAAGCTTCCCCTGGAACATTACAGGCTCTGCCGATAAAAGCCATAGACAAAGTTTTGTTTTTCACTGCTACATCGTAGGAGTCAAAAACTCTTGTAGAAACAAAGAACCACAGATGCTTGTTAATGCACAAAAGGACACAAAGTGCTGGAGTACTTGGCAGGCCAGACTGCAAACTCTTGAGACCCTGGATAATTGATGTTTCGCATTGAGACACTTCTTCGGTCTGAAGAAACGTCTCGTCCTGAAACATCAAAAATGTGTAAACAGCAAAGTGTGGTGGGGGAAGGGGGTCTTTGATGTTTTGTGAATGCAACCTTTCTTATCGCTCCGGAAAGGGGTTTGAATATAGCCGCACACTTAAGGGCCTGTCCCACTTGGCGATTTTGCAGGCGTCATGTCAGTGTCGCCAAAAGATTTTGAACATTTCAAAATCCAGCGGCGACAAAAAAGCGGTTACGACACTTAAAAAAACACCGCACGTCAAATGTCATCACGTCACGTGACCATTGCGTCATACGTCATCACGCCACGTCACATACATCGTCACGCCGCATCACACCGCGTATTTTTCGGGGACATGATACGTCAGTCAATGATGCCGGCAGTCGCCAAAAAAAAGCCAAGTGGGGCAGGCCCTTTACATTCCCTGGTACAGGGACTGGCAGAGGTTACGTGGAGTATCAGACATCGCTCATAACTTGGATACAAGGAATTGCAGATGCTGGTTTACAAAAAAATAAAACACAAATTGCTGGAGTAACTCAGCAGGTCAGGCAGCATCTCTGTAGGACATGGAGAGCTGACGATTTGGTTTAGGACTCCTTTTCAAACCTATGATGACTTTCTACTCTGGACACCCCTTTGCATATGACTGCTGTCTCCTTCACACACTGTTCCTCAGAAAAAAATGTCCAAGTTCTTCTGCCAATTTCTGGTGGATGTTATGCTCCTTTTTGGCAGAGTACTTGGGCCATGAGGAACAGTAGTATTTCCTGCATGATCGAAATGGTGACCTTTATAACTCCATTACATTCTGCAACCTACACAGATTCCCTGACTGCCATCTCTACACCAGCAATCTGATACATATCCTGTCCCACAACTACCAACTTCTGCTCATCAGCTTGGTTTATTCTTCACTGAATAATTCTAAACCTGGCACTGGTTCCTGGGTTCTTGCTTCATACCACATCCTTCCCTGTCCAACAAGCGGATAAACTAACCAAACAGGCAGGCATTCAGGCAAACTCCATGCTATTCTGGAAAATCCACACACCTGACCTAACATCAATTCCCTCTCTTTCTGTGAAACAATTCCACAAGATATATCAAGGCCCAGCTGGGAAACATAAAGCCAGGAATGGAATTATATATGTTTTAATTTTACTCAGATATCAAGAATGAACGAGCAAAGCAAGTGCTCTCTATTTTTGATAGCAGATCGATAAAAGCTATATCTGTGGAAGCAAATAATTATAATCAATCTCATTTTTCTGGACACTGGAGAAATTTAAGAATTATGTATGTACTGGAATGACTGGGACCCACTGCTGTACAGGACATTAGGAGTCAGTGTAAAAAAAAGCATATAAAACATCTTAAGTGCCTGGCATTGTTGCGCCTGAGATTAAAGCACTTCTGAATTCATAATAAAATGTATCATAATTATGCAGAGAAAAGCAACGAATCAACATTTAGTTGGCATCCAACCACAGTTCTGTCATTGTGTCTGTAAATACTTAATTGTATAGCAGTTCCATTGTGCCCATGTCATTTGAAAGAGGATATTGGATGTTTGGCACTTATCCTCTGCAACCGAGGACAATAGCAATGAAAGAGCAATACCAACATATTCATCTGGACACCACAGCATCTGTCTACTTTTCTTCACTGCATTTTCAACCTTCAACCATCAATGTGGTTAGGCACAATTAATGTCTATGTGCAAAAAGGTAATGAGCCAGATTTTTCATTAGCAGGACGTGTAATATTATTTGTCATTTACTATACCTGCCCCTGCTTGTCTTAGGGTATTGTTGCATGTGATGTTACTAATAGTGCAAGCTGGTGCTTTTGCAGTGCTGAAAACCGGATGGCCAGGACGTTGCCAAGTAATGCATCCAGCTTAAATTGGAGTTTGCGAATTTGGTGTTAAATTATGTGCAACATGTGAATAAAGCAGGGGAAAGAGACTCCACATTTCCAGAAGTTTGCACTCAGTTTCAATTGAATTGAATGGATACAGTATATCTAATCAATGATTAGAAGCTAGTATAAGTAATCATTACCTAACTTTATATATTACTACTGGGCAGTGCATATTAAGAACATAATATACTGGCTGGATAGTTCCACTCAGCAGTTGGAGTGGATAAGAACGGAGAAAGAGGAGTGCTATCCGCACGATATAGGAACGATCCTGCTCTCACCGATAAAATTGAATAGTATAATATATAAGAAGAACCCAATTATTCACAATATAATAAGAATTTGGAAACAAATAAAAGTATCCCTGAAATTAAATAATTTATCAGTACTAACCCCACTATTGAACAACCCCGCATTCAAACCTTCTCTCATCGACAACACATATCAACAATGGGATAGACTGGGGATTAGGAAAGTAGGGGATATGTATGAAGTGGGCAAACTGTTATCATTTCAACAATTAAAATTTAAATTTAAATTGAAGGATAATCAATATTTTAAATATATACAGGTATGTGACTTTATGAAGAAATATACACATAGATTTCAAACGATATTTTTAGATCCTTTAGAAGAAGCAAAGAAGGCTGATTCACAAAAATTAATATCATACTTTTATAATAATATATTAAATAGAGAATCACCCTCAACAGAAGCATTAAGGGAAGATTGGGAACAAGAGCTAATGATAAAGATCTCGAAGGATAGATGGGAAAAGTATTTGATGAATACACATAACTGTTCTATTAATGCAAGACATAATTTAATTCAATTCAAATTATTACATAGACTATATTATTCAAAAACAAGGTTGAATAAATTTTATCCAAACGTCTCTCCCAGATGCGATAAATGTTTGTTTCAAAACGCTAATATAACACACTCATTTGTAGGATGTACAAAGTTGAATACATTTTGGAGTGATATATTTGATATATTCACAAAGATTTTCAAGTCAAGAATAGAACCCAAAACGGAATGGATTATATTTGGAATAATAGGAGAAGATACCAATTTAAATAAAGATCAAAATGTTTTTTTAAATTATGGATTAATAATTGGAAAGAAATTGATACTTAAATTTTGGAAAAATACAACCACACCAACTGTTAAAAATGTGGATTAGGAATATGATGGACATAGCACGCCTTGAAGAAATGAGACTTCGACTAATAGATAAATTTGACCAATTCTTAAGGAGTTGGTCTCCTTTCATCGACTTTTTGGAATCATGTGATGCAGCGGTACCGTAAAGATTGCTGATTTCAGTCCATGACGCTGATAGATCTACATCTCCGAATACAGATTTGAAAAATTCTCTTTTAAGGGGCCTTCTCTTCTATTTCTACTTTCCACTTTCTCTCATCCTTTTTTTTAATTTCTTATATACACACTTCACGTTTTTCTACTCTCTACCATCTATTTCTCCACTTTTTCCCCTTTCTATTGTTTTCTTTTTCTTGTCCCGCATACTTCCTTCTTATAACATAAAACTAGAGGTTGTACATAGAATGGATTACGGTATTACATAGTTGGCACCTAAAATTAGGTGCCACTGTACTGTTTTGTGCTGTATTAACTTCTAATAAAATAAACAAAAAAAAAAAAAAAAAGAAGCTAGTATAAGTATAACATAACAAATGCTGAGTTTGGTTCAAATCTTGAGTATATGGTATCTAGTTTATATCTAGAATATAGCAATTTCATGAGACTCACCACTTTACATAATGACCCTGACATTGTTTTGCTGTATGTACTAATTCAATAGTGAAGGGATGCAATGTGGATAGCAATTTGTGGATCACAGATTTTAATTATGCATCCTCACCTTGCTTGAAGGTACAGTATCATTTGCAATACCTTGTGTAACAGCTTCTCTGATACTGAAAAATAAGCACTTCGAATGTGATCCCACTTCTCGATCTGAATTTTCTTTACATGCCAAAAATACCATGGAACTCTCCCATTCTAAATGACATTTCCTTCACAGTCTCTATAAGCTTTATCAACGTAAGAGTTACTCAGTGCGAAAGATTTTGAGAATGTTTATGCACAATATTATATGCAATGTATAGATTAGATTTGCAACATCTTAGAAACATAGAAACATAGAAATTAGGTGCAGGAGTAGGCCATTCGGCCCTTCGAGCCTGCACCGCCATTTAATATGATCATGGCTGATCATCCAACTCAGTATCCCGTACCTGCCTTCTCTCCATACCCTCTGATCCCCTTGGCCACAAGGGCCACATCTAACTCCCTCTTAAATATAGCCAATGAACTGGCCTCAACTACCCTCTGTGGCAGAGAGTTCCAGAGATTCACCACTTGATGGACAAATTTAAGAATGTCATGTCAAGATTAAATCTTGATGGACAATTTAAGAATGTCACAGAGACGTACAATAATACAGCCTGGAAATAGGCCCATCAGCCCAACTTGTCCATGCCAACCATTATGTGTATCTGAGCTGGTCCAATATGTCTGTGTTTGACCCATATTCCTCAAAATATGTCCTATACATGTACTTCTCTAAATATATTTAGAGAATTTATTATTTGTAATTTTTCCCAACTCAATGGGTTCCTCTCATGGGGTATTTCATATACCCACCATCCTCAGTGTAAAAAAAAAAAAATGTCCCTCAGGTTCCTTTGAAATGTTTCCCCTCTTACCTTAAATCAATGTTGTTCATAATTCAAGTCCTTCCGTCGTGGTAACATTGTGGTCAGTCTTTGCATACTTTTCCAGCTTAATGACATCTTTCCCTGCAGCTGAGTGATCAGAACTACACTCAATACTCCAAGTGTGGTCTCACCAATGACTTGCACAGTTGTAAGTCTGAAGAAGGGTCTCGACCTGAAACATCACCCATTCCTTCGCTCCATAGATGCTGCCTCACCCGCTGAGTTTGTCCAGCATTTTTGTCTACCTTGCACAGTTGTAACATGATGTTCCAACTTGTACTCAATGTCCTGATTCATAAAGAAAATATGCCAAATGTCTTCTTTGCCACTTCCTGTGTCATCACCTGCAGATAACAATGCAATACTCTCCAAGGCCCCACCATTTACTGTGCAAGACCTGCTTTGGTTTAACATAAAATGCAGTCCAAGTTGAAGTCCATCTGCTATTCTTCTCATTTCTCAATTCATCTAAATCCTGTTTTAAATTTACTGTATATAAAAGTGAAATGAGCACTTATTCTTGGTTTGCTCTTGATGAAATCACCTTGCTGATTAATCTGCTGATGAGAGCAAGGGAGTAAGATGTTTCAAATTACTCGGATGGTGATCTCCTCCTGGAGCTTATGCTTCCATTGGTGATTTGGCTTCAACCTCACTTAAGGTCACCTTTCTGGTGTGCATTTCCTCCATGCAACACCAAACCGTACAGTATTTCTCAAGCAGCATTGCAATGTCACTGGGTTATTGTTAAAAACTTGTTTATTTTTTGTGCTCATTACTTCCAACCCATTTGTGACAAATTGCAATGTTTTGTGAAGTGCAGTGTTCCTAGAAATGGAAGTAAATTAGATACTTCAAAAAAACAGACCTAGGAAAAAGGTGGACCTCACTAATCTGTACCAGTGACTACCAAATCAGTTTGCTGGCCAAATTTACACTGCCTGCTCATTTTCATGATTTGCACACACACCCAGTGATATTGGCTCAGTGGCTTTGGGGGAAGTAAACTTAATGAGTTGCCACAGTGAAGTTAACGTGCAATAAACCCAAATTGTTCTTCTTAAAAGCACAGTGAATTGCAACAAACGGTGGGATGCATTCTAAATTTTTTATCATCCCAAGGAGACATAGAAGAATGAATAGCATGGTAGTGAGTAGGATCACAAAGTAGAGGGTTGATACAGATGAGGAGCAAAATTGGAGAGATGTCCTGTACCTGCAAAATACTATGCATATATGTCTGAGTGCTTGCACGTATTATCTTTTATTCAATCTTAAAGTTGGGTGGCAGTGTGAAATGGGAGGAGGATGCTATGAGAATGCAGGGTGACTTGAATAGGTTGGGTGAGTGGGCAGATATATGGCATATGCAGTTTAATGTGGATAAATGTGAGGTTCTCCACTTTGGTAGCAAAAACAGAAAGGAAGATTATTACCTAAATGGGGTCAAGTTGGGAAAAGGGGAGGTACAATGGGATCTGGGGGTCCTTGTTCATCAGTCAATGAAAGTAAGCATGCAGGTACAGCAGGCAGTGAAGAAAGCACATTGCATGTTGGCCTTCATAACAAGAGGAGTTGAGTATAAGAGCAAAAAGGTCGTTCTCCAGTTGTACAGGGCCCGAGTGAGACCACACCTGGAGTATTGTGTGCAGTTTTGGTCTCCAAATTTTAGGAAGGACATTCTTGCTATTGAGGGTGTGCAGATTAATTCCCTTGGATGGCGGGACTGTCATATGCTGAGAGAAAGGAGCGGCTGGGCTTGTATACACTGGAATTTAGGATGAGAGGCGATCTTATTGAAACATGTAAGATTATTAAGGGTTTGGACACGCTAGAGGCAGGAAACATGTTCCCGATGTTGGGGGAGTCCAGAACCAGGGGTCACAGTTTAAGAATAAGGGGTAAGCCATTTAGAACAGGGATGAGGAAACACTTTCACAGAGAGTTGTGAGTCTGTGGAATTATCTGCCTCAGAGGGTGGCGGAGGCCGGTTCTCTGGATACTTTCAAGAGAGAGCTAGAGAGGGCTCTTAAAGATAGTGGAATCAAGGGATATGGGGAGAAGGCAATAACGGGGTACTGATTATGGTTGATCAGCCATGATCACATTGAATGGTGGTGCTGGGTCAAAGGGCCGAATGGCCTACTCCTGCATCTATTGTCTATTGTTAAACCAGTAGCATCATTCAAGTGAATTGTACACTTTTCAGTACTGAATTGCTCCTTCTTGAAAGGGCAGTTGGCATGTTACTGAAGGCGGCAGGCGGCCTAATAGCAGAAACACCACAGGCCAGCATTCTGTTCTCCACAAGAGTTCAGATCTAGTGAAGAGGCCCGATCTCTTGGAAGCATAAATCTTGTTCAAAGCTGTCAGCATTCTGAATTTCTCCACTGCAATGGCCACATGCTCTTTCTGTGGCCTGACAGTCAACTGGGCAGAATGCTAAATTCATACTGAGATACTGCTGTCTGAAACAGTGCATTCCAGGGTAGAGCTGCATGAGGGCATCACCGCAAATGTAACCACTGATTGTAAACTGCGAGGTAGTATAAATATTACTAGCCCTAGTGCAAAAAGACCCCAACATTGGCTGTTAAGACAATGAAGAATGAGAAAATGAAGATAACACAGACACTATAACACAGACAGGCAACACTGTGGCACAGCGGTAGAATTGCTGCCTTACAGCGCTTACACGGGTTCGATCTCGACTACGGATGCTATCTGTACAGAGTATTACGTTCTCCCCGTGACGGCGTGGGTTTTCTCCGAGATATTTAGTTTCCTCCCACACTCCAAATACATACAGGCATGTAGGTTAATTGGCTTGGTATAAGTGTAAATTGTCCCTAGTGTGTGTAGGTGGTGTTAATGTGCGGAGATCGCTGGTCGGTGGGGACTCGGTGGGCCAAAGGGCCTGTTTCCGTGCTGTATCTCTAAACTAAACTAAAACTCACTGAAGCTCACAAAACAGAATATGTCCTAAAACTACCTGAGTGAGTATCCTCCAATTTATCCTGTACTCTGAGTGGAATGCCTATTTATAGGCCCATGCCTGGAAATGACTAACGGATAGAGCAGATCTCAATCTATGTCTATCCTGTATGTTCTGGTTTGTATTTAAAATCTACTGAGATCCACACCCATACTGTGGGTAGCTGAATTTGCTTCACTATTGTGCATGTGTTTTTGTACAATGTAATTTAAACTGATGTAATACCATTTATCATTGTGAAGCATGCTCTGGTTGACTTTAGTTGATCAAATTACATCAAATCAAATATATTTCTGTGGGTGCTTTCTGATTTGTTTTTAACTTGTTTTAGTGATTCCTGCCCACATGCCCAAGCAATGATGGCCTATTCCTTTTAGTCCTCTCAGCTGTGTCAATATGGACATCAAATGTGTTTCAAAGCAATCTTTGTTTTAGGCCTTCCACATTGCAAGGCACTTCCCTCTTTTTTGCTGAAAGAATAATGCTTTTTTTTTATGCCTACTCCAATTAAACTCCCTTCTGTACAGGCCCATACATTTTTACTGGTCTTTGACAGGATTTAACTGCTTGCAAATATTTCATGCTACATGACACAATGTTTTAATACCAGGTTACATGTATGGAATTTTATAAATGCCTTCATTTGGTAGCAATAGCACGTCGACTCAGGATCTTTTAAATGTTAAGTATTTGCAGTAGAGCAGGAATCTCACTTTGTCCCCCTATAATCCACAACATTATTATTTTTTGACAAACTTGTCTCTTCAGAACTGTGGTCTAATTTTTACTTTACTTGATAATCTATTTACATGATTAAATAAAATCTCATCATATCAAATTATTTTCAGATTCATGGGTAATCCTTGATTATAGTAAGAAGTGTTCATGGAATTAGGGGAAAAAGGTTAACTAATAAAAAAAATCAGAATAAATTGATCTTTTTCAGTTTACCAACCTTTAGCCAGTGGGATGCCATGGAGAAGAGTTCTGGGGGATCTACACTATGCAATCTGTGTTAAAGGATTAGATGCAGCAACTAGATATTTAGCAGCCACATTTATTGACAATGCAATGTTGATGGGAATGTAATTTGTGAGGATAATGAAAATTAGCTATAAACAGATAAAACTAATTAAGAAAATGGGAAAGGGAAATGCCGATGCTGGTTTAAGAAAATGTGAAAATGGTTGTCCAATTGAGAATAATGTGGGGAAATCTCTCTCAATCCCTCTCAATCTCTAGAATTTAGGAGATTGAGAGGGGATCTTATAGAAACTTACAAAATTCTTAAGGGGTTGGACAGGCTAGATGCAGGAAGATTGTTCCCGATGTTAGGGAAGTCCAGGACAAGGGGTCACAGCTTAAGGATAAGGGGGGGAAATCCTTTAAAACCGAGATGAGGAGAACTTTTTTCACACAGAGAGTGGTGAATCTCTGGAACTCTGCCACAGAGGGTAGTTGAGGCCAGTTCATTGGCTATATTTAAGAGGGAGTTAGATGTGGCCCTTGTGGCTAAGGGGATCAGGGGGTATGGAGAGAAGGCAGGTACGGGATACTGAGTTGGATGATCAGCCATGATCATATTGAATGGCGGTGCAGGCTCGAAGGGCCGAATGGCCTACTCCTGCACCTAATTTCTATGTTTCTATGTTTCTATGAAATAGCAGGCAAGAACTGTAGTATTTGGTTCAAGGTTTCACAGTCAAGGTCAGTTTATTGTCACAGTGAAGGGCATGTCCCACTTGGCCGTCATTCGCGCGCCATTTACGCGACCTGCTAGCATGTGGGTAGCGTGTGGGTAGCGCGTGGGTAGCATGTGGGTAGCGCGTGGGTAGCGTGGGACGGGCGCATGGAGTGATGTGGAGGACTGTGGTGTGGTGTGGAGGAGTGTGGACTTTGTCCTGCACAAAATCCTTGAGCGCCACAGGCCTGTCGCGTAACTGACGGCCAAAGTGGGACAGGCCCAAGACCCTGGCACAGCGCAACGTCTCACCTCCAACAGCAGCAGAAGCAGGCAAACAATTGCCGAGCTCGGCCTGGGGCTCACGGCCGTTGCGGATCCGGATCCGCCCCCACCCCTACTGCCAGAGCGGGGCCAAGACGATTGGAGATAGACACAAAATGCTGGAGTTACTCAGCGGGACCGGCAGCATCTCTGGAGAGAAGCAATGGGTGACATTTCGGGTTGAGACCCTTCTTCAGACTGAAGAAGAATCTCAACCCGAAACATCATCCATTCCTTCTCTCCAGAGATGCTCCCGGTCCAGCTGAGTTACGCCTGAATTTTTGTTTATCTTCAAATGACGGCACGCGCTCCAGACGGCTGTGCGGACGCATGATGATCCGCACGACCGTCGCGCGTTAGTCACTACTGGCATGTCGCGTAAATGACGGCTAAGTGGGACAGGCCCTTTAAGGTACAGGGAAATTTGAGTTACCATACAGCCATACATATGGGCCTGTCCCACTTAACGACTCTTTATGCGACTGCAGGAGACTATGCAGTCGCCACATGGTCGTGGGTCGTTGCCGGGGAATCGCCTTCATGGTCGTGAGGAGTTCCCGCATTCCGGGAACTAGTTGTGGCCTCATTATGGTCGCCGGAAAGTTTTGAATATGTTGAAAGATTTGCAGCGACTAAAATGCAGCCGCCATGGAGAGTGGCAATAATTCTCATGCCTCGGTCTCCTGGAGGTCCTAGTGGGTTGCCAGGAGGTCGAAGGTTCTCTTGTGCCGCTGTCCCACTTAGGAAGCCTGAACAGAAACCTCTGGTGACCTTGCCTGCGACTCAAGGTTACCATGGGTTGCCAGAGGTTTTGGTCACTCGCCTTCAACCGCAGCGTGAGCTGCATCTACCGACCACACACACACACACACACACACACACACACACACACACACACACACACACACACACACACACACACACACACACACACACACACACACACACACACACACACACACACACACACACACACACACACACACACACACACACACACACACACACACACACACACACACACACACAAAAGGTGGGGGCCAGTAATAGCGGCGGAGCACTGTCTGTGGGATGAAGAGGAAGATAAACGGCTGCTAGAAAAGGAGAAGGGGGAGGGGGAGAGGGGGGGGGGGGGGAGGGGGGGGGGGGGGGGGGGGAGAGAGGGGGGGAGAGAGGGGGGGAGAGGGGGGGGAGGGGGGGGAGGGGGGGGAGAGGGGGGGGGGGAGAAAGAGGGGGGGGAGAAAGGGGGGGGAGAGAGGGTGTTTTAAGAAGTTTAATAATGTTACTGGGCATATTACCTTCCGGTGGGTCCTTCTAGGTCGTGAAACTCCAATGAGCCAATCAAAATGGCCGGTCAGCAAAGAAGATGTCCTTCGACTGCCTGTAAGTAAATAGCGACCCCACTCAACTGGCTTTGACCAGACGGCAACCTATTTTTAGTCAAGGCCGGTTTGATTTTGTTAAAATAATTGAAGGAATATAGAAGAAGCCTCGAACACGCGGAAACCACTTTTGACCATTAGGGAGAGTGACCAAAACCTCCGGAACCTCCTGGAAAACTTGGGTGGGGCGCAAGGTCACCAGAGGTTTCCGTTCAGGTTTCCTGTGGGACAGGGGCATCAGGTTCTCGTAAGTTGTAGCCGGTGCTGATCGGTGAATTTCATTGACTCATTGGGAAAAAAACACAAGCTATAGTTTTCAGAACCAAGGATACCAATAGGTGCAGGAGTTGGCTATTTGGTCCTTCGAGCCAGCACCGCCATTCAATGTGATCATGGCTGATCATCCCCAAACAGTTCCCCGTTCCTGCCTTCTCCCCATATCCCCTGACTCAGCTATTTTTAAGAGCCCTATCTAGCTCTCTCTTGAAAGCATCCAGAGAACCTGCCTCCACTGACTCACCACTCTCTGTGAGAAAAAGTGTTTCCTCGTCTCCGATCTAAAACTCCTTATTCTTAAACTGTGGCCCCTGGTTCTGGACCCCCAAAATCGGGAACATGTTTCCTGCCTCTAGCGTGTCCAAACCCTTAACAATCTTATGTTTCAATGAGATACCCTCTCATCCTTCTAAATTCCAGCGTGTACAAGCCCAGCTGCTTCATTCTCTCAGTATATGACAGTCCCGCCATCCCGGGAAGTAACCTTGTAAACCTACGTTGCACTCCCTCAATAGCAAGAATGTCCTTCCTCACATTAGGGGACCAAAACTGCACACAATACTTCAGGTGTGGTCTCACTAGGGCACTGTATGACTGCAGAAGGACCTCTTTGCTCCTATATTCGATTCCTCTTGTTATAAAGGCCAACATGCCATTCGCTTTCTTCACTGCCTCCCGTACCTGCAAGCTTACTTTCATAGACTGATGAACAAGGACCTACAGATCCCATTGTACTTTCCCTTTTCCCAACTAGATACCATTTAGATAGTAGTCTGCCTTCCTGTTTTTGTTACCAAAGTGGATAACCTCACATTTATTCACATTAAACTTCATCTGCCATGCATCCTCCCACTTCCCCAACCTGTCCAAGTCACCCTGCATTCTCATAGCATCCTCCTCACAGTTCACACTGCCACCAGCTTTGTGTCATCTGCAAATTTGTTAATGTTACTTTGAATCCCTTCATCCAAATCATTGATGTATATTGTAAATAGCTGCGGTCCCAGCACCGAGCCTTGCGGAAACCCACTAGTCACTGCCTGTCATTCTGAAAGGGACCAGTTAATCTCTACTCTTTGTTTCCTGTCTGCCAACCACTTCTCTATCCGTGTCAGCACTCTACCCCAATCCATGTGCCCTAATTTTGCCCACTAGTTTCCTATGTGGGACCTTATCAAATGCTTTCTGAAAGTCCAGGTACACTAGATCCATTGGCTCTCCCTTGTCCATTTTCCTAGTTACATCTTCAAAAAATTCCAGAAGATTAGTCAAGCACGATTTCCCCTTCGTAAATCCATACTGACTCGGACCGATCCTGTTACTGCTATCCAAATGTCCGGCTATCTCATCTTTTATAATTGACTCCAGCATCTTCCCCACCACGGGTGTCAGACTAACCTTTCGGTCTGACTGAAATTATGTTGCCTGCAGTCGTACACAGAACCAATAAAAACAAAACATACAATAAACACAAATTAAACATCCACCACAGTCAGTTCACCAAGCACATCCTCACTGTGATGGAGGCAAAGTCTTAGTCTCCGTCTCTTCCATCCTTGTTCTTCCTCTGCGCTGTGGCGATCGATCCAGGCCGGAGATGCCACCCTCCAGTAAAGCGGACCTCCGTGGTGATGTCGCCACCGCCGAACGCCGGAACGCCATCTCCGCTCCGAGACGGCCTGCCACAGCATCAGCTCCGAACAGCTGCCCCAGCTCCAGGCCGCCGCCCCAGCTCCGGGTCCCGCAGTCTCTGCTCTGAGCCCCGCTGCATCAGCTCCAGGCCGCCGCCGAAAGCCAGAACGCCACACCAGCAAGTTGGACCACCGCTGTCTCAGCCCCGAAGACGGCCAGCCTCTTGTTGGTGAGTCGTGGCTGGCTCTGCCTCCGGAGCCTCGGGGTCGGTCGCAGGGTGGAGGCCGCCAGCTCCGCCATTAGGCCTCAGTGCAGACGGAGGCAGAGAAGGGTGATACGACATAAAAATGTGGCATTCCCCCGAAGGAAGAGACAGAGAACATATTTCACCACCCCGCCCCCCCCAACACAACCTAACAAACCAAAACAAGACAAAAAAACAACAGAAAAAAGTAAAGACAGACGGACTGCAGGCGAGCCGCAGCTGTTAACAGCACCGCCACTTCCGGAAAGGACTCTCTATCTCGCCATTCTTAAATAAGTGGGATAACATTAGCTACCCTCCAATCCACAGGAACTGATCCTGAGCCTAGGGAACATTGGAAAATTATCACCAATGCATCCACAATTTCCAGAGCCACTTCTTTGGAAATGAACTGATCCTGCACCTTCTGAATGATCCTGCACCTTGGAATGAACTGATCCTGCACCTTCTGTATTATTCCTAGAAATACCTGCCATTTTTGTTCCACTGCCATCCCTGCTCGTGTATCCTTCCTGTAAACTTTGGCTAGCTCCTCCTTCATGGCCCCATAGTCCCCTTTATTCAACTGTAACATTGACACCTCCAAACCACCCTTCTCCCTCCTTTCATTTGTTGATTGCAAAGAGGGTGGATTTATTTGCTGATTGCAAAGAGAGCACTTGCTGCATTTATGGGTGACACCACATCTAGTAACCCATATATAGTTTTGGATATGTTTTAGATTGATCCCTGGATGAAGGCATTTTCTTGTGAAGACAATGTGATCACATTTTACCACAATTTGACCACAGATTGGAGCTGAGAGGAATGAGATGCAATCTCAATGAAACATAAGATAAGACTTGAATAAAGTGGATGCTGATACTTCCTCTCATGAGTAAATCTAGAACTGGGAAGCACAATCTGAGTATAAGAAGACATCCATTTAAGTTGGAGTGAGAAGTAATTTCTGTTCTCAGGGGGTGATGGATCTTTTATATTCTGTACCTAGAGAAATTTAGAGGTGAATCATTGACTACTGTATATTCTAGGTTTTTCAGTTTTAGAGGGATGACTGAGATACATTTCTGAAAGATCAGGAGCATGTGCTAAGTAAAGTTAATGTAAAGGAGGAGATGAGGTCTGGGTTAAATAGGGATGGTCTTACTGAACGATAGAGCAGGTTTGAGGAGATAGGTGGCCTATTTCTACTATTTTCTTATGGTCTGTTGGAAAATCAAAGGTGAAGGAACAGACAGGTATATGGAGTTGGGGCCAAGATCAGATCAGATCTTTTATGATTTTATTGAATGGATAAAAGGCTAAAGGGACAGCATGGCCTACCTCTACTCTGATCTACATTACTAAAAATCTGGTCTTGACCGATTTTGGCCCACTGTGCTGCGATTTCCGAGAGAACGCCTCCACCTACGGCTGTCATTTTTGGCCACCTCGCTCAGAGCCCACGTCTGCCTTCCTGGACCAGAGGATTTTTCCCATCGATGAAAAATCAGAGAGCTATTATTGATTTTTTTTAAATCACCATTCTCTCTGCTGCCCCTGCTGGAGGGAGGGTGAGGGACTATAAAACCAGGAAGTGGTGTGCCACACTCAGTCTCTGCAAGATGGAGGTCACGTCTCTCTGAGCTCTGATTGAACTTAATGTGGTTTGAAAATGAAAATATGGTTGTTTGAAGTAAAAAGTTGTTTGGGCAGTTTGGGTTGAAGTAATAAGGCACACTCTCTCTCTCTCTCCCTCCTCTCTCTCCCCCTCCCCCCCTCTCTCTCCCCACCCCTCCCCCCCCTCTCTCCCCCTTTGTCTCCCCCTACTCCCCTCAATCCCCTCCCCCTAAACCCCCCTCCCCACCCCCCCCCCCGTCCCTCCCTCCATCCCCCCCCCCCCCCTCACCTCTCTCCCTCTCCCTCTCCCCCCCCCTCCCTCTCTCTCCTCCCTCTCCCTCTCCCCCTCCCCCCCTCCCTCTCCCCCCCTCTCCTTCCTCCCCCCCTCCCTCTCTCCCCCCTCCCTCCTCCCCTCCCCTCCCTCTCTCTCCCTTTCCCCTCACCCACCCTCCCTCTTCTCCTCCCCTCACCCCCCCTCTCCCTCTTGCCCCTCTCCCTCTGTCTCTGCATCTCTATCTGTCTCTGCCTCTTCTCTCTCTGCCCTCATTCTCTACCCATGCCTCCCTCTCTAGATGTGACTGCAAGTTGGGGGCTATGCGTCAGTAGATAGGGTGGTAATGGGGTAAAAGGAGCAAATTAATAATATTAATATAATATTAGCGTGTGTGCCGGGAAGGGGGGGGTGGTAGTTAGTGTGAGTGACGCTGCATGCCGCCTCCCCCCCCCCCCCACAACCGCAAGTTGGGGGAACAGACCCAATGGGTCTGCAATTGGTCTAGTTTCTTATATGAGCTTAATCAGCTTAGAAAGAATGCCAGCACATTTCACCAATAGAGCAATTGGTGATTTCAATATAGAAACTGATTTTTAATCTTGCAGGAAACTCTTTGGGAGTTTATTGCAACGAAGCCATTAATTAGTAAGATACATCTGACCTCAGATCAATGGATCACTTTAGTTCCTCAATTAATCAGCACGTAGTTTCTTAACTATGATTGAAACAAGAAGATCTGAAATGTTCGATACATAGTATCAGTGCATTAAGATCAGCTTCCATTGTGAATATTGATCCTGAGGCTACTATCACACTGAGTCTTTTAACATGCATGTAACTCCTCAAATGGGCGGTGTGCTGCCTTCAGTATTTTATATTTCCAACTGTATGAACACATTGTTGGAAGACACACATTAATCAGATCACGAAGGTTTTTGCTATACTGAACCTGGGTAGAATAAAACACTTTCCCCATGGCAGCTGGTAAATTCGATCATTTCAACATGTAATACAGTATGTAGAAGATACAGCACAGAAAATTGTTATAAAACAGAAAATGTTGGAAATGCTCACTAGGGTCTGGCAGTATCTGTGGCAAGAAAAGTAGTGATAATGTTTCAGGTTAATATCTCCTCATCAGAATTCTTCAAGGGAGAAATTTTAAGTTGCAGAAGATTTGGAGGGTTACAGATGGTAAAGGGAATATCTTTGATTGGGTACAATGCAAGTTAGCGCTGTTGGTGAATCTTGGAAAAAAAATTGCGTACTAGATGAGTAAATTTGAAGAAAGAAATACTAAGTTAATGCACAGATGGATAATCTTTCAGCAGAGCGCAGAGTCATTAAAACATGTGGCATTTGAAAATGTTGAGTTTAGTATTGAGTCCTGTAAGCTGCAACATGCCTAGCCAGAAGATAAGATGTTGTTCATCAAGCAAATTGTGTAGGAAGCCCTAGATTGAAATATCAGAACAGAAGTAAAATGCAAAATTAAAGTGACAGGCAACTGGAAGCCCAGGGTTACTCTTATAGACAATGGAAGTGTGCTGAAAAGCAGTATCTAATCTGCATTTGACTTCTCCAATATAAAGGAGATCACAGTATAAGCATCAATTGTAGTATACTACAGTACACCAAAAACTGCAAGTGAAACTTGAATGACTGGTTAGGTCCCTGGATAACGGGAAGCAATAAGCAAAATGGACAGATGATGTATCTCCTGCATTTACATGGAAAATTGCCATGAAAAGTGTAGTGGGTGTTGGGGATGGATGAGCAGACCCATGCGCCATGAAGGGAATGGTTCCAAAAGAATGCTGAAATTAGATGGGAAGGAAAAATGCATTTTGTGATGGATCTCTTTCAGTGTGATAGAAATCATGCAGGGTTGTATGTAAAGGCCAGTGGGTGCAGTTAAGGGTGTAGAGAACCATTTTCCTAGTAGAAGAGTGCGGGAAATGTGGTCATTTGAGATATGGTCAGGGGCTGTTTAACTATGGTAGAGGAGAAGCCTGGGCTAACGATAAAGGAAAATATCTTACAGGGATCTACAAGAGGATTTCTAGAGATTTAAAGATTTTTTCCTCCAACCTTGTTCAGTGAGTTCACTTGATGAAGACGAAAGAGGGATCTGGCGGCAAAAATACCAATATAGTTTTTGTATGGCCAGAAAACAGTACATTCTGGTCACATTTCAATCATCTATCAATGCAACAATGTTAATACAAACAATCTGTTATCTATAGGTTTGTGATGATTTAGTTTCACATGTAAAATTCCAATAGCCATTTATCATATTTTAACTTCCTTCAGACAGAGAGACCAAAAATAAATATGGAATGAGTAAGGCACTACCATGTGTGGCTTCAGTGCAGGGAACACCCATTGCCAAGTTTGACCTGAACTCTTCCCCTGTTATTGATCGAAAACCCTGAGTTCATGTGCTATGGAGAGAATCTGACAGGCAGACAACTGGTTCTTTGTGTAGCAAGATAGGCAGTCCAAAGAGAATTGACCTCCTCCACATTTCCACATTTGAAAGCAACTGTTTGAAGCACAATTGACATTCAATAACATTATCCAGCCCGTAAGAATAACCTTACTTCTTCACAGCTTCTTCCAAGCAAACGCCGAGTGGACATGTTTTGTAATGCTCACCTTTGTGTTCTGATCGGGTGGCGCTGCGTGTGGCAACCTCGCCAGCAGTCTGTCCATCCTTTCACCCTTTTTGTTACTTTTAGTCTGTTCAAAAGTATGTTTTTGGAGGTTTCTTAGTCTTTTTTATGTGGGGGAGGTGGGGAGGGGTGGGGAAGGGGGAAACCATTTCTAGTCACTTCCTGGTCGAGGATGTGTATTTTCTCCGAGTCACATCTTCGCCCCCACCTTACGGCCTACCAACTGGATTGGCACGGCCTTTCCTGCTGGAGACCGGCCAGAGCTTCAGCAGCGGCGCAGCACTGAATTACTATCTCAGAGCGGGCGATGCCTTACCGGGGATCACAGTGTTGAGGCTCCAGAGTGTTGGGCGAGCTGCTTTAACATCATGGAGCTGTGGTTTGCAAAGCTTCTAGCCGCAAACAGCGTGACTCTTACATCGCGGAGTCCTGGAACCCCTTGCCGGGGGTCGCCAGTGTTGGATCTCTGTCCAGCTCGGCCTGTGTACTTCGGCAGCCGCTCAATCACTCGGGCTTGGTGGGCTGGAACCTATGTCACTCACAGCTAGTGGGCTGCCAGCTAAGTAACTCATGTGTGGTGGGCTGGCAGCTGCTGACTGACTGGTGGGCTGGCAGCGACTGGTGGGCTGGCAGCTGACTCACTCACAGCTCATGGCCTCACAAACAGCACATGGCCTCACACACACCCACACCCTCCATCACACTCACACACAGACACGCACACTCAATCTCACACACACTCCATCACACACACACACATACACACCCTCCATCTAGCACACACACACGCTCCATCTCACACACACACACCCTCCATCTCACACACCCACACCATCTCTCACACACACACTCACACATCAATTCACACTCTCACACACTCACACACAACATATATATGACAGTAAAACTCTCTTGAATCTACTATAATAATAATACATTTTATTTATGGGTGCCTTTCAAGAGTCTCAAGGACACCTTACAAATATTTAGCAGGTAAAAAACCTGGGGAAAAACCTGTAAGGGGAATGAAATAAATAGTAGAGACATGACTAGTACACAAAGTAAATACATAATTCAATACAAAACACAGTATGAGGAAATTAATGCAGAGATGAAAAGGGACGGCACGTGGGGCTAAGGATAGGCAGATGTGAAAAGATGGGTCTTGAGGCGGGACTGGAATATGGTGAGGGACACGGAATTGCGGATTAGTTGGGGGGGGGGGGGGGAACTGCGGAGGTTGGACTTGTGGATGGAGAGGAGACCAGCTGATGTGGATCTGAGGGACCGTGAGGGTTAGTAGGGGGAGAGGAGGTCAGTGAGATATGGGGGGGCCAGATGGTGGAGGGCTTTGTAGGCGAGGATCAGGATTTTGTAGGTGATCCAGTGGGAGATGGGAAGCCAGTGAAGTTGTTTGAGGACTGGAGTGATGTGATGCCAGGATTTGGTATGGGTGATGAGTCGGGCGGCTGCGTTCTGGACCAGTTGGAGTCGGTTGATGTAGGTGGAGCTGATGCCAAGGAGAAGTGAGTTGCAATAGTCCAGTCGGGAGGAGATGAAGGCATGGATGAGTCTTTCAGCAGCGGGCGGTGTGAGAGAGGGTCTGAGTTTGGCGATGTTGCGGAGATTAAAGAAGGAGGTTTTAATGACATGGTGGAAGTGAGGCTCAAGGGAGAGGGTGGAATCAAAGATCACACCAAGGTTGCGGGCCTGGGGAGATGGTGAGACAGTGGTGCCGTCGATGGTGAGAGTGGGGTTATTGATTTTGTTGAGTGTGGCTTTGGAGCCTATGAGGAGGAATTCTGTCTTATCGCTGTTGAATTTGAGGAAATTATGTTGCACCCAGGTTTTTATAGCTGACAAACAGGAGTTGATATGGGAGGGGGGGTTGTGGGGGGATTTGGTGCCAAGGTAGATCTGGCTGTTATCAGCGTAACAGTGGAAGTCCAGACTGAAGTGGCGGATTATCTGGCCAAGGGGGAGGATGTAGTTGATGAAGAGGAGGGGGCCGAGTACTGAGCCTTGGGGTACGCCTTGAGTGACTGTGGCTGTAGCAGAGGTGTGGTTGTGGAGAGAGATGAAGTGGGATCTATTGGAAAGGTAGGAACGGAACCAGCTGAGTGCAGCTACTCATGCGGTTGAGCGTGGCCTCCCCATGAGCGGGACTTCCGCAGTGAGCGGGACTTCCAGAATGAGCACAACATTCTGTTCAAGCAGCACGGTGCAGACCAACCCTTCAATTCAGTTCAGTTCAACAGCACAGTGCAGACCAACCATTCAATTCAGTTCAAGCAGCACAGTACAGACTCACAGTTCAGTTCACTCACGGCATAGACTCACAGTTCTGGGCTCAACTCTCACTCATGGTATTCCGGGTTGACTGACTCACATCCAGCATTCGGGGCTTTTTTCTTCCACTCCCCCTTTGGTTACCTTGACAGGCGCGAAGACTAATCTGCTGATCTCACAATTTTTTAAAACATTCATAACTTTTTTATCATTTCACCGATTGGAAAAACCCTTGGGGCGGTTGGAGGAAAGGAGGACATTGAGTAAGATGGTGAAACATTCTTAGCGATATAGGGTAGCATTTTTTCCTAAAACGTATTTACAACGTAGACAGGAAGTGGTCAAGTAATTGTATAGATAGAAGATAGATAACACCCCATTCTTTGTGCTTGATCTTGGGTTTTACATCCAGCAGTGTGCATTAGTCATATACTGAGTGCAAATACTACATACAGATTTTTCTATATATATTCAGTGGTTCAAGTTCCCTGTCTGCTTCTGTGAAACAATACATCAACATTCTCACCTGGATTCCTTTCATTCTGCTTTTTCACCCATGACGACCATTTTCTGAAACTGGGTTGTACTGTACAAACTTTTTCAAGCTTCTCTTCCCTTCCAACCAACTGTGTTCTTGCTTACCCGACTCACCTATGCCATACTTATTTAAGACCTCACTCTCTGCCCCAATTAATTTAATGCCAAAAGCCTGATTCCAATTCTGTTTAAGAGAAGATAATTCCTGTTCGACCGCTCTTCATGAGGGCAAAGGAAATTGTGGCCCTCTCCATTAACAGCAAGGTCCAAATCAGGTATTCTCCCAGAATTATCATACCCATAGAACAAAGGAAAGGACAGCCCTTCAGACCATAATGTCTGGGCTGAACATAATGCCAAGATAAACTACCTACCTACACATAATCTACCTACACATAATCCAAATTGCCGCATTCCCTGGATAACCATGTGACTATCTAAAATCTTCTTAACTTGAACTGCCTATCAAATCTGCCTCCACAACCACACCTGCCAGTACATTCCAGGCATTAACCACCCTCTGCCCTACACAGCTCCTCTAAATTATTCCCCTCTTAACTTAAAGCTATGCTGCGTCTCCTTGTCATTTCCACCCTGGGAAAAAGTTTCTGAAGGTCTACCCTATCTAAGCCTATCATCATTTTATATACTTCGATCGGAACATCCCCACAACCTCCAGCATTCTAGACGTTTGTCCAGCCTCTCCTTGTAGATAATACCTTCTAATCCAGGCAGCATTCTGGTAAACCTTTTTTTGCCTTATCCTCAAAGGATCCACACCCTTCCTATAACAGTGTGACCAGAACTGCATGTCATACTCCAAATGCAGCGTAACAAAAATCTTATAGGCCTGCATCATAACCAGTGAAGCAGCACATACCATATATCTTCTTTACCACTATCTACTTGTGCTGCCGCTTCCAGGAAGTTATGGTCTTGGACCCCAAGATCTCTCTACACATCAACGCGGTTAAGAGTTTTCCCATCAACCATATACCTTCCCCTTCCATTCAACCTCCCAAAGCACAATACTACACACTCACTCAGATTAAACTTCTTCGCCCATTTCTGTAGTTGATATATATTCCACCATATACTTTGTCATCCTTCTTCACTGTCCACATTTCCAACAATATTGGTGTCATCTGCAAACTTACTCACCACCCAGTCAATGATGACCCCTTTTCCCATCCCCAAGGGACCCCCTCCTCTTGGACTCCCCCGGATGGCCCTCTACCTTATTTCGATCTTTTCATTTCCAACTACCGGCAGGACATTGACTGCCACAAAATTTCCACTCCCCTTACTCACTCTAACCTCTCCCCTCCTGAATATACAACCCTTCGCTCACTCTGCAGCAACCCACACTGGATAATCAAACTTGCCGACAAGGGAGGTGTGGTGCTAGTCTGGCGCGCTGATCTTGGAAATTAATTTGGTGGGACATGAACAAGCAGAAACAATGGGTCTGCTAGGACAATTCTATTTGTGGATTTTGGGGAAGATAAAATTGGGCCGTGCTGGGCTGGGGAACGATAAGGTTGGAGGCTTTAGAGTGCAGAGAGCCGGAAGTGATGAAATCAGCAATGGTGCTTGAGATTAAGGCCTGGTGCTCGTCTGTGGTTTCATGGTCCACATATAAGTAGGAGAAGTTGGCCAGGTGACAATTCTCAGACACCTCATCACATCCGACTCCCCAAATTCCACAAATAGAAGTTTCCTGGCAGACCCATTGTTTCTGCTTTGTCATGTCCCACCAAATTAATTTCCACATACCTCGACTCTATCCTATCCAACTGGTCCAATCCCTCCCTACCTATGTCCACGACACCTCACACGCTCTTTGTCTCCTCAATGCCTTCAGTTTTCCAGGCCCCCACTCACACATCTCTACTATGGATGTCCAGTCACTCTACACCTCCATCCTCAACCAGGAGGGTCTTAAAGTCCCCCACTTCTTCCTTGACTGCAGAACCAGCCAATTTCCATCTACCAATACTCTCCTCTGCCTAGCAGAGTTGGTCAACAATATTTCCTTTGACTCCTCCAATTTCCTCCAAATGCAAGGCGTAGCTATGGGCACTCACATGGGCCCTAGATATGCCTGCCTCTTTGTGGGGCACATCGAAGAATTCCTGTTCCAGGCATACACTGGCCCTATCCCCGAACTTTACATCAGCTACATTGACGACTGCATTGGTGCTACCTCCTGCACCCATAAAAAAATCACTGACTTCATCTACTTCACCACTAAATTCCATCCTGCACTTAAATTCACTTGGACCGACATCTCCCTACCATTTCTAGATTTCACCCTCCATCAAAGAAACAGACTATTGACCAACATCTACTACAAACCTACTGACTCCCATAGCTATCTTGACTCAGTTCTTCTCACCCTGCTTCCTGTAAAGGCTTCATACTAACTCCACCTGGAATAAGGACACAGCTGATAAATATCATCAAGGTTTTCACATCAATCACCCAAGATGCAGAGTATGTTACAAAAAAATCAGAACACTGTAGCCTGTTTAACCCTCTAAAAACTTAAAGCTCAGCAGTGACGCAGCTGTAACTATAACCACTCCCCACACCGCAAGATCTGCACCTATCCTAGTACCTCCCACCTGGACTCCACAACCACTCTGTAGAGCAGCCAAATCCCACTGAGCCAGTGACATCAATCCTTCCCAGGGTCTCTATCAATCAAAGGTCTCTTGCCACTGAGGGAGGTCGAAAGGCTGATAGGATTAACTGTAGACTGAATCTCTGAACGGGTAAGCATGCTGTTAATATATAGGCTGTAAGATTAAGTTTCTAGAGTGAGGCAAGTGATCAAATTTGCCAGCATGTGGGATTGGAGGAAGGCCTTGTAACATTGGCCTTACAACAGCTGCCAATGTCACTGTTGATCTGGCCACCTTCCAACTCACTTAACTATTCACTTGCCTTTTCATCCCCAGTTGGTCTGTTTTTAGTGACCACCAACAGTCATTTTGGAATTCGAACATTTGAACTCCAGTATTTTGATGTCTGTTAAATCCCTGCAACATTTATTCCAAGGTTTTTTTTCTTCTCTATTTGCTCATAACATGAATCACGACTTCCTGTTGATTCTCTGCAACTGCATTTATTTTTGTTGTGCCCCTTGTAAATCACACAATGAGACAGACTTATTATTACTACTCCTCAGAAGTTATAGCAGTCCTGTTTGGTAGCTGCTTTAAATTGGTTTGCTGCTCGCTTACATTAAATAACTGCTGCCTGATGGATGTGAGTAGCATCCTGAATTATGTTTACGTTGAAAACCTAACATACAGCAGATGCAGAATACACATAGGTTGTGGAATCAGTTAATATTGATTATGGGTCTGTGAAAACAGACATAGCTAATTGTTCTGGATTGCTTAGTTTGTTAGAGCTGTGTGTCTGGTTAGGTTCGGGATTTAGCACTAGGGCTAGCTTTGCGCTTCAGATTACTGCCCACGAACGATAACTTAGATGTTTGGACAATTATCTCATGCATCGTATTTTTTTCTTTTGTAAAATAATTTTACCAATGTCAGCTTGATAGACGAGTTGGAGGAAATGAGACTATTTTGTTTAAGCAACAGATTCCGCAAGTAATTTTCTAATGATGGGTTCTGAATTTTATTCCTATTCTTGTAGCTGTACAGCTACATCCACCATGTTGGCTTGTTACTTGTACATCAGTCAGAGCGGTATATGGTTGCAATTTCCAATGTAACTTCAATGGTTTATATACAGATTCATATGCAAAGTGGCCTATAGTTAATTTTAATTATGATTTAAAAAAATGAAAATAGTTCTCTGCATAGAACACAAGAGTGACTGTCTCGAGTGGTTCTAAATCCTAAAAAAGAGTGGGTGATTTATTTTTTGGAGACATTGTTCCTCCTGTTATTAGATGAACTTGAATTGGTTCCTTTTTGGAAGGTATTAATTCTAGGTGTAGTAAATAGGCCGACAATTTCGAATTTCATATTATAGTATTTTTAACCTTTTGTACACAGAATATTTTAACCATATAATATAGGTATGGCTGTCTTATATTTTTCACTGCCTTAATATAGCCTTAACAGCTAATGATATGCTCAAAGAATCAGTTAATGATATGCTCAGGTCCTTTTTCAGAATAATCTATTACTGGTTCAATAAATAGCGCTGTGAAGTGGTTCTTAATTTTAAGAAATAATACAAATACATTTCAATAGGCATTGTTTAAATATATGCACATTTATGAAATAGTGCTAAATAAAGTAAATAAAAGTAATGACAAAAAATATAGTATTACAGAGAACATTCTAATATATTAAAGAGATTTTGTTAAAGCTCAGACAAAACTATAAATCATATCAAATTATCCAGAATGTTTGTAGTGTAGTTGTGTTGTAAAAAATATCTATTTCTGCACTAAATTTTCTTGCTCTCTAATTGGTATTAAGTGATCCATGTTTTCACTATGTTACTTGCTTAGTAATATTTTAGTTACGTTTCCAGTAATTAGTACAAAAGCAACATTGGTTTCTTTATTGAATAAACACAATTTTCTACAGTGCGTCTTCCAGTTCACTGGCGAATATCAGAAATTGAAACCAACCATCTGTAATAATTAATAAACTAAGTCGTTTTAAATTAAAATGCTTAATTGCTAATTATGTGATATGTTGATGGAAAATTTGTCAGTGAATGATATAACTGACTAATGTGGCACATGAATGAAATAATTGTCACATATTATGGTATCAAACACCAAATATTGTGAATAGATTGTCATATCATTTTGCCATAGCATAATACAAAAGCTTATAATCAACAATCATGCAGTTGTTCTGAGCACAACAAAAAATGACAAATAGCAGCACAATCCATTTTTTTCCCCTAAAGAATTATAAAGACTGTTGGTCCTTCAGACCATATAATTGTTCAGCTAAAATATTAACAATGCAAAAGCAGTTAGCACAGTTAGCATCTAGATTTAAAGAGAGGGAGAACATATTTATAGGAATCTGCCAGTAAAATGAATGTATTATGAATATGATTGAGCTTTTTGAAGTAACCAAAAAGATCAATGAAGACACGGCCAGAGCCATAGTCTATATGGACTTCAGCAAGGCCTTTGATAAGGTTCTGTCTGCATGGTAGACTGCTCTGAAAAGTAGATCGCATGAGATCCAGGGAGAGCTAGCTTAGTGAATACAGAATTGTTTCCATGTAAAGGAGAGGGTGGTGGTGGAGGGGTATTTTTCCGTCTGGAAGCTTGTGTCTTGTGCTGGGCCTCAGTTATTGGTGCTGGGTCCATTGCCTTTTGTGGTTTATATCAACAATTAAGATGAGAATATACCAGACATGATTAGTAAGATTGTAGATGACGCCAAAGAAGATGGCATTATAAATGGTGAAAACATTACAGCAGGATCTTGAATAGCTGGCCAAGTGAGTTGTGGCATTTCTTTTGGAGTTTAATGCAAATAAGTGTTAGATATTGCATTTTGGAAAGTCAAACCAGGGCAGGACCTTCACAGTGAATGCCAAGGCTGCAGGAGTGTTGTAGAGCAGATGGATTTAAGACTTCAGGTGCATGAAAGTGACAGAACACATAGATAGGGTAGTAAAGAATGCTACTGGTACATTGACCTCGATCAGTTAGGGTATTGAGTATAGAAGTTGGGACATGAATGTACAGTTGTACATGACATTGGTGAAGCCACATTTGGAATACCGTGTTCAGTTTGGTCACCCTGCTACAAGAAGGATGCCATTAAACTGGAAAGAGTTCAGAGAAGATTTACGAGGATGTTGCCAGGAATTGAACCTGTGCTATAGAGAGAGGTTGGGCTGGCTACAAGTTTATTCATTGGAATGCGTGAGGCTGAGGGTGATCTTATTGGGGTATATCATTCATTTTGGGGAATTGATAGAGTGAATAGAGAGCCTTTTACCCAGGATAGGGGAATCAAGAACCAGAGGATGTAAGTTTAGGTGAGAGGGGAAAGACTTAATGGTAACCTGAGAGGCAACTTTTTCAATCAGAGGGTAGTGGGTAAATGGAACGAGCTGTTGGATAAGGTAGCTGCGGCAGGAGCTACAATGTTTAAAAACCACTTGCACAGGTACATGAATAGAAAAGCTTTAGATGGATATGGACCAAACGTGGACAAACGGCACCAGCTTTGATGGGTCAGGCATGGACGTGTCGGGCTGAGGGGACTGTTGCTGTGCCTGACTGTAAGACTTCATGACACAAGAGACATACACATAGATATATACACACAAGGAATATTTACAAGACAATTAACCAACAAACCCATACGTCTTTGGAATGTGGAAGAAAACAGGAGCACCCAAAGTAAACCCATGGGGTCACAGGGAGAAGTGCAAGAGAAGTACAAGCTCTACTCAGTCAGCACCCGAGGTCAGGTTCAAACCTGGGTCCTGTCGCTGAGGCAGCTGCTCTACCTCTGTGCCACTGTGCCACCCTTGTCTAATGTTAAACAGCTTTGAATTTTGAAAACATCATATTAAGTGACTTTCATATTAAGCAAGTATCATCATATTAAGCAATGTGGATATAAAAGTACAGGGGTAAAATATAACTGCATGTAGATTCCATAATACTGTACTCACATTGAAAATTAGTGTATTTTCAATCGTATAGAGATACAATTTCTGAAATGTTTTATTCCAACAACTAAATCAATTTAAATCATTTTGTTGAGCTTACATTTTGAGTACTGAACATCCCATTATTTTTTGTAACTTCTACATGTTTTCTATGAAAATCTCATTGTTAAACTGATTACTGCTATTTGTTTTCAGCTTTGCAGAAATGCCAACTGTCTTGACTTTAATGTAATACCATTTGACACTTGCATCTATCAGCAAGTTATAATAGGCTTATTAAGCTTTCAACAATCATATATTATTGTGGATATTATGTTTCTATCTGAATTATATATATTTATTTGAGATTTTTGGTCAATGTTTCTCAGAATTATATAAATCTTGGAAGGTTTCAAACTGTGGATACATTTCACTTTTGAAAATATTTGTCTTTCTTTTATTGTCATAAGCTTTTCCTTATTGGAAGAGTTAAGGGGTATCCCACTGCAGCGATCTAATCCACGAGTTAAGAAGAGTCCCTTAGAGAGCGCGTTGGGGGGAGGGGGAGGGAGAGATAAGGAGAGAGAAGTGGAGAGAAGGGGGGAAGAGGAGTGGAGACACTTTTAAGAAGTATAATAAAGTTTAGCGGGCATTTTACCTACCGGTCGGTTTTTCCTGCTCCTGAAAACTCCAATGAGTCAATCAAAATGCCCGGTCAGCGAAGGAGATTGCCTACGACTGCCCTCGACTGCCTGTAACTAAATAGCAATCCAACTCCACTGCACTACGAGTCAAAAAGAACCATGCTGAGAAATGTTACTCACGGAAAAATTTTCAACATGCTGAAATATATTCCACGACCTAGCTGAGGCCACGAGTGTTCGGGAACTTCCCTCGAGCATGAAGGAAAGTTCCAGTGACCTCATAGGACCTCCTAAGACCATGTGTCGACCATGCTGCGAGTTTGAATCGAGGGAAAACTCGTCTAAACTTGCAGATTAGGTCACCGCAGTGGGACAGCCCCTTTGCAAGTGGAGATGTTGTGTCAAATGGAACACACTTTGCTTCACACCAAATGTCAACTAGATGGTTTTTAATTTGCTTAATTTCTATCTGATAAATTTAGTGTGTTGAAATAAATTGCTCTATAAACCAAAACGTAAGTAATCTTGTAGTGCAAGTGAACGGCATACTTGTCTTACTTGTTGGTATTAAGGATTCCTCAGTTTAGGTTTCAGTTTTAAACATCCTAATTCTTGGAATTGAGGCCATAGACTGAACTAATTGTTTGGTATGTGAGATAGTTGGTCCCATCATTCCCCATAAGATGTACTTACATAGTGAAATACCACACTATAATGCTGATATGTAATCAACTTGAAATCACTCGGCCTGGAGCCTTTAATCTTCAGTTGTCACAACTAACTATAAAATGATATAGTTATACTTAGTCATATCTTAATACCATTTTGCATGTATGTGTGCTGAACATTCAATGCAATTAAAATTGTATGGGGGTGGAGGAGAAATAATTGTCATTTGACTGACTGTTAAATATTTATCTCATATAATTAACAAAAACCATGTGCAAGTTTGCTAAGATATCTCACCTGCCAAATGTTTGCATTGACTTTCAGATCTTACACATGGCAGATCCTATGTTGTTGGACTCATATTTTTAATAAAATGAGCCTATCGACTTTTACATTTTTTTACTGGATGAGGAGACAACAGCAATTTATGACTGCATTTTCCCTAATAATCATCTTCCGTAAGTGCATTGATACATCCTTGTTATTTTAGTGGCTCTGAGAAAACACGATTGCATTTAAAATCACAACCTAATTCCATTAAAAAATAATGGAAACAAAGCACTGCTTTTTTAAGCTCAACACCAATCTTTATAAAAGTCTGTAAAAAAAATCAATGCCAATCTTTGGGATTATAAAATTGAAAGAATAATATCAAAGTTAATGAAGAAAAAAATAACATGTATTAACTTGTTCTGCTATGAATAAAATGAATCTAAAGATTTACAGGGTGGGAGTATTTTCAATAACAAATAAATCTTTCCAATCCAAAAATCTGCTCTATTTGCAAAACAAGATGGAACCCTAAATGAAATTGGAATAAGCTTTCTGTAAAAGCTGATATGGTTCACTATAGTCTATGTATTTTCTTGTAAATCTACATATTAGAGAGAAATGTAAGTGACATTTACATTCTGGTAATTTCATTCCAACCCACTGACACATTACTATAGCCTATGTTCATTGCCTGGGTTGCATTTGGACAAGTGAAGCATGATAATATAGCTATAAAATGGAAAAGTATGTTAAACATGCTGGTTGATGCTGTCAAATAGCGGCAGTAAGTGCAGTTAAAGAGAAGCAGAATAGTAAAATGTCCCTCTCTTTCCATAAAGCAAATTGAAATAATTATTTGGACAGTGAACATCAGAACCTACAAAAATATTACTAGCTAATCTCCAATTCCAATTTAAATTTTCCCAACCAAAAAATGAGGACAGGAAACCTACACTAAGTAATCTATCCCACAAAGCCAATTGTCTCATCTAGCGTTCAAGAAGGAACTGCAGATGCTGGAAGATCGAAGGAACACAAAAATGCTGCAGAAACTCAGCGGGTGCAGCAGCATCTATGGAGCGAAGGAAATAGGTGACGTTTCGGGCCGAAGGTCTGAAGAAGGGTTTTGGCCGAAACGTCACCTATTTCCTTCGCTCCATAGATGCTGCTGCACCCGCTGAGTTTCTCCAGCATTTTTGTCTCATCTAGCTATTATTTTAATACTCAAACTTTATTCTGGGCAATTTACTTCTCACACATAAAATCTTTCAGCAACAACTCTTGCAGTTGGGTCCTCTCAAGTTGATCAAATGTTTAGACTGAGGTTATAAATTCAGAGGATAAATCATACAATTTCACATTATCTAAATTCAATTGATAACTGCAATTACAAAATTTGATAGATTTAATGAAATGGAAATATTTGTAATTTTTATTTTCCGTGATCGAGCCACAGGTGAGGAAATAATCTGGGTGTTTTTATATTGGCTTGTCAGTAAAATCCCTAGCCTTCAGAATAGTTGAAAAAAGATGATAATATTCAGCAGGAAGCTGCAGCAAACTATATATTCTAAATCAAAGATCTAAATTGGCTGATTTTAATTAAGTCATGAATATCTATGTTTGATTCCTGTGTCATAATCCATCACCTTTACTGTGTCTTGAAATCTGTATTGTACTTTGGGGTGGAGCAATCTATTTGATGGTATGATGCAAATTCAGTTGATGCATAGATAGATGGAGGTAGATATTTGATGTTCTGCAGTGACTGTGACTTTTGTACTGTTTGCATTTAAGCTTCCATAGACAACATCTACTATGACCTGATAGGGTAGGGATAGTACACTAACATCTATTAGGACTAGATAGGATGAATGCACATAATCTTTTACCCAGGGCAAGGGAACCAAGGAGCAGAGGACATAGGTTTATGATGAGATGGGGAAGATTTAATTGAAACCTGAGGGGCACCCTTTTTCACACGGATGGTGGTGAGTATAGGGAATGACTTACCAGAAGAGGTAGTTGAGACAGATAGAGGATCAACTTTTGAAAAACCCTTTGGAACGGTATATTGATAAGAAAGGTTTAGAGGGATATCCGCCAAATACAGGCAAATGGGACCAGCATGGATAACTTGGGCCGAATCATCAATTTCCATGCTGAATGACTCTATGAATCAGTGACTCAATAACATCTATATGCAAGTTCTTGTGGATTACATTGATTCATGTCATTTTATTTGACTTAGAAACGTGCATTGACCTAATCTTAAAAAAAAATGCTGTTATTCAAATAAAATTTGCACTTGTTTTTGAACCTACACAGAGCGTTCATTTGATTGTCTTTAAATAAACCATTTTCCTTATTTAGAAACATCTCTAAGATAAAACGAGTCACCTGTCCTATCAAAGGTCAAGATATTTGTTATGCAGCATACACAAAGCAGAAGATGAAATGAACTGTGAACAAAATCATTTTGTGGATTCAACATCTCTGCACTTTCCTCAGCAGCAGTCCAACAACTCCTGTCGTTATTGAGCTAATTAAGACAGTATTTTAGCATCCAAAGCAATTTAACAGCTTCTGTACAAGAACAGAAGAGATCTTGAGTAAACTTCATCGCCTTCACTTAGTTGACAGAAGCACATGGGGAAAAAAAAGATGATTTGATTATTTTCAAGAAAGTGTAAGATTTCACTGACAGCTTGTCATCACAAATTAGAAGTATGGTCGCTATAATTCTAAACAGAAAGGGGAACATTGATCCTCTTGTTAGCATGATTAAGGACAAGCCATCGATTTGTTCAAAACTAGTTGTTACGAGGTCAAGCCCACCCCACAAGTGAATTGATAGTCATAGACTTTCATTAGCTCCTTCGGCCTGTTAAACAACATCTTAAAAATGTAGCAATATTAAGCTAGTCACACAGCAAGTGAAAACTGTCTTCCTTTATGCACAGCCTCTCATCTATTAAATAATGCTAACAAGATTGTGTGGATTATGAGCTTGTCTATACGTTGCTCTTTACATTTGCTGTAACTGATTTACAAGATGCTTGATGCACTTCAATTGAATAATTCTTGTAAATTTGTTGAATGAAAGAACTAGTCGGTTCTCACCTTCACGGTGACAATATTTTTTTTAAAGTACATTTGTATCCCACTGTCACAACAAATTATGCAATTTCAATAAAAAAATAATAATTAAAGGTGAAGTGGGGACACACTGCACGTTGCATGAAGGTTGTGATGTGTATTTCAGATCCTCTAATGGCCTGACTACTTCCTCAGTGATCATGACATGATGACCCCTTACCAAAGCTGCTTGACAACATCTTACTGATTTTGGACACTTCTGCTATCTCTACTGGGTTTCCATGCTACCCACCTCCCCCAAACCTCTCCATCTCATGTGTCCTAAACCAGAACCTAGCTAATTTTGTTTGTGTGCTCTGCAGTCAACAAACACACAAAGGGGAAATCTGTTTAGTGGACACAAGGTCTTTAATTATGCTTAAGCAGGCCCTCATACGATATGTTTGTAAGTCCTATGCACATTCACAGTTAATATATACCAATGTTACATAATTTTGAGATTAAAAAACTCAAGTCTGCAATTTATCCCATCAGATAAAGCATAAAAAGAAGTTTAATTTGACACCTAATTCACTTTCATATCTTCAGTATTAAAAGAGTTATGGCCATTCTCATACTTGGAAATTAGCATCTTGTTCCCTATTGCTTTTCCATTGACTGAACACAAAAACTGTGATCGAGGACAGTCTAAAGCCCATAACTTTCTTAAAAATTAAGAGAACTGAAATAAATTTTCAGTTATTATAGATTGAAGCATTCTGAAACAAATATGAAACAATCTTACTTGGATGACCTGAAATTAAAGCATATAATTAGTTAGTTACCTAATTATAGCTAATTACAAAATTCAATTATTAGATCTAAACATCTATCCATTTCTTAAGAAAAGATCAACATTTTTAAATAGCCTAAGTGTCCAAATAACATTCACACAAAAATTCACAATATAACATGATTTTTAAATCTCATTGTCATGAATTTATAGGCCAAATGGAAGGAATTTATTGTTTAATTCCCGTAAATTAATGGCCATTTTAATCATCTTGCGAGTGGGATTTTGTGGAACGCAATCGATTGGAACGTTGCATTTGCGGTGAATTTAAACCCTATATCAGCAGGAAAAACACTGCTGGTTCATATGGGGCCTAAATCACCTTTTCGCAACGTAAAATTTGGATTAAGGTCATCCATGTAGCACGTTTATATGTAAAATATACGGCTTTCCTTTAGCTGTCCCGTACGTGAAATCCGTCCCGGTAATCGGCGTTGACGGAATTAGAAGCTAATTTTAATTTTACTCCAGTCCTACCACCTGCTGCTGCTCCCCACAGATGGAACGCTCCTCCGTTGGAGTCGAGCGGGGGACAGATTTGTTCCAGAGCCTCTTCTTGATTGAACTCATGTCTGAAACACAAATCAGAAGGCTCTCCTTGCAAAAGAAAAGCCGACCTCAGTTTAACTTACCTGACGGTCCGTCTTTAAAACTGCAGTGGGAGCGCCTGACTCCCGCTGCGGCCGCTGTTGCACTGCTGAACGTAATGCCGCGCATGCGCGCTGAGCGGGTTCTTCACGTAGTCACTCACGTGACTCCGAAGTAAAATTAATGATAAAAATTTCCAAAGAAACATGGGAAAAGTATTTGATATATATACATAAATGTTCGATTAATGCTAGACACAATTTAATTCAATTTGAAATATTACACAGATAATATTATTCAAAAACTAGGTTGAATAAATTCTATCCAAATATTTCTCCCATCTGTGACAAATGTCTTTCTCAAAATGCCAATATCACACACTCTTTGAGTATAGAAGTTGGGATGTAATGAGAATGGTGAATCTCTGGAACTCTCTGCCACAGAGGATAGTTGAGGCCAGTTCATTGGCTATATTTAAGAGGGAGTTAGATGTGGCCCTTGTGGCCAAGGGGATCAGAGGGTATGGAGAGAAGGCAGGTACGGGATACTGAGTTGGATGATCAGCCATGATCATATTAAATGGCGGTGCAGGCTCGAAGGGCCGAATGGCCTACTCCTGCACCTAATTTCTATGTTTCTATGTTTCTAAAACTGTACAAGGCATTGGTGAGGCCAATTCTGGAGTATGGTGTACAATTTTGGTCGCCTAATTATAGGAAGGATGTCAACAAAATAGAGAGAGTACAGAGGAGATTTACTAGAATGTTGCCTGGGTTTCAGCAACTAAGTTACAGAGAAATGGATCCACGTGGAAGACCTGGCTGGGATCTTGCTGCACGCGCTGGAGGGGGTGCAGAGGGAGGGGGAGTGAGGGGAGGGGGGAGAGTGCAAGGGGAAGGGGGGGAAATTGGGAGGAGTGGAAGGGGTGCTGAACGGCGTTGCCCCATCTTGCTGCACCCAGGGGGAGTTTGTGGAGGCACTGGCGGGGAGCCTGGGGCGTGGAGCCCAGCTGCGGGTGCCGGCTGCATTGGTGCAGGCTGCACTGTGGCCAGAGCGGGCATTGTCGCTGCTGCAGGGCCAGTGGGTGGAACCTCGCCGTACACTGGACAGTGGCTACCGGTACCGATTTCCCCCGGCCACAGGCGGCCATCGACAACCTCCTCCACTGACCCCCAGGCTCACGGGTCAGGGGTCAACCTCTCCTCTACTGACCCCCAGCCTGGGGTCAGAACCAGCCTGCACCAACTCTGCAGTGAACTCTGGAAAGGGGTCACAGTGTGGGGTCGGGGGTCAGAGTGTATGAGTCTGGTCAAAAGGTCACACCAGCACTTCCCCATGCTCAGCCCCGTCCTGCGCTGACCTCAGGGTCAGGGGTCAGATGAGGAGGGTTAGAGGGCGGAGGGTCAGATTGAATGGCTTTCCCGAGATCACGACCACCCTAGTGTCCTGACCTAGGCCAAGGTCAGAGGTGAAGGGGTGGGGGTCAGCATTAGAGGGCGGGGCTTCCCTGACTTGCCTCGGACGAGGGGTGAGGTCAGGGGTCAGTCTGAATGTGAAAGGTCAGGGGTCAGCAGGTATTGCAGTGAGTTTGGGAGGGTGGTTTTAGGGTTGAGGGTCGCTGCCGGGGTGAGAGGTCAGTGCGGGGGAGGGGCAGTTGTAACCGGTTCCACTGAGGAATGAAGGCCATTCACCCATCAGCTGTCTCCTGTCTCTTTCACACTCACTCCGCCAAGCCGACCTTACTCTTCAAAGCTGAGCAACCATTTCTTAACAAGAAACACCAAATGCAAAGTCCATGCTGATTCAGATTTCATGGAAAGGTCATGAGAAATAGGAGCTGAATTAGTCCATTCGGCCCATCAAGTCTACTCTGTCATTCAATCACGGCTGATCTATCTTTCCCTTTCAACACCATTCTGCTGGCTACACCCCACAACTCCTGACATCCGTTCTAATCAATAATTTATTTATCTCTGCCTTAAAAAGGCAGTTGACTTGGCCTCCATGGCCGTCTGTGGCAATGAGTCCCACAGATTCACCACCCTCTGACTAAATAAATTCCTCCTCATCACCTTCCTAAAGGAACGTCCTTTCACTATCTCCCACTAGTGGAAACATTGTGAAAGTGGCCTGTCACAAAGTAATGTAAATTTATTAAAGATGGGTCAAACAAAGTTAGACACAAAAATCTGGAGTAACTCAGCTGGACAGGCAGTATCTATGGAGAGAAGGAATGGGGGATGTTTCGGGTCGAGACCCTTCCTCAGACAGTCGGGAGAGGGTCTCGACCTGAAACATTACCCATTCCAGAGTTGCTGCCTGTCCTGCTGGGTTACTCCAGCATTTTGTGTGGATCTTCGGTGTAAACCAGCATCGACAGCTCACAGTGCCCAGAGCAAACAAACATAATTGATGGTGCCCTCCCCTAAATTGATGGTGCCCTCCCCTAATTCCCCATTTGATGGTGCCCTCCCCTAATTCCCCATTTGATGGTGCCCTCCCCTAATTCCCCATTTGATGGTGCCCTCCCCTAATTCCCCATTTGATGGTGCCCTCCCCTAATTCCCCATTGTTGGGAAACAGGCCCTTCTGCCCTCCAAGTGCACGCTGACCACAGTTTTTGTAAATTACACTGTTGTGCAGGGAATAGATAAGAAAGTGGGATAACCTAGTTAGCTTGAGTTAACGTACAAACACGTATGTCTTTGAGATGTGGGAGGAAACCAGAGCACCTGGACAAATCATCATCATCTTCGGCGGTCACTCGAAACGAGTATGACTGCCCTCTCCTCTCCATATGGTCGTCCACTTGTGGGTCTGCAGATGTCTGTAGAGGCCGATCTACGATCCACACACCTTGGTGCAACGTGGGCAGTGGAGACTGGCGGTAGTTGGTAGTCGTCGTGCCCCCTTCTCTCTCTCCTTACTGTGCTGTCGCTTTGTCTCTGCGACACGGCATTGTTTCATTTTGTGACGAGTAGCTCCTCCAGGAGTGCCTGTCCAGTGCAATGAGCTCCCAGTTGCTTGATGTGATGTGGAATTTCTTCAGACTGTTCCTGGACAAAACGTACGGGGTCACAGGGAGAACATGCAAACTTCACAGACAGCACCTGAGGTCAGGATCGTACTCAAGTCTATGAGGCAGCAGCTCTACCAGCTGCACCATTGTGCCACCCTGTTAAAGGGAAGTAAATATGGGCACTGACGGGATTTGAACCTGTGATCTTTGTTTACAAGATGTTAAAGTTGGCACAGTTGCCTTACCAAATTGCCACAGTTATAAACTGAATCAGCACAAAATATACCCAGTAGATGTTTTAAAATTTGAAAACCATCCTCCCACCCCCCACTCTCAGTCTGAAATATAAAATGGGTGCAGGAGTAGGCCATTCGGCCCTTCGAGCCAGCACAGCCATTGAATATGATCATTGCTGATCATCTAAAATCAGTACCCCGTTCCTGCTACTTCCCCATAACCCTTTGATTCCCTTAGCCCTAAGAGCTAAAGCTAACTCTCTCTTGAGAAGAAAGGCATCGACCCAAAGCATCACCAATTACGTCTATCCAGAGATGCTGCCTGTCCCGCTGAGTTACTCCAGCATTTTTTGTCCATCTTCAGAGTAAACCAGATAGACTACAGTTCTGCAGTCTGCACTTCCTTCACACACATTTTTCTAGTCATTGGCTGAGAGGAGAGTAGCAGAGACAGAAAGCAGAAGTCAAGGCCGTTATTCGCAAGCAGTGAAGTGTGGGAAATATACTGGAGGAGTGGCAACACTTCTGGAGGAGAAATCGGAAGAGATAGGAGACCAGTGTCAGAGCAGACATTCCTGGAGCGAGCAGAGGCCAGTGGCATTGAAAGGCCCTTGTTTGTTCCAACGTCCTGTCTTTATAGACGGTCAAAATGTGAGGGTGGAAGGGAGTCTGGCTGCTGAACAACAGATGCTGTGTGTTGGCTACTGTCATGCTGTTGTGTAACATGGAAGATGTTGGTTTGAGAGAGAAAGAGAGAAGCAAAAACAAAGGAGAGAGAGAGAGAGAGAGAGAGAGAGAGAGAGAGAGAGAGAGAGAGAGAGACAGAGAGAGACAGAGAGAGAGAGAAACAGAGAAGAGAGAGAGAGAGAGAGAGAGAGAGAGAGAGAGAGAGAGAGAGAGAGAGAGAGAGAGAGAGAGAGAGAGAGAGAGAGAGAGAGAGAGAGAGAGAGAGAGAGAGAGACAGGCGCATGGCGAGAGAGAGAGAGAGAGGAGGACGTGGGGAACGATGTATAATCGAGCGAAAAAGGCAGACTGTTGCAGTGTGTTATAAAGTGGAAGGCAGAGGGATCATTGTGAACACCAGTGTATGGAGCAGGAGAGAGAAGGAGAGAGGACAAGGAGGTAGATGGAATGAAGGTGTGCAAAGGCAGTGTGAGTGGGCTGGGTGTGGTATGTAGTATTAACACTGGTCTGTATTGTTGTTGGCCTCTCTGTATTGTGCTTCAGTAGGGATACACTGTCACAATGTTCCAGTGAATGATGTCATTCAGAAGTTGGGTGTGTGATCTGGAGACCGTGTCCCCACCACACCACAGCGGTGAGGAGTTTAAAGTCAGTCCATTAAATCTGTGCAATTAAAGGCCTGTGTCTGTAGTTGTGACATTGGGAAAGAGATTGTTTAAGAAGGAACTGCAGATGCTGGAAAAATCGTAGGTAGACAAAAATGCTGGAGAAATTCAGTGGGTGAGGCAGCATCAATGGAGCGAAGGAATAGGTGACCTTTCGGGTCGAGACCCTTCTTCAGACTGATGTGGGGGTGGCGGGGGGAGGGGGGTGCGGATGATGAAGAAAGGAAGAGGCGGAGACAGTGGGCTGTGGGAGAGCTGGGAAGGGGAGGGGAAACAGGGAGAAAGCAAGGACTACCTGAAATTGGAGAAGTCAATGTTCATACTGCTATTTCAGGCAGTCCTTGCTTTCTCCCTCTTTCCCCTCCCCTTCCCAGCTTTCCCACAGCCCACTGTCTCCGTCTCTTCCTTTCTTCTTCCCCCCCCCCCCCACACATGAGTCCGAGGAAGCGTCTCGACCCGAAACGTCACCAATTCCTTTGCTCCATAGATGCTGCCTCACCCACTGAGTTTCTCCAGCACTTTTGTCTCCCATTGGTGTCTAAATCCATGACTGTAAGCTTCAGGGAAAAGCATCTGCTGACTTTGCCTGATCTCGTTATGTGATTCTAGGCCCCCAGTCATGAGGCCGACCCTTTTCAGCTCTGAAGTGGCCCAGGGAAACATCCAGTTCAAAAGTGGTTGTGGACGGGAAATAAATGTTAGTTCACTTCACTTGCACCTCCTCCAACCTCATCTACTGTATCCACTGTTCAAGGTGTGGACATCCAGTTCAAAAACATTGTGATCGTTTCGGGAAACACCTTGTAGTCTGCCTGGTTCATCTCCGGTTGCCAAAACCTTCCCCACCTCCCATCCACACTGACCTGTGTCCTGGACCTCCACTGTGTCAGAGTGAGATGTGTGGGGGACTCTAATCTCATTTCTTGGACAGCTTACAACCCAGCAGTATGAATATTGATTTCATGAATTGTTTCCATGTCCCAGCTACACTAGTCCCACCTGCCTGTGTTTCGCCACACCTTTCCAACCCTGTCCTATCATGTACCTTCCTGTCCAACTGTTTTCTAAATATTCAGATCCCAGCCTCAACTACCTCCTCCGGCAGCTCACTCCATATACCCAGGTAGATTTCCTGTGGAAATGTTACCCTGTTTTTCCCCTCACCTTGAACCTATGTCCTCTGGTCCTCGATTCCCCTACTCTGGGCAAACACTTGCATCTACACCGGCCAACAAACCCACATCTCATATTTCACTGGACAGCCTACAACCAGATATTAAGGCGGACTCCAGTACTATTTTTTTGACCGTTGATGTGGATGCTGCCCTGGTGGAGTGAGATTTGTACATGTTAGTGTCAATCCCGGCAGCTTTTAGTACCTGCTAGAGCCATCGCGATAGGGTGTGGCTCGTAACCTGACCATAAGGTGTTTGATGACTGAGCCACAAGCCTTTTTCCCTCCCTCGAATATTTTTAGTTGTGTCTATATAGGACAGCAGGTGGGTCATGGCACATAATGGTTTCTGGCGGGTAAGCCCGGAATTCCACGACTGGGGATTATTCCTTGTTCTGCTCTGTTTTCTGTCCTTGAGTGTTGGTGGATCTGTCTCTCTGTGCTGATCAGTGTGGTCAGTAGTGAAAGAGATGTGCTGGAGCTGTAATCATGTTGTGCCCAGTCGCAATAGGTGCAGTGACTGGACCCTCTGTGCGAATACAAGTGCCATCAACATGAGCGTTTTGAGTGTTGATTGTTCCAGGTTGATGGATCTGGCTGGTGGCCATCCCCTGAGGTATGTCAGGACCACACTGACATCCCATATATAGGTGTACCTTGGTCTAGGGGGGTTAGTGCTATAAATACCCTTCATTAATCTGACCACCAGCGGGTGAGACCCTATGGCCTGTTGTCCTAGTGCTTGTTTTAAATAGGCAGACAGGGCACTTCTCGCTGTGTTGATGGCACTGTAGCTGAGTCCTTCTTCATGGTGAAGGTTTGCCAGGAATTCCAGTACGTTGGTAATTGTAGCGGTTGTGTAGGTGGTCCCTTTATCCCAGGCAGTACTTCTCCCATTTTTTAATGCTGGTCCAGTACTGTTTTTTAGTGGATGTTCGGATGCTGACATGGTGTTGACGGTTTGTTCTGACAATCCTAGTCCCAGTAACGGTCTTTTCAGAATCTGCAAACCAGGAGTTTGATTTTTTCATGGCATGGGTGGCTTATGCCCGACACTGGGTATGTTAATAACTCTGGGTCACTGGCAAATATCTTCGGGGTTTCAACAACCATGTCATGGAGTAATGGGAACCATGGCTGTGTAGGCCAGTCGGGTACTATAACCTGAAGCAGAGTCCATTTGTATTTTGCGAAGTACCCGACTGATGAGGCAGAAAGGAGGAAATGCATAGAAGAAGAAATTTCCCCAATCCAGCGCGAACGCATCTACCGCTGCTGCCTCGGGGTCTGGTTCCCAAGCGACACACATAGGTACCTGGTGATTTAGTCTTGATGCAAATAAGTCGATATCTGGCATGCCATATTGCTTGATAATTTTTGCAAATACTTTGGGGCTTAACATCCATTCGGTGTTGTCATTAAATTTGCGTGACCTGGTGTCTGCCACTGTATTTAGCTTACCTGGCAGGTAAGTTGCTGATCGCCAAAGATGTCTTTCGACGCACCATTGCCAAATTGTGTTGACCAATTTGTCGCATGATATCGCTTTTATGCCGCCCATATGATTAATGTAAGCCGCCACCGTAGTATTGTCTATTTGTAACCGTACATGCAAGTTGTGCATATTTGATGCATATGCTTTTAAACCATAAAAGGCACCCAACATCTCTAGATAGTTAATGCCTAGTGTAAGTAGTAATGATGACTCTGGGTTAGTCCATCTATCACCTGTGCTGGATATGGAGTTAGTCCCTCCCCAGCCTTGAGCACTGGCATCTGTTTGGATAACTAAAGTAGGGTTAATGATGATGATAGGGCTGAAACTATGCCAAACGTTTTCTGCCCACCACTGTAGTTCTGATATTGCCTCAGTGGGTAATTTCATGACATGATCATAATGACCTGTCATGTCGTTTTAGTGCCTTGCCTTTGCTCTTTGTGAGTGCAAATAGTGCAAAGGTCCGAATTGTGTGGAAAGCCGGAAATGCTGCTAATCTTTTGCTACAATTACTTGTGCTTGTAGTTTGTCGAATAGTTTTGCATAAATTGTTGACCATTAAATTGTTGCATGATTTTTGCCAATTCAACTGTTGTTGTTTTGTCTTTTAAGAAAAGTTACAGACATGTGACTGAGTTAATTGTGAAGCCCAAGAAGTCCATGTTTGTGGAAGGCTTCAACTTAGATTTATCTGGATGTAAGACAAATCCCAGGGTTTTAGAACAACTGTGTTTGTAGCTAACACAGCTAACACAGCTGATATAGCCAATTCCATGGATATTATTTGATATACTATCAAATATATATCATCAAGATATGCCATACAATGTTTTCTTAAAATTTGGGCTGGTTTAGTATCTTAATCTTGGGGCTGAATAATCATTGGGTAACGCTTTAAACTGTTAACTCATTGGGGGTAACTTGCATTTTGCCATTTCCATTGCCCATGATCCATCAGGTAATCAATAGTCTGTATCTGCGCTGTCAATCCTTGTGAATGTATACTGAATAGTAAGCATCTTTGCCAGGTCAATGCTTGCCATGAAGTATCCTTTGAAAATTAGTTGTTTGGCAGTAACAAACGTTTCCATTTTGAAATGTACATACTTAACAAACATATTTAGTTAAGTTAAGTCAATGATGATGCGACATCCACCATCTTTTTTTGTTTTAGTGAATATATTTGATACAAATTCCAAGGGTTCATGTTTTGTTTTTTCGATGATACCCTTTGTGATTAGTCTCACCAGTTCAGCTTGTCCCTCTCGTTTTTCTTTAACTGAGAGGGAAAAGACCCTCTGGGGTGAATGTTGAACTGGTGGCAATTTTTCTAGTATAAATTGTATTTTGTTTCCACTAATGCTATTGAGTATATACTTGTCACTTGTGATAGACTCCCATGCTCCCTTAAAGAGGTGTAATCTCCCCCCTGTTAGTATTGAGCCCCTACTTTCCATATGCTGGTAGGAACCAGACCCACCGACCTCCATGGTTATTGGTGTTTCTTCTGTCTCTTCACAGACCAGCGAGTCTTGCGCGTTGTCTGATGTGGCGGTGATCTTGGGGGGGTGGCGCATTTTCCATGGGGTCCGCTCTGGGCCTTGGTCTAAAAAAGACTTCCGGTGATAAAATGCGGACCCCGAGCTTTCACCAGTCCCATATGGTAGACGTCGACTGGTGGATGCAATGGGGTGCTGCCGATTGGGTATTGTTGTTTTGGGTTTTCTCGTCCCGGGGCCTGCCCTCATGAGACCGAACGTTTTAGAGGCTTCTTCCATATCTTTTACTTTTTTCACGAGGTCTTTGCCAACGAGCAGTGTGTCTGGCTCAGTGGCTGGGGTTTTGCACAACCCCGTGAATTTTGGATTTAGGGCAGGTCTTATGATTTCTTTACGGAGGTTATTTATCTCGAACTGTGTGTTGCACAACAAAATGAGAGTGTCTTGTTGGTTAGTGGTCTCCGTATTGTCCACAGAATGAGTAAATGATGTGATGGCTGACGTCAGGAGCCTGAGGATCCGCTGCAGTTTCAGCTCCTGGTTCCGAATATTTGTCCCGACGTGCCCCCAGATTTGGCTTTTGACAGCCGGCACTTTGAGGGTCTCACAATTTTCTGGAGCTGTGTACATTTCTAAGGCCTCATTAACCACCTGCTCCTGTAGGGGCCTGTTGGGGAGGTGGTTGATGCTGGCCACTAGTTTAGCTCTAATGGCCTTCCTGCACGTGGGGCTGCCACATAGCGGTCCACCACACCCAGCAGCTCTTCCTGGTCCTGCACCCCTGGCATACTCCCGACTTCTTCAGCCAGCGTCCCCTCTTCCTGACCAGCCCAGTCCTGGTCACCAAAGCTACCCTTGGGTGAGGAGGAAGCGATGGGCAGTGCACAAGGCACTGTGGAGGGAGTGCCTGAACCCCTCCTGCGAGAGCGCCCCTCACGCGCAGCACGTCTCGCTGGAGCACCTGCTCCAGGAGCCGCTCCAAGCGGCTCAAGCGGCTGTCTCTCCCCCATGCGGGTGGTGAGACGTCCCCATCCGACGAGTCGGAAACCACCGGCCGGATGCTTTTTCTGGTGGCTTTACAACCAGTCCGCTGCTCAGGCGCTAGCGGGACTGGGCTCGGCCCGGTGTCGGGGATGGCGGAGCGCCCGGTAAGCGGTCCTACCGCCTGCTGCTGCCCCCCACAGATGGAGCGCTCCTCCGTTGGAGTCGAGCGGGGGACAGATTTCTTCGAGAGCCTCTTCTTGATTGAACTCATGTCTGAAACACAAATCAGAAGGCTCTCCTTGCAAAAGAAAAGCCGTCCTCAGTTTAACTTACCTGACGGTCCGTCTTTAAAACTGCAGTGGGAGCGCCTGACTCCCGCTGCCTGACTCCCGCTGCGGCCGCTGTTGCACTGCTGAACGTAATGCCGCGCATGCGCACTGAGCGGGTTCTTCACGTAGTCACTCACGTGACATCGAAGTGAAATTAATGATAAAAATTTCCAAAGAAACATGGGAAAAGTATTTGATATATATACATAAATGTTCGATTAATGCTAGACACAATTTAATTCAATTTGAAATATTACACAGATAATATTATTCAAAAACTAGGTTGAATAAATTCTATCCAAATATTTCTCCCATCTCTGACAAATGTCTTTCTCAAAATGCCAATAATCTTTTATTTCTTGCACAAAACATCATAAATATTGGTGATATATTTGATATATTCACTAGTCTACTTAAGATAAAAATGGAACCTAATCCTGAAATTATTATATTCAGAGTAATGGGAGATGGGAACAAATTAAATATACCCCAAAATTCATTTTTAATTATGTTTAATAACAGCAAAAAAACATACTTAAATTTTGGAAAAATGCTACTATACCAACATTTGAAATGTGGATCAGTAATATGTTGGACACAGCCCACCTGGAATAAATGAGACTCCTCCTAATAGACAAACAAGACCAATTCTTAACGAGTGGGTCTCCATTTATTGATTTCTTGTATTCATGTATCGAAAAATTAAAAGTTTCAGGTATAGGTGAAAGATGATCAACAATATAAAAAATCATCCCCTTGTGGCGAGTGGATAATCTCCCTCCTGCTTCACTTTCCTACTTATTTCTATTCCTCACTATCTCTTTTTCTCTTTTTTTTCTGCACACACTAGACTTTCCCCTATTTATGGTATGAGTGCAGGCAGGTGGGACTAAGGGAAAAAAAGTTGTTCGGCACGGACTTGTAGGGCCGAGATGGCCTGTTTCCGTGCTGTAATTGTTATATGGTTATATGGTTATTCAATTCAATTCAATTCAATTCAATTCAACTTTAATGTCATTGCACAAATACGAGTATGGGTACAACGAAATGCAGTTTAGCGTCAGTCCCTAGTATAGTGCAATATAGAAATAAAAATAAAAATACAGAATAATCAAACAATAATCGAACAATATGGACGGAGAGACTGGAGAAGTCTATCGGCGGGACCCCGAGTTCCCCGAGGTATTATTGTAGAAGCTGTTCCTCATCCTACTGGTACGAGACCTGAGGCTCCTGTACTGCCTCCCTGATGGGAGGAGGGCAAACAGTCCATGGTTGGGGTGGGAGGGGTCTTTAATGATCTTCCCGGCCCGTCTCAGACACCGTTTTCGGTGGAGGGCATCCATGGCAGGGAGCGGGGCACCGATGATGTACTGCGCGGTTTTCACCACCCGTTGTAGTGCATTCCTGTCCGCTACGGTGCAACTGCTGTACCATACCGTGAAGCAGGTGGTCAGGATGCTTTCGATGGTACAGCAGTAAAAGTTGGTCAGGTTCTGGGGGGACAGGTGAGCTTTCTTGAGCCTCCTCAGGAAGTAAAGGCGCTGCTGCGCCTTTTTGATCAGCTTGGAGGTGTTGAGGGACCAGGACAGATCCTCCGAGATGTGTACCCCGAGGAATTTGTAGTTGGAGACGCGCTCCACCTCAGTCCCGTTTATATGGATGGGGGTATGTCTGCCCCCTCTGATCTTCCTGAAGTCAACAATAATTTCCTTCGTCTTCTTGGAGTTGAGGACGAGGTTATTGTTGGCACACCAGGCTGTCAGGTGCTGGACCTCATCCCTGTAGGCTGATTCGTCGTTGTCACTGATCAGTCCTACCACCGTGGTGTCGTAGGCAAACTTAATGATGGCGTTGGAGCCATTCTTAGGGATGCAGTCATGGGTGAAGAGGGAGTAGAGGAGAGGGCTGAGCACACAGCCCTGAGGCACGCCGGTGTTCAGTGTTATAGTGGAGGAGGTGAGGTTGTTGACCCTAACAGACTGCGGTCTGTTGGTGAGGAAATCCAGTGTCCAATTGCAGAGGAAGGTGGAGATGCCAAGTCCGCTGAGTTTGGTGATCAAGCTGGCGGGGATGACAGTGTTAAAGGCGGAGCTGAAATCAATGAACAGCATCCTGATGTAGGTGTTATTGCTGTCCAGGTGTTCTTTACTATTCTTTAGTATCTCTTTCTTTCTTATCTCTCTCTTAAAAAAAAAAGGAAGTTGTACAGAGAATGTATTATGTTAACATAATTTTGGGAACCTGTAAAAAGGTACCACTGTATTGTACTTACTTCTAATAAATAAAATTAAAAAAAAATCCATGTTCCTGTCCAGCTATTTCTTAAACAACGGACTACCTCCTTTGGCAGCTTGTTCCATACAACCACTATGTGAAAAAGTTACCCCTTGGATTCCTTTAAAATCTTTTCCCCTTCACCTTGAACCCATGTCTATTGGTCCTCGATTCACCTACTCTGGGTAAAAGACTCTGCATCTACCCAATCTATTCCTCTTATGATTTTGTACACCTCTATAATATCATCCCTCATCCTCCAACACTCCATAGAATAGAGACCCAGTCTACTCAACCTCTCCCTGTAGCTCACACCCTCGAGTCCTGGCAACATCCTCGTAAAGTCCTGGCAACATCCTCAGCTGAAGTTCCTAAAGTGATGAGTAAAGTGATGGTCAACTACAAACATTTCATGTTCTTGTTATTTTCTTTTATTTATGTATCTAATTTCATATGAAAACATGCAGTTCAGCAGAAAAAAAAAAAAAATAAGCTGCAGACAATGAGTTAAACAACATCTGCTTTACAAAATCTGATTGAGCAAGTCCCCAAGTATCGGCCCCTCCTCCACCACATTGCTTCCTGTTTCTTTTCCCCTCTCCATGCCCCCTTCTTGCTCCACAATATCAGCGCATCCCTCCCCCCCTCCCACACTCCCCTCTTCTCCTTCACTCATCACATTCCCATCCCCTTCTCCCCTTTCCCAAACATGAATCCTGCCTTCCTCTCCCACTGCTGCATGCCACCCAATCAAGTGTCTCATACCCAGACATTTTCCCACTGTCATGTCCTATCCTGCCCCCCCACTCGCCTCACCCCCCTCAGTCCCAACCAGTTTCTTCCCCAGCATCCCCAGTGCATTTCCAAGTTTATCTCCTGTAATGGGTGTTTGCAGTGCAGTAGCCTCGGATTGCCGAGTGAGTGAGTGAAAGACAGGGAGACTCCATTTGTCAACGTCAACAGCTGCATGGCGATCTCTTGAGTGAATGTGGCGTGTGTGTCGGCTGGTCATTGTTGCACCTGTAATATACACAGGAAAGTTAGATATTGTGTGTGGCAAGGTGCAGCACAGATGGTGATCTGCAGGGACAGGCAAACTAAATAACAGACAGTCTGTCCTTAACCCCAGAGATGGACCCTCAAGGACAGGGGGTTTGCATCTTCGAGGATTGGTGGTCTGTGCATGTTTGTAGGAGATGGACCCTCATGGACAGGTGGTCTTTCATTAGTGGTCCAGGTCAACTCTAAGGGATACACAGTCTGAATACAGTTGTGGGCTGAAGAGAGGTTCCGTACTTATAACCATATAACCATATGGTTTCACTGGATCTCCATGGACGCGGAACCGGAAGAGGAAGGTGTATTCTGGATGACTCCAGTTGTTATTCACCCTCAGTTTCAATAGTTTAAATGCTGCAGCATCTTTATGGTCTCCCCCCCCCCCCCCCCCCCCCCCCCCCCCCCCCCTCCCCTACAAAGGTGCCAAAGTCGCGCACACGGCCAATGACAGAACTGCAGTAACATACCTATAATATGCCTGAATACATTCCATTCAATTATGAGGCAATGTTACCTGAAGCACTATGGACAACATATCTTTTTATATAGAAAGTTCTGGGTTATTGCCCCCTCATCCTGAATAAGAACATAGTCTGTCTCTCATTTTTAAATATCAAAATGCAAAAATGTTTCAGTGCTTTGCTGATCCCTCTATTCTTTATTACCCAAAGTATGTATATTTATATGAGACTTTTAACATACAAAATACTCAAATGCATTCACAAGATGCATCAAAGGAGTGGAGTAAAAATCTCCAACAACAACTTGATTTATATAGCACCATTTACATAGCACAGTTTTCTGGGAGCAAAATTAGATGTCAAGGCACATAATAGTAAGATTAAACGAGTACTTACCAGTACGAAGTTTGATCTGTATTTTATGAGGAGTTACGATGAGGGATTACGTGAAGAACCCACCTAGCGTGCAGGCGCGGCATACTTCCAAGCAGCGGTGTGGAATCACAGATAGACACTAGTTGAAGTAAAGATAGTAAAGACCAACGAGACATTAGTCCGAATTTGATCTATATAATGAGGGTGGGAGCGGAGGGCACGTAATCCCTCATCGTAACTCCTCATAAAATACAGATCAAACTTCGTACTGGTAAGTACTCGTTTAATCTTACTACTTTACTTCGGAGTCACGTGAGTGACTACGTGAAGACTTCAAAGGTCTGTGATTTCAAACCGTGTAACAGTTATATCACTCACTGCCGAAAGATCATCGAGGGAGGAAGTGGTAGCTAAAGACCAACAAGTTTGTTTAGTTATAAAAGAAATGTTTATTAACTATAACAAAAAAGTAGCTCCCATGGGCTTTAAATCATAACTTTGCGGTTTCTAAAATGCTATCCGCAAAGACGTCCTGTTCCATCAGCGGTTTTCTGTAAAATCGTTGGAATGTCGATTCCCTTGACCATCCCGCTGCTCTGAGGATGTGGTCTAGGGGAACCTGCATCCTATCCGCCGCTGAGGTGGACGCTGCCCTGGTTGAATGGGATTTAAAAACATTTGTGTTAATCCCTGCCATGTTGAGGACCTGTTTCAACCATCTGGATAATGTCTGGCTGGTAACCCGCCCAAAAGGCTTCCTGTGGCTAACCCATAAGGCTTTCTCTCTCCCTCTTAGCGTTTGGGTTGTGTCTAGATAATGATGAAGGTGGGTCACCACACACAGCCTAGGTTCTGGAGGGTAAGCCCGGAAGATCAACGGGGAGTTTGATGTACCTGGTCTACTTTGTTTTACCAACCCCGGCATGGTGAAAGTAATGGTATCTGGGGTGGTCACCATGTAGTTCAGATTTAGCTGATGGAGCGACTGAACCCTTTGAGCTGAGACAAGCGCCATGAGCATGAGGGTTTTATAAGTGGACTGTTCCAGGCTCAGGGATCCCACCGGAGGCCAACCTCGAAGGTGTGACAGAACTACACTCACATCCCACATGTGGGTGTATCTCGGTGTAGGGGGTTTGGTATTAAAGATCCCCTTAAGGAGTCTGATGACCAGAGGGTGGGATCCCACACTATGCTGTCCTATCGGCATGAGGTATGCGGACAGTGCGCTCCGAGCCGTATTGATGGCACTGTAGCTCATCTTGAGGTCATGGTGCAGGTGGGCCAGGAACTCCAGCACATCCGAGATCGAAGCCGTCTTGTAGGATGTCCCTGCGTCCAGACAGTACTGTTCCCATTTCCTGATGAAGGTCAGGTACTGTTTTTTGGTGGAAACTCGCAGGGATGCCGACATGGTGGTGATTGTTCTGTCTGATAACCCCAATCCCCGGTAAGGCCTGTTCAAAATCTGGAAACCAGGAGTTTCAATTTTTGGTGGCATGGATGGCTAATGCCAGTTACCGGGTGAGTCAATAATTGGGGGTGGCTATGAAGGACCATAGGTGTCTCTACCACCATGTCGTGGAACATTGGGAACCATGGTTGGGTAGGCCAGTCGGGCACGACCAGAATGCCAGAGGCTGAGTCTGCCTGAATTTTCTGGAGTACCCGACTGATGAGGCAGAAGGGAGGGAAAGCATAGAAAAAGAAATTTCCCCAATCCAGCGTGAAGGCATCTACCGCTGCTGCCTCTGGGTCTGGTTCCCAAGCCACATACATGGGTAGTTGGTGATTTAACCTGGACGCAAACAAATCTATATCTGGCGTACCATATTGCTTGACAATTTTAGCAAATAATTTTGGGTCCAACATCCATTCGATGTTGTCGTTGAATTTTCGTGACCTGGTGTCCGCCACTAAATTTAGCTTGCCTGGTAAATAGGCAGCTGATAGCCAAATATGTCTCTCGACACACCATTGCCAGATTATAGCTGTTAATTTGTCGCATGATACTGATTTAATGCCACCCATGTGCTGAATATAAGATACTGCCGTAGTGTTGTTGATCATAATCCTAACATGCACGTGCCGCATATCAGATGCATATGCTTTTAGCCCATAAAAGGCGGCGAGCATTTCCAAAAAGTTAATGCCCAGTGATTGTAGTAGCGATGCCTCTGAGTTAGTCCATCTGCCACCTGTGCTGTCTATGGAGTTAGTAGCTCCCCAGCCTAAAGCACTGGCATCCGTTGCAATGGTTATGTTAGGATTGGTTACGGCGATAGGACTGTGACTGTGCCAAATATTATCAACCCACCACTGAAGTTCTGATTTGGCTTCAGCGGGTAAATCCATTTTACGATCATAATGCCCCCTATGAAGGCGTAATGCATGAGTCCTTGCTCTTTGTAGATTTTGATAATGCAAGGGCCCATGTTGGGCAGCCGGGAATGCTGCTACTATAGAGCCAATAACTCTGGCTACATGCCGTATTCTAGGTTGTGGTGTAGCAATTAAATGGCTACAAGCTTCAATGAGTGAAACTCTTTTGTCTCTGGGCAGAGTGACAGTCATGTGAATCGTGTCAATAGTGAAGCCTAGGTAATCCATATTAGTAGTAGGCTCCAATATTGATTTATCTGGGTGAAGGATAAAACCCAAAGTTTCAAGGAGTTGTTTAGTGGCTAACACTCCTGCGACAGCTTGTTCTCGTGTTCTTCCTAATATGAGAGCATCGTCCAGATAGGCCACAACTAAATGTTTTAGTTCTCTCAATTTCTTCATGGCCACTTTAAGAATTTTCGTAAATAGTCTGGGGGCTGTCGTTAAACCATTGGGCAAAGCTCGGTACTGCCATAGCTGGCCCCTCCAGATAAATTTCAGATATTTAAAGTAATCTTTATGAATGGGTACCAAATAGTAAGCATCTTTGATATCTATGCTTGCCATGTAGTATCCCTTGGAGATCAGTTGTCTGGCAGTGACAAATGTCTCCATTTTGAAATGTTGATACTCAACAGACTGATTAAGTGACGTCAGATCAATAATAATGCGACGTCCACCATCTTTTTTGGTTTTGAGAAAAATATTTGATACAAATTCTTGCGGCTCGTGTGTGGTCATTTCTATGATGCCTTTAGCCACGAGCCGATCAAGTTCAGCTTGTCCTTCTACCTTCTCAACTGCCGAGGGAAGGAACACCCTTTGGGGCATGTGCTGAACTGGCGGTTCTACGCCTGGTTTGAACTCAATTTTGTATCCACTAATACTGTTGAGTATAAACTTATTGTTAGTCAGGGAGCACCAAACATGCTTGAAGAACCTCAAACGTCCCCCTGTTAATACTACACCCTTTGTCTGTGTATGTTGACAGGAACCAGACCCACCTACCTCCATGTTCACTTGTGGGGTCGTTTTCGGTGGGTCTGGCCCAAGGTTGTCCGTGTTGGTGCTGCGGTGGGGCGGCGCATCTTCCCACGGCTCCGCCCTGGGCCCCGCTCTAAAAAAGAGCTCTGGGGGTAGTGGGAGGCGGTCACCAGGCTTTCACCAGCTCGGTATCTGCTGGTGGCTGCCGAGGCGTGCGGCCAACTGGGTGTCTTCACCCTGCTCGGTCCTGGCCCTGCCCTCATGAGGCCTACTGGTTTTGCCGCCTCTTCCAACTCCTTCAGCCTTTTGGCCAGATCCGCACCAAATAGCAGCGCCTGTCGTTCGGGCGCTGGAGCTTTACAGAGGCCGGCATATGTTGGGTTGAGGGCAGGCCTGATGTTGTCCCGCCGTAGGCTATTTAGCTCATAGGTGGTGCTGCACATCAGTGCGAGGGCATCCTGCTGGGGTATGGTCAGGTCTTCATTCCCAACGGACCGAGCAAAGGCGGTGACGGCTGCTGAGTGGAGCTTCAGGACTCGCTGCATCTTGACTTCCTGAGCCCTGATTTGCTGCCCCAGCTGATTCCAGATCTGCCCATTGACCGTTTTGACCGTCAGCGCCTCGCAATTTTCTGGCGCCGTGTAATTGTCAAGGGCCTGCTGGACAGCCTTGTCCTGCAGCGGGTTGTTGGACAGCCTGTTTATGGTGGCCGCCATTCTGGGTGGCAACACCATCCCAGTTGTTGGGGGCGCTGCATATCGGCCCACTACACCCAGTAGCTCTTCTTCTGGCACGCCCGGCATGCTGATGGTATCCTCCGCCTGCCCTTGGGATAGGCCAGCCCAGTCCTGGCCTCCCTTACTGCCCTCGAACATAGAGGGTACAGAAGGGTGTGGAGAGGAGGAGGCCAAAGCCCGTCCTCCTGGGAGATGCCGCATCTCCTCGTTGATCATTCGCTCTAGGAGCTGCCTCATGCAGCTGATCCGAGCGTCTCCCCTTTTCGGTGGGGGAGAGTGTTCCCGTTCCTCCGATTCATCGGAGGACACCGGCCGGTCGGTCTTATGGGTTGCCTTCCTCCCTGTGCGGGGCGTTGAAATTTGCAGCACTGGGGGCGGCTCGGTGTCGGGTGAGCGGGAGCGTTGAAAAGGCTCCTCCGCTGCGAGAGGCTGCCGTCCCGCTATGGACCCGTCCTCAGGTGGAGTTGGGCAGGCAGTCCTCCTGGCTGGTCGCTTGCGAGAGGCCATGATTCTCTCTGGAGCGACTCTGTAACAAAAAAGGCACTTACCTGAGGTCTTGTCTTTATGCTGCAGCTGGAGAGCCTGGCTCCAGCTGCTGCCGCTGTTGCACTGCTGACGTAAATGCCGCGCCTGCGCGCTGGGTGGGTTCTTCACGTAGTCACTCACGTGACTCCGAAGTAAAATTAGATATTAATGCTTATGACCCCCAAGGGGGAGGCTTCACAGAGCATCTTGAAGGAGGATGAAAAGTAGACAAACTCAGAACTTTCAGAGAGGAGAGAGAAACCCTGACTTTGGATGCTAGGATCCCAAAGACATGAGCAGTGTTGGTGCAGCAATTACAATTAGTGAGGTCTTCCAGGTCAGAATGTGGACACTGATCATTTGGAAGAATCCAGGACTGAATGAGGTTTTTGTGATATGGATGGGAAAGGCCTTGGAATGATTTGAAAACTAGCATGTAGATTTTATGCTAAAAACATTTTGAACTGGAAACTAATGAGCGCACCCCGTGAAATGGTTGGAAGAAAAAAACAGAAAATGCTGGAAAGACTAGCAGGTCAAAAAGTATTTGTAGAAAGGGAACAGTTTCTGACCTGAAATATTGACCCTATTTTTCTTTCTACAGATGCTGCTTGAACTACTGAATGTGTTCAGCATTTTCTCAATTTACTTCATATTTCAACACCTGCAGTTTAAAAAAAACTTTTTTTGGAAGGTCAGTTTATAGAGTTTCGAACGACGGATTATTACATGTAGTACATTGAAGTAAAAATAGAAAATGCTGGAAGCACACAAAAGATAAGGCAGAGTCTATGCAAAGAAACAATGCCACCCTATGTTTCCACAGTCTTGGTATTTTTTTTAAATATGAGTGGTAAAGACCTAAGAACAATTGTTTAATATCAAGTTAAAAATAGAGGAAAATAATCATGTTTGTAGGTAAATAAGATTGATCTAAAAAAGATGAAATTGTAGTCCAGCAAAGAGATGCTGGGACAAATGAAGAATTGTTCTTTAAATAAAGAACAACAAATGCTGGAAACATTATATAATTCAATACATTACAATAATGTATTGAATTATATAATGTCACTTGAACCTCAAATGAAGGTCAAACAAAATTTTGTTTCTGCAGTCATACAACAAGAAAAGAACCAAGACACACACCAACACAATTTACACAAACATCCATCATAGTGAATCTCCTCCTCACTGTGATGGAAGGCAAAGTCTTGTCTCTCCCCTGCTCTCCATTCTTCTCCCAATGTCAAAGCCCCCGGCAGGTGATGGTAAGTCCCGCGGCCATTAAGGCCGCGCCGGGAGATGCAAGGCCGCGCTCTGAGTAATTGCACCCTCATTCTGAATAAGAACATAGACTGTCTCTCATTTTTAAATATTAAGATGCAAAAATGTTTCAGTGCTTTGCTGATCCCTCTATTCTTTGTTTCCCAAAGTATGTATATTTTTGTGAGACTTTTAACATACAACATACTCAAATGCATTCACAAGATGCATCAAAGGAATGGAATAAAAAACTCCAACAACAACTTGATTTATACCGCACCATTTATATAGCACAGATTTCTGGGAGCAAAATTAGATGTCAAGACACATAATTAGATATTGATGCATATGACCCCCAAGGGGGAGGCTTCACAGAGCATCTTGAAGGAGGATGAAAAGTTGACAAACTCGGAACTTTCAGAGAGGAGAGAGAAATCCTGACCTTGGATGCTAGGATCCCACAGGCATGAGCAGTATTCAATTCATGACTTGGTTGCAATCATATGTGGTATGATTTGACGGAATAGCATGCAAAGCAAAGCTTGGTGTGGCATTTTGACACATGTGACAGTAACAAAGCAACGTCATTATCAATTATACGGTCATAAGGTCACAAGGGATAAGAATAGAATTATGCCCTTCAGCCAGTCAAGTCTACTCCGCCATTCAATCAAGGCTGATCTATCTCTCTATCCTAACCCCTTAGACTGCCTTCTCCGCAAACCTCGGACACTTGTACTAATGAAGTCAGACAGCATCTTTCTATCTGAAAACACCAGGTTGACCACAGCAATATGTCCTCAGCCAGTCAGAGATATTCAATTTGTCCCCAACATTCTGATCCCATCTTCTCTGTAATTTTAAATTGTAGTATGCCTTTGTGGTTCTAACTTACTGTACATGGATACAGGTACTAGCGTGTGTGCTCAGACCCCACCTCAAGTTATTTCCATAAGCACCAAATGTATAGTAAGGCAAGGTTGTCCAATGTGTGTGAATGGAGGAAAGGCTGTGAATTTGGGCCGAGTGAGCAACAGGAGGAGAACCTTGCCTGTGTTTGGAGCCCAGTCCAGGGTGTGGGCTGGGATTTAACATGATTCACCTTGACAAAACTGGCAAACCAATTGTTATATCCATTGTCGATATAGATGGGGGCTGGGGACTTACTGACAGCAGGGGTGGGGGATTACTACCAGTCATAGGCCATAGTCATACCTTGTTTTTTGAGCATTCTGAGATTTGCAGTGTCTGCAATTGATCTATGGTAAAGGCTAAGAATAATATTTAACTTTCCCCAGATATAAAGAGAAGCTAACAATTCATCCTGCGTTGCTTTTTATCTGGTGAAATAAAGCTGGTTGGAGGTAGTGGAGAATTTGTCATCTTGCATAAGACATTTGTATATTCAGAAATAAATTAGAAAATAATGATATGCTCAGCATTTAGGCAGAACCCATGGAGTGATAAACAGTGAATATTTTAGATTAATGATCTTTCAATATACTTTCTTCTGGTTCTGATGAGAGGTCATCATCTGAAATATGAACATTTTCTCTTTCTCCAGTGATACTGCCTGAACTGTTGATTAGTTCCATCACTGATTTTATTTTAGGTTTTCAGCACCTGCCATATTTTGCTTTTGAACCAGTGATTCTGAATGTTCTTGGCTGGAGCCACTGTAAAGAGAGAAATAACCATGTGTTTGGGTTTGTGGGGAGAGTGTAAATAGACCACCGGGACACACCAAATGTACCTTTGTGGAAAAGAAAGATGATTTTCTAGAAATTAAATGTTCATGAGAACTTAGGTATGAAAGGGGCAGGAGATTGCAACTTTCACGTGGTCCGCCCTCTTTTGACGAATGCAATCAACCTGGCGTGCACAATTAAATAAGATCAATTAGAACAAGTTGTCCTACAACTTTAGGCTGTGCACGCCATACGCAAGAAGAAGAAGGTATGACAGACTTATCTTATGAAGATCGTATGATCATTTATATGTATTAAGAGGTGTATATGAGATTGACACGGAAGTCCCACGTGTACTGATCGTTTGCACATTATGCTCTAACGTGGTTCAGAGGAATAAGCTGGGGCAATTTCCCACCACTTATGCTGAACAATACTCTCAAAATACTCCTGCCATAGTAGACCCATACAAGAATAGAACCTCCTTTCACTTGAATGGTAATGCACAAAGGTGATGAATCAAGATTTTAGGTAACATATTTTCTGTTAAGTTTAAGTTATAATTGTCTTTGCTTTTAGGAGTCTGTAGACGCTTTCTTTATGTTTTTAAACTTTTTAAAAGTATATCCTTTGATTGATTTGAATATTGGAGGCATTCAGAAATATTCAAAGCTTTGGACAACTTTGACAAAAAAACATATTTCGGTAAGTTGATCCATGGATGGACATTGTCCCAGCATCTCCTTATAATACCATTGGTGCATGTATATTCTGTGAGGCACTGTGGATGTGACTAGCATTTTTCAGCTCATAGCCAAAAGGAATCTGCTGAAGGTAAAACCAGGTTTATCACATAGAGCAATGGTGCTCTAGGTCTAGACAGGCAATTGAATGAAGAGAAAGCATGCAAATATGTCTCACAGTGAACAAATCAGGATGTTAAAGGATTAAATGGTACCTGACATTTTAAATGTTTTGCAGAGCTTAAAATGAACACTGGAAGAGACACATCAATTAAATTAGGAGCTTTCATATCAAACACATACTTTTAAATTTAAATATATTTATTTTTATAAAGCACAGAATTAAAAAAAAAAAATTATCTGAGGGAATGAAAATCTGTATAGATAAACAGTATTTTTTAATGCAGTGGTGTTCATTAAGCAGACATTATGGCTTTGTCTCCCATTAAGAACTCAGTTACAGCTCACACAGAGTAAGATTATCACTGTATTTGCAATGAGGAAAGCTTATAAATATCTGAAGCTCTTGTCGGTTCACTGATTTACGGAGATTACTGTGGAAAAGGTTGCAAATCGGTGCACCCTGTGGAGGAGCAATGAATTATTGACTCCATCTTCACGATTTCCATGCATAACAGTGCTTGTGCAAACTCCAGATGCTGCTATTGATTTCATACTGTAATCGGTGCATAAACTGACAATTCCAATGCCATTAAAATAGCAAAATCTTGCCAATTTATCAGTCCCTTTATCTGCCTTGACGTTGTCTCACACCAGATTGTATCTTCCAACTTGTCTGCAATTCAATGATCTGTCGACCTTCCCTATGAGGTCTGAATGACCAATATCTTGAGCTTTGACTATCTCACTTCAATTTATCTGTTTGCAATGAAACCTTGTTTCCTTTACATCTAGTCAGCGATGTTCATCCAACGTAACTTTTTTTACTTTATTCCGTCTGAACAAAACATTCAATGGTGTTTCCTTCCTTTTACATTCTTCAAATATGGGAAACCGAGAGTAGCTGTTAAATTGCATTCAGCATTCATAGGTGGTACTTGGAAACCAACGTAACAGGAGCTTATGCAAATGGACACGACCTTGTACACATCCCGAGCGTGAACTAAAAACAAAGTTGAATGGGCAACCTCCTTGTGCACTTTCTTTCACTGTAAATACTGGGACCATCTTCTGAACAGAAGAAAATCTTAGCCAATTGAGCTGTACATTGGTAAAATGTTGTGCTGGAAGTGCCAGAACATATACAAACAAACATTTATACCCTTTATCCTGTTTCTGTATACTGTGGATGGTTTGATTGAAATCATGTATAGTCTTTTCGCTGACTAGATAGCATGCAACAAAAAATAAATGTCATTGTATACATCAGTACATGTGACAATAATAATAGTATTATGTTTACATATTCTGTTGTGCTGCAGCAAGCAAGAATTTCATTGTCATATGACAATAAAGCACTCTTGACTTGATTCTTGAAATGAAACTGATGAAAGATTCCAGTCACACACCTGACACCATGTTGTGACGATCACAAATGATTATTCACATACATAGTGGAAAGGGAAAAGCACATGTAATTCACACCGCAAAAAGAAAGAGCACATGGATGTTTAACTTTGCAGGAAAATTCTATTATTTTCCTTTAATGCATATTTTTTTGTAATGGGCACAACATTTCTTGGTCAGTATCTGCAGACTGATTAGGCAAAAAATAATGTAAAATCGAAACACCCCTTACTGTATTTCCCTTGATTTTATGGTATTGGTATTTATGGTATTGATTTTCTATTATACCTTTAACTCAGTCTCTTCTTCAGGAGAAACATCTAGCTGATGCTTCTCCTGAACTTTATGGAAGGACTTACATGTTATCATTGAACAGCTATCTTGTTTTGGATAACATGTTCGATGAACTTTGAATAGAATTTTGAATCTCTGTTCCAATTGTTTGTTGTCATCAGTTGCATCTTTTAAGATTTAGTGTAATATTTGAAAAAGAATAAACAATTCTGGTGAATATAATAACAGAGAGCTATTAGAAAAAGTATGCTCGAGCACAGGGAAATGCTGAGCAAGATGATCAAGGAATTCCTGTCGGGCATTTATTATTTCTAATTTGCATTCACTGTGGAATTTCAGTAACAAAATGCATGCTGATCAAATGTATAGTCAGTTTGAATGTATCTCAGCTGTAGCTGAGAAAGAAAATCAAGAATTACAACAAATGCATCAGACATAATAATAGGGGATTAGATATAATGCAGACCAGCGTGGTTTTACATGAGTAAAAAGGAAAAATAAGCCATGTAACTGTTCTAAAGATGGTGATTCTGTAAGTGGTGATGGGATTTTGGGTGGTTTGACCCAACCACATGATAACTACAACTGATCAAATAGAAAATGATATGACAGATGGAATTTAACTCAGACAAATGTAATTTGTTGCATTTAAATATGTTAAACCAGGGTAGGACTTGCAGAGTAAATGGCAGAGTTGTAGAACTGAGAGACCAAGGTCTGCAAGTGCCTATTTATCTGATAGTGGCAACATTGATAGACAGGATGGTTATGAGGTTATGATAAGATGGCAATGTTGCCTCATTGGTTGCACTCTCACAAATGAGTTAGAAAGCCATGGTTTCAATCTTCACAGTTTCAGGCACATAATCTAGACTGCTGAAATTGCTACCATTTTTTAACTAAACTAAAAAGTCTGGTATCTGACTACCAGGTGCTGTGACTGGCACTGCTTTTAACTCCTTGTCCCTATGGATATTATTCCCGATAATATACCAACACATCATTAATTCAATCTTTCAAGATTTTACACAGTACAGTAATAGAATACATGTTCCAGTGAAGACTGTTTGTCTCAAGGGAGCACAGGAGACAAGTGAGCTCTGGCAGCATGGGTACAAGGACAATAGAAAATGGACAATAGACATTAGGCAATAGACAATATGTGTAGGAGTAGGCCATTTGGCCCTTCGAGCCATTCAATGTGATCATGGCTGATTATCCCCAATCAGCACCCAGTTCCTGCCTCTTCCCCATATCCTCTGACTCCGCTATTTGTAAGAACCCTATCTGGCTCTCTCTTGAAAGCATCCAGAGAACCTGCCTCCACTGCCCTCTGAGGCAGGGAATTCCACAGACTCACTACTATCTGTGAGAAAAAGTGTTGCCTCGTCTCCGTTCTAAATAGCTTACTCCTTATTCTTAAACTGTGGCCCCTGATTCTGGACTACCCCAACATCTGGAACTTGTTTCCTGCCTCTAGCGTGTCCAAACCCTTAACAATCTTATATGTTTCAATGTGATACCCTCTCATCTTTCTAAACTCCAGAGTGTACAAGCCCAGCTGCTCCATTCTCTCAGCATATGACAGTCCCGCCATCCCGGGAATTAACCTCGCGCTGCAATCCCTCAATAGCAATAATGTCCTTCCTCAAATTAAGGGACCAAAACTGCACACAATACTCCAGGTGTGCTCCCTAGGGCTCTGTACAACTGTAGAAGGACCTCTTTGCTCCTATATTTGATTCCTCTTGTTATAAAGGCTAACATGCCATTCGCTTTCTTCACTACCTGCTGTACCTGCATGCTTACTTTCATAGACTGATGTACAAGGACCTACAGTTCCCATTGTACTTACCCTTTTCCCAACTTGACGCCATTCAGATAGCCACCCAGCTTTGTGTCATCTGCAAATTTGCTAATGTTACTTTGAATCCCTTCATCCAAATCATTGATGTATATTGTAAATAGCTGCAGTCCCAGCACCGAGCCTTGCGGTACCCCACTAGTCACTGCCTGCCATTCTGAAAGGGACCCGTTGATCCCTACTCTTTGTTTTCTGTCTGCCAACCACTTCTCTATCCATGTCAGCACTCTACCCCCAATACCATATGCCCTAATTATGCCCACTAATCTCCTTTGTGGGACCTTATCAAATGCTTTCTGAAAGTCCAGGTACACTAGATCCATTGGCTCTTCCTTGTCCATTTTCCTAGTTAAATTTTCAAAAAATTCCAAAAGATTAGTCAAGCGAGATTTTCCCTTCGTAAATCCATGCTGCCTCGGACCGATCCTATTACTGCTATCCAAATGTTTGGCTATCTCATCTTTTATAATTGACTCCAGCATCATCCCCACCACCGATGTCAGGCTAACTGGTCTATAATTCCCTTTCTCTCTCCTGCCTTTCTTAAAAAGTGGGATAACATTAGCTACCCTCCAATCCACAGGAACTGATCCTGAGTCTATAGAACATTGGCAAAATTATCACCAATGTATCCACAATTTCTAGAGCCACGTCCTTAAGTACCCTGGGATGCAGACCATCAGGCCCTGGGGATTTATCAGCCTTCAGTCCCATTAGTCTATCCAACACCATTTCCTGCCTAATGTGGATTTCCTTCAGTTTCTCCATCACCCCAGATCCTCTGGCCACTACTATATCGGGAAGATTGTTTGTGTCCTCCTTAATGAAGACAGATCCAAAGTACCCGTTCAACTCATCTGCCATTTCCTTGTTCCCCATAATAAATTCACTTTTTGGTCTTCAATGGTCCAACTTTTGTCTTAACCAATTATTTCCTCTTCACATACCTAAAGAAGCTTTTACTATCCTGATGTATATTCTTGGCTAGCTTACCTTCGTACCTCATCTTTATCCCCTGTATTGTCTTTTTGGTTATCTTCTGGTATTCTTTAAACATTACCCAATCCTCTTGCTTCCCGCTCATCTTTGCTACGTTATATTTCTTAGCTTTAATTTTTATACTGTCCCTGATGTCCCTTGTCAGCCATGGTCGTCCCTTTCTCCCCTTGGAATCTTTCTTCCTTCTAGGAATTAACCGATCCTGCACCTTCTGTATTATTCCTAGAAATACCTGCCATTTTTGTTCCACTGTAATCCCTGCTAGTGTATCTTTCCAGTCAACTTTGACCAGCTCCTCCCTCATGGCCCCATAGTCCCCTTTATTCAACTGCAACACTGACACCTCTGATCTACCCTTCTCCCTCTCCAATTGTACCTTAAACCTGACCATGTTATGGTCACTGCCTCCTAATGGCTCATTAACCTTGAGGTCCTTTATCACATCCGGTTCATTACATAACACTAAATCCAGAATTGCCTTCTCCCTGGTAGGCTCCAATACAAGCTGTTCTAAGAATCCATCACAAAGGCACTCAACAAAGTACCTTTCTTGGGGTCCAGTACCAACCTGATTTTCCCAGTATACCTGCATGTTGAAATCTTCCATAACAACCACAGCATTTGGCCCACTGAATCCGCACCAACCAGTGATCCCAGCGCATTAACACTGCCCTACATACACTAGGTACAATTTTACATTTATACCAAGCCAATTAACCTATAAAGTGGTACATCTTTGGCGTGTAGGCGGAAACCGAAGATTTTGGAGAAAACCACCTGCTGGTCATGGGGAGACCATACAAACTTGGTACAGACAGCATGCATAGTCAGGATCGAATCCGGATCTCCAGTGCTAAAAGGCAATGACTCTACCACCACGCCATTGTTTGAGCAATTAGATAGCAGCTTATCAGTGTTTTGTGTTCTGTAGGAACAGCACCAAAGTGAACAATTGGAATAGGGACTCTGGAGATACACAAATAGTTTCAAGGATAGAGACAATGTAATTGCTGACATTTTAGCAGTCGTGCAGCAATAGAGTTGTTGCCTTACAGTGCTTGCAGCACCAGAGCTGAACACGGTTCTTGGCATCTGCATACAATGGTGTCTGTCATATCATTTCTTGTGCTCTTGTGTGTGGTGGTGGAAAGATTGGTGAAAACAGGGCTACGATGTGAACGCTCTTCCCTTGACCCCAGGATAGCGTTAATGTGTGGGGATCGTTGATTGGTGCGGATTCGGTGGGCCGAAGGACATGTTTCCCCACTGTATCTCTAAACTGAACTTAAACTAAATAAATAAAAACTTTTAACAGCTTCCGAAGATTTTAATATTTAAAACAAAAATATTAAAACAATTTTAAATTAGGAAAACTAAACTCTTATAACAATTTAAAACCCTTAAATCAATTTAATCAATACAAACAATTTTTAAATATCTAATCTTTGCCCTTACCTCCTATAACTGTTCACTTCTCCATTGCTGTCATTACTCCAGGTTTCACCTGGCCTATGTTCAGAGGGCAGATGGTGCACCATATGTTCTGGGTACCTGCAACAATTTCACTCTCAGCAGTGAGCCTGTGCAGAAGACGGTTGCCAAAACATGAGTGAAATACGGTCAGTGAGGTTTCAACTTATTGATGGTTATACAGTAAAATGCTGACAGGTCTATTCAAAATTGCCAGAAAGTGTATATAGATTTCCAAAAGGCCCCCAAGGATGTACCAACTGTATATTCAAGAAAAATGGAGATGAAACACTGTAGTGTTTAATGCATGTTAGCACGCGACAATAAAAGAGGAGCAGTAGGCCACTAAACGCATCAATCTTTCCCCTCCATTCAATATTGGAATGACTGATCTACGCTGACATCAATTCCTCTTCAATATCAGTTCAGCAAAAGCTTCCATTCCTTAACATTTCAATTATGTATCTCAGATTCAGATTACTTTATTGTCACGTGTACCGAGGTACAGTGAAAAGCTTTTTGTTGCGTGCTAACCAGTCAGCAGAATGACAATACATTGAAACCAATCAATCTTTTACAGAGTATAGATAGATGATAAGGGTCTATGTTCCGAATCGTTTCCATCTCACTTGATGTAATGAAGAAACGTCCCGATCTGAAACATCACATATCCATTTTCTTCAGAGATGTATCTATTTCCACCTTCAGTATATCTAATGATTTGGACTCCATGAACATGGAGAGAACTCAACAGGAGGATGTAGTCATGTGTAAGAAACATTATAGTTGAAATTTTGATTTAAAAAAAAAAATCAAGATTCCAAAGATTTGTGATCTCTTGATTGAAATCTCGACACACCTCCATTTAAAATGACCAGCCTCTTATTTTGAAACTATGTCTCCTTATATATGACTCTCCCATCGTTGGAACCATCTCAGCATCTTCCTTATCAATCCTTCAGTGTCTTTTTTGTTTGAATAACTTCACCGCTCATTCTTCTAAATTCCAAGGAATACAAATTCAAATTTTCCTGATACGACAATCCTCTCATCCCAGGAATTAGCCTTGCTGAATCTTTTTTTGGATGTCTTCCAATGTTACTATCTCAAATTTTAGGTATGGAGATCAAAACTGTACACAGTATTTCAGGTATCTTCACCAACTCCTTGTGTAATTGTCACAAAAGCTCCATATTCTTAAAATCCAATCCCTTTGCAATAAAGCCCAGTGTAACATTTGCCTTCTTGCACTAGAATACCCAGGTGCACCTGAACCTCACTCATTTGCAGTCTATTTTTATTTTAATAATCATTTGATATTTAATCTATTAGTGCATGACTTCACATATTCCCGCATTAAATTTGACAGTTTTGAACCAAATAACTCAATCTATCTCTAACTTATTGAAGAATCACAATATTCAATCACAGCAGGCTCATCCGCTTATTTTCCTATCATCAGCAAACTTGGAACTTTACTCCGGGTCATGAATGTAATTGGTAAAGAATTGAGGATCAAGTACTCATCCCCATTACATCCTTCCATTCTGAAAAAGACCCAGTTATTCCCACTCTTTGGTTCCTACATGGTTCCAAGTTTTTACTCCATGATAAGATATGTCCGAATACCTAATTGCAATGGGAGGGGAGAAAGTAGAGAAATTACGTGAGGTGGGACAATGAAACAAAGAAACATAGAAAATAAGTGTAGGAGTAGGCCATTCGGCCCATCGAGTAAGCATCGCCATTCAATGTGATCATGGCTGATCATCCACAATCAGTACCCCATTCCTGCCTTCTCCCAATGTCCCTTGATTCCTTTAGCCCTAAGAATATCCAACTCTCTTTTGAATGCATCCAGTGAATCGGCTTCCACTGCCTTCTGAGGCAGAGAATTCCACAAATTCACAACTCTCTGGGTGAAAAAGTTTTTCCTCATCTCAGTTCTAAATGGCCTACCCCTTATTCTTAAACTGTGGTCTCTGGTTCTGGACTTCTCCCAACATCTGGAACATGTTTCCTGCATCTAGCCTGTCCAATCCCTTAATAATTGTCCATGTTTCTATAAGATGCCCTCTCATCCTTCTAATTCCAGTGAATACGAGCCCACTCATTCCATTCTCTCTTCATATGACAGTCCCGCCATCCCGGGTATTAACCTATACTGCACTCCCTCAATAACAAGAATGTCCTTCCTAAAATTAGGAGACCAAAACTGCACACAATACTCCAGGTGTGGTCTCACCAGGGTCCTGTACAACTGCAGAAGGACCTATTTTATCCTATACTCAAATCCTCTTGTTAACATGCCATTAACTTTCTTCACCGTGCTGTATCTTTAAGCTTACTTTCAGTGACTGATGTACAAGGACACCCAGGTCTCGTTGCATTTCAGCTTTTCCTAATCTAACTCCATTCAGAAAATAATCTGGATTCATGTTCTTGCCACCAAAGTGGATAAACTCACATTTATCTACATTATACTGCATCTGCCACGCATCTGCCCAGTCACCCAACCTATCTAAGACACCCTGCATCCTCATAACATCTCTTTAGTTCACACTGCCACCCAGCTTTGTGTAATCTGCAAATTTGCTAATGTTACTTTTAATTGCTTCATCTAAATCATTAATATATATTGTAAATAGCTGCGGTCCCAGCACCGAGCCTTGCGGCACCCCACTAGTCACTGCCTGCCATTCTGAAAGCGACCCATTAATGCCTACTCTTTCTTTCTTGTCTGCCAACCAATTTATTTCCATGCCAATATCATACCCCCTATATACCATGTGCTCTAATTTTGCCCACTGTTCTCCTGTGGGACCTTATCAAAGGCATTCTGAAAGTCCAAATACACTATATCCACTGACTCTCCCTTATCCATTTTACTTGTTACATCCTCAAAATGTTCATCCTCAAGAAGATTTGTCAAGCAAGATTTCCCTTTCGTAAATGCATGCTGACTTGGACCAATTCTGTTACTGCTATCCAAATGTGCCGCTATTGCATCATTACTAATTGTCTTCCCCACCACTGATGTCAGGCTAACTGCTCTATAATAGTAAGTTTAAACGAGAACTTACCAGTTCGAAGTTTGATCTGTATTTTATGAGGAGTTACAATGAGGGATTACGTGAAGACCCCGTCCAGCACGCATGCACGACATACTTCAAAGCAGTGGTGTGAGAAAACAACACAGTAATTAAAATAAACATAGTAAAGATAAGGAGAACTAAGTTACCAGTTGATCCCTATAATTGAGGGTGGGAGCGGAGGGCACGTAATCCCTCATCGTAACTCCTCATAAAATACAGATCAAACTTCGAACTGGTAAGTGCTCATTTAATCTTACTATTTTACTTCGGAGTCACGTGAGTGACTACATGAAGAGTTTGAAGCTCTGTGATTTCAAAAGGTGTAACAGTCCATACTTCACTCGCTGCCAAAGTCATCCAAGGGAGGAAGTATGTTATTGTAATCAAACATGAATCTGTTTGTAAAACAACAATGGTATTATTTGACAATAATAACAAAGAAATTAACGCTCCCCCGGGCTTAAATTATATATTTTTTGCAGCATCTAAAATTCTCTCTGCAATTGAAATAGGTTTTATAATGGCTTGTTGCAGAATGTTAAAAGGTTCTTTCCATGGACCACCCTGCTGTTATCAGGGTAGGTCCAATGGCACATCCATACTGTTTAGCCGCCGACGTGGATGCTGCTCTGGTGGGGTGAGATGTGTAATATCGGTATCCACTCCAGCAGCTCCCAATACCTGTTTGAGCCATCTAGAGATGGTTTGGCTCGGTACCCTGACCCAGTGGCTTTTTTGTGGCTGACCCATTGTGCTTTTTATTTCCCTCGGGAATTTTAGGTTGTGGTGATATTGTAGAAGATGAGTCATAACACACTAGTATCTTTGCTGGGACGCAGCCAGAGGACTTTATCAAGGCACCGCGGTCTCAATGCCTCCCAGATCATCGCGTGGAAGCCTGGGTCAGGGCTCAACCAGGGCCACCCGGGTCGAGCCCAGAGGAGCAGGTTGGAGTCTGGGTCAGCGGAGTGGCCGTCAGAGCCCGCAGCTGCGGATCAGGTCGGCACCACAGAGGCATGAAGTGGGGCGGCGATGGCGGTAAGGCCTCAGCGGCGGTGAAGCGGCGGCAGCAGTGAAACCTCACGACGATGAGTCTTCGGTGGTGATAAACTCTCACGACGATGAGGCCTCGGCAGTGGTGAAGCCTTGCGGGTCGACCCGCGGTCGACAGTTGATGAGAGTGTGGGAAGGCCACTGTGATGGGGGAGAGGGAAAAACAATGGAGGACCCGCCATGGCAGGACCGTAATGAGGGAGGTGGGGGAAGAATGAAGGACAATGGGGACCTGGCATGTGGGAACCGCTGTGGGGGGGGACGGGGGGGGGGGGGGGGGGGGGGGGGGGGACAAAAGCGGGAGCCAGCGTGGTTTGTAACTTTTTCAGAACCGTAGGTGGCTGCTATTTGTATACATTTTCACTGTGCCTAGTCGCATGTGACAATAAAGTATGCCATTCCATTCCATCCATTCCTTGCCACTCATGCCACATGCTCTGCAGGGCCTCTCCTCATCATCATCATACTGAAAATCTAGCAGTGAAGACATCGAGCTTAATGGAATTATTTCTGGCTCATTCAAAACTCTACTTAACCTTCAGTGCTATTTTACATTTTGTGTATTTTGAAGACTTTGACTGTGCATAACCAATTCCCCTTACAATTCAACACACCCCCAAAAACCTACTGAAGACTCTTGAATAGAACAAGTTGGAATAACTAACTCTTGCTAGATTTCCCCTATGTTATTTTAGATATAGATATAGTTCTTAGGGCTGAAGGAATCAAGGGATATGGGGAAAAAGCAGGAACAGGGTACTGATTCTGGATGATCAGCCATGATCATATTAAATGGCGGTGCTGGCTCGAAGGGCCGAATGGCCTACTCCTGCACCTATTTTCTATGTCTCTATGTGTCTATATTCCTCTTAACACATGGCAGTGTCCTCTGGCAGCATCAATTCACCGTTGCAAGAAAAATAACATCACCATCTGCCGACTCTGTATACATCCTTACTTTGGGCATGGCCCATATGTTAACCAATTTGTCAAGTAAAATGCCTTACCAGGTGTGCACCTGTTAATTGCTACTCAGTCATCATCATCATTGAAAACATTAGCGACGCAGTGGTGCTGATTTCCAACGGGAACAGTGACGGACGCACCACACATCTCTGTCCTCTAGTTCCTGTGGACTTCCGCCCCGCTGGAAGTACAGGATTTTGGTGTGTGTGCTTTATCATCATTCCTTACAATGCTATGTATGACAGTGATCAGAACTGTTACTGAAGTGTGGATGGCCGTTGGCTCGCTAGAAGCTCATCTGCCCTTTGACAGGTCTTGTATTTGGTCCTGCTGGGGGTCCACAGCCCCTTCCTGGGTCCACAGCCCCTTCCCTTTAATCTGAGGAAGGACATTAAATCCGAGGAAGGACATTATTGCCATAGAGGGAGTGCAGAGATGGTTCACCAGACTGATTCCTGGGATGTCAGGACTGTCATGAAGAAAGACTGGATAGACTTGGTTTATACTCTCTAGAATTTAGAAGATTGAGAGGGGATCTTATAGAAACATACAAAATTCTTAAGGGGTTGGACAGGCTAGATACAGGAAGATTGTTCCCGATGTTAGGGAAGTCCAGGACAAGGGGTCACAGCTTAAGGATAAGGGGGAAATCCTTTAAAAAAACCGAGATGAGAAGAACTTTTTTCACACAGAGAGTGGTGAATCTCTGGAACTCTCTGCCACAGAGGGTAGTTGAGGCCAGTTCATTGGCTATATTTAAGAGGGAGTTAGATGTGGCCCTTGTGGCTAAGGGGATCAGGGGGTATGGAGAGAAGGCAGGTACGGGATACTGAGTTTAATGATCAGCCATGATCATATTGAATGGCGGTGCAGGCTCGAAGGGCTGAATGGCCTACTCCTGCACCTAATTTCTATGTTTCTATGTTTCTATGTTTCTATGTTTCTATATTTCTATGTTTCTATGTTTCTATGTTCCTCACCCGGCAAACTAGGTGGAGGAGATGGTTTAGTTGCCGACTATCCGACCATGGAGCAGGTAGCATGGGATTACATGGTACCCGTGGCGGGAGGGAACGGCCCCCAACCTGACCTCAGAGACAATCTGGTACAGTGGCATTGAAAGAAATGACCACACGCACAGCTCAGGTTAAGTCAAGTCAAGTCAAGTCAAGTTTATTTGTCACATACACATACGAAATGTGCAGTGAAATGAAAGTGGCAATGCTCGCGGACTTTTGTGCAAAAGACAAACAACAAAACAACCAAACAAATTATAAACACAATCATAACACAGATATTCTTTTACATAATAAATAATGGAAGGAAAAACGTTCAGTGGAGTTAGTCCCTTGCGAGATAGGCGTTTACAGTCCGAATGGCCTCTGGGAAGAAACTCCTTCTCAACCTCTCCGTTCTCACCGCATGGCAACGGAGGCGTTTCCCTGACCGTAGCAGCTGGAATAGTCCGTTGCAGGGGTGGAAGGTGTCTCTCATGATTTTATTTGCTCTGGAGTTGCACCTCCTGTTGTATAGTTCCTGCAGGGGGGCGAGTGAAGTTCCCATAGTGTGTTCGGCCAAACGCACTACTCTCTGCAGAGCCTTCTTGTCCTTGGCAGAGCAATTCCCAAACCAGATGGTAATGTTCCCAGACAAGATGCTTTCCATCGCCGCTGTGTAGAAGCACTGGAGGATCCTCGGAGACACTCTGAATTTCCTCAATTGCCTGAGGAGGTAAAGGCGCTGCCTTGCCTTACTCACGAGTGCTGAGGCGTGTGATGCCCATGTCATATCCTCGGAGATGTGGACTCCCAGATATTTAAAACAGTTCACCCTATCCACAGGATCCCCATTTATCCTCAATGGAGTGTACGTCCTCGGATGATGTGCCCTCCTAAAGTCCCTGATCTGCTCCTTCGTTTTTTTGATGTTCAAGACGAGGCTGTTATCCCTGCACTAGAGTGCTAGATCAGCCACCTCCTCCCGGTAGGCCTTCTCGTCATTGTCTGAGATCAGGCCCACCACCACAGTGTCATCAGCAAATTTAATTATTGAGTTGGAGCTGAACCTAGCCACACAGTCATGTGTGTACAGGGAGTACAATAGGGGGCTGAGGACGCAACCCTTGGGCGATCCTGTGCTCAGGGTGAGGGACTTTGATGTATTCCCTCCCATCTTGACTACCTGGGGCCTGGTGGTGAGAAAGTCCAGGACCCAGGCACACAGGGAGGTGTTGAGCCTCCCATTATCACCATTTAGTGGCTTCTGGTCATTCTACTCAGAAACAAGATAGCATGCACAAAAAAATGACTGAAAGAGATTCCACAATGTAAACAGGCAGGGTTGTAGATATAAAATAAATGATTAAAGCTGATTTTGGCAGCTGCTGAAAGCCCATAAATTGATAATAAATTGAGATTTTGACAAAGAAAATAAACATCCATTAAATGTTATTATCAGGAATGCTCAATTTTGGCTAACATTCAACTCATGATCAATTGCCTCAAATCAGATACTGAAGCTAAAGTATTTATGAATCCTTTACAGTTTTCTTATTTCTCTGCTGCTGCACCAACACTGATCAAGATTGATTTTCCGGTTTGAAAAGCTGTTGCACCCTTTGAAAACTTTCTATTTACCTAGATTTAAATTCTGAAATATCCTTTGATAAAAATATCGCCATAGCATTTAAATAAAGGCAAACTCACATCAACCAGCTTTCAGTTTACTGATTACTAGGCAATCCTTTATTTGGCAGATGCTTTGTTCCCCAAGCAACAAAAATAACTTCATAAAAATTATATTACATTTTCATTCAGCATATATATATCCTAACTATTTTCTTCATATTTTTGTCTTTAGAAAAATAAAACAAATAGTATAACAAATGCTGGAAATCTGAACATAAAACTTCCATTGATCATCCACATTGGAAGTGAGAAGATAAGAGAAACCAGGACTAACATTTCAAATGAGAATCTGAGAAAAAACACTAATGTTCATTGTATAATGCGAAGAGGAAATGATGTAACCATGTTTCACCTGCTAAATTAACTGGGATTCCCCGAAGGGCAGATCTATTTAATTATTTGTCGGAAGGGAAGTTGGACTTGCATATCTGAGGAGAATGTTTTGAAGTTGCCTTTGACCTAGGCAATGAGTATTACCTCCAGAAATATTTCAAGATACAACTGCATCTCTAAACTAAAAACTAAAATGGATGAATCATCTGTTGTGGGCGGCATGGCGGTGCAGTGGTAGAGTTGCGGCCTTACAGCGCTTGGAGCACCGGAGACCCTGGTTCAACCACGAGTAAGGGTGCTGTCTGTATGGAGTTTGTACATTCTCCCCGTGACCGCGTGGATTTTCTCCGAGATCTTCAGTTTCCTCCCACACTTCAAAGATGTACAGGTATGTAGGTTAATTGGCTTGATGTATATGTAAATTGTCCTGAGTGTGTGTAGGATAGTGTTAACATGCGGATCGCTGGTCAGCGCAAACTTGGTGGGCTGAAGGGCCTGTTTCCGCGCTGTATCTCTAAACTAAATATAAAATAAACAAAACATCATATATTCAGAGGTTTACCTGCATCTCTTCCAACCTCATCTATTGCGTCCGCTGCTCTAGATGTCAGCAGATCTATATCGGTGAGACCAAGCGGAGGTTGGGCGATCGTTTCGCCGAACACCTCCGCTCGGTCCGCAATAACCAAGCTGACCTCCCGGTGGCTCAGCACTTCAACTCCCCCTCCCACTCCGCCTCCGACCTCTCTGTCCTGGGTCTCCTCCATGGCCACAGCGAGCAGCACCGGAAATTGGAGGAACAGCACCTCATATTCCGTTTGGGGAGTCTGCACCCCGGGGGCATGAACATCGAATTCTCCCAATTTTGTTAGTCCTTGCTGTCTCCTCCCCTTCCTCAGCCCCCCTGCTGTCTCCTCCCATCCCCCAGCCTTCTGGCTACTCCTCCTTTTCCCTTTCTTGTCCCCACCCACCCCCGCCCCCGATCAGTCTGAAGAAGGGTTTCGGCCCGAAACGTTGCCTATTTCCTTCGCTCCATAGATGCTGCTGCACCCGCTGAGTTTCTCCAGCTTTTTTGTGTAACCATCATATATTCAGACTTTGTTGCTGTCAAAGCTAAAAAAGAATTTTTATGGGACCCCAAAAAATCTTTAAATATTTGATTAAACAAATAAAATGCTAAAACATTGAGAGAATTAATTTAGAAATATGGTTTAAGCAATTAAATATATTTTAAAAAAGCAAGAGGTTTAATAGAAGATAGACACAAAAAAACTGGAGTAACTCAGTGGGTCAGACAGCATCTCTGGAAAAAAGGAATAGGTGACATTTTGGGTGGAGACCCTTCCTCACACCTGAAACATCACCTATTCCATTTCTCCAGAGATGCTGTCTGACCCGCTATTCCATCTTTTTGTGTCTAACATTGGTTTAAACCAGCATCTGCAGTTCCTTCCTACACAGGTTTAAGAGAATGGAAAATACTTCATATTCACTGTTTCTGCTCACAATCTTTCCGCTCTGTTCAAATGAATGGGTTTTTAGTTTCATTACAGATTTTATAGTATAAGCACTGAGGAGTAGTGTGGTTTGTCACTGGACTTCAACACAGGATCATAGTTGGGGAAATCATCAAAGAAACCCAGATAGAAAGTACTGGACTGCCACATTTACAGTATTTAGGTGTCATGTACTCGCTGATGCTTATATGTCTTAAGTGCACGAATTTGGCTCATACAATGTAACTCTCAGCATTTCCCAACACATGTCTAGTCATTGTAAGAATGCTGTTTGTGAAACTTTATTGTATATAAATTGGCTGCTCTGTTTCCTATAGAAGTAATTTAATAACTATAAAATTATCTGTGAAATTCTAAAATGTGACAAGTAAAGAGTGTTATGCAACTGCAAATCTTTCTACTTTTCTTCAAAATAATTTGTAAAATATAAACCAATTTTACGGGGTAGTAAATTGTTTAAAAATCACCTGGAAATAAGATTATATAGCATGACAACACTGAGCACTGCTGAGCTAATTTTAATGTAAATATAAATGTTATGGAAAATTGGGGACCTACCGCAAGCACCACCTTTCCACAGTGATCGTTTAATGTGCAAATTCACAAATTCTTATTATGTGCAGTTGGACTCAGGCTAGATGACATTTCTGGTATTCTTACCCACATAGCAGTGATCTGTGGATAATATGTACAATTGATGCAAAAGGCCTTCACAATGCATCACTTAAAGAGAACCTACAATGATTCAGTAGTTTGTTAATGATAGACCAGTTTTATTTCTCTTTATATTGCATGACGTTTTGTATTCTAATTGAGAATGAATATCCTGCTTGATGGATTTCAATTTGTTTTATTTGATTCCAATATATCCTGAGTTCAATAGCACAACCATTTACACCCCCTTCCAAATGTACAGATAGTCAATTATCATGTGTAGGAAGGAAATGCAGATGCTGGTTTACACCGAACATCTTCAGACTGAAGAAGGGTTTCGACCCGAAACATCATCCAGAGATGTTGCCTGTCCCACTGAGTTACTCCAGCATTTTGTGTTGATAGTCAATTACCATGATCACATAAACCATTTTCTCCAAATGAACAATACTGCAAGTTATATTTTAACACTAAATATTTTATCACTAAAAGGCAATTGATCAATAAATCCATTGTTCTATTTATTTGTCATGTTTCCATAGAAGGAGGCATTTCAGCCCATCACGTTTTTTGCTGGTTCTTCAAGCAAATAAGTTTAATTTTCTTATTTATCTTCCTGTAATGTATTCCCTCTCACAGACTATATGAGTTTGTTGACTAAACTAAACATAAATGCTGGGTGACGATATACTTATTGTACATGCATCTGGTACACAATAGTAGCCAAATACTAATTTTGTCCCTTCAATCAGCAATACACAAACTAGCAAGGGTTATTGAATAATGTCCATTAGGTATCCTATCAATAATGCTCAAAAACCACAACTAAGAGGTATTGCCATTAATAGATGATAACGGCCTATTAAATGGTTTCATCCATAAAGGGCAAGATGGGCAAGATGGCGGCACGACCGGAGTTTGCAGCGGCCTCTCCCAGTGAAAGTTTGGTGTTTTTTGCGGGTTTTTCGAGCGAGTGGTGTGTATGAAGAGTGTGTGTCGGTGGAGTGTTTGTGTGTGCGTAAGTACAAGCGGCAGGTTCTTTAAAAATCGGCAACAAGGCTTCTTGTTGCAACATTACCTTACAGAGCGTCCTGGTGGAGCTGAGACTTCTACGTCGCGTAGGCCCACGGAGGTGCGCAGGTCCACGGAGGTGCGCAGGCCCATGGAGAGCCGCGGCTGCACCCGAACCTGGAACAACGCTGGTGGGGAGGTGCGCAGGCCACGGAGGCACTCAGGCCCATGGAGAACCGCGGCTGCACCCGCACCTGGAACAGCGCTGGTGGGGAAACATCGCAAGCGGTGTAGCAGGGGGCAGAAGCGGGGGAAGCGGAGGAGCCTATGCTAGGGGTAAACGGACTTTGCCCCCTGCCAAAGTATCGCGCACCAACCACCAACCTGGACACACTGCAGCAGAACTACTGTCTTGCCGCTGCCGATCGGAACGCCTGTTGATGTTTAGTAGAGAGTAGAGTGTTTAATTTGTTGATGATATATGTATTTTTATTTCTATTTATTTTTTACTGCACACTGAATGGACACTGGTTGAGCAACATTTTTTTGTTTCCTCTGGGAATGTGAGTACTCAGGAAAATGACAATAAAGCTATACTTCATACTTGATACTAGATAAGCACCAAAATAAGGAGGTTTAATGAAAAAAAAATCTATATTATTTCCACAGATGTCTGCCTGTCCTGTTGAGTGTTTCCAGCATTTTGTTGTTATTTCAGACTTCCATCATCCATAGTCTTTTGTTTAATTTTTGGATCTGGCTTTTTCTTCCTTTCTTCTTTTTAGAACGGAGTATATTTTGTCTGGATCAGATTTAACCTTCTAAAAAGCTAGGGTTTAATCTCTCTCTTTGTCTGTCTTTTTGTCTGTGTGTGTCTTTGTCTGGCTCTCTTTCACTCTGCCTCTATCTCTGTCTCTCTGCATCCAATAATTTATGAAGAAACATGAAATGTTTAAATTTAATAGATTTTAAATTTAAATCTATTCACCTATCTTTCAGTTTCACCATAATTTATAATTATAATCTTGAATAAGACCTGCTCTTTTATTTTCTGCTTTTCCTGTACATATTTAGAAAACACCTGAAGGCTTTCTTAAATTTTAGCTCTCTATTCCTCTTATGCACCTCTTTATCTTCCTCTTGGAGTTTTAATTGTGCCCCAGAACCTTCCTTATGCCTCTTAGGCATTCTTCAGTATTGAACTCTCAGTAATTATCTCAAGCTTTCCTCCTATGCTTGCTCTTATTCTGCAAGTTCCACAATCTCCGTGGGTTCAGTTATGGAATTCACTCTTTCATCATGTTGGGACTAATCTGGGTCTGAACATGCATTGTCTCTTGATTACTTGATTGATGTGTATTCCTGACACTACTTCACCTGCACAGATTATGTTCTGTCTACATTTTCCAAATACTATCTCTTATCATTGAAATTTAGAACTTCTACTACACAACTCTTTTGTTCTTTTCCACAACGGGAGCAGATCTAATTTAATTACAATCACTGTCTGCAAAATGCCCCTCCACTTCCACTCTATCCACTTACTCAATGTATTCCCTGATATTAATACCACCCCCTTTTTTGCAAGGTCACTACATGCTTATTAAAAATGCTCCCTTGAATGCATTTTAGGAATTTCGCCCAATTATATAATAATAATAATACATTTTATTTATGGGCGCCTTTCAAGAGTCTCAAGGACACCTTACAAAAATTTAGCAGGTAGAGGAAAAACATGTAAGGGGAATGAAATAAATAGTAGAGACATGACTAGTACACAAAGTAAAGACATAATACAATTCAAAACACAATATGAGGCAATTAATGCACAGATGAAAAGGGAGGTGGACGTGGGGCTAAGGATAGGCAGAGGTGAAGAGATGAGTCTTGAGGCGGGACTGAAAGATGGTGAGGGACACGGAATTGCGGATCAGTTGGGAGAGGGAGTTCCAGAGCCTGGGAGCTGCCCTGGAGAAGGCACTGTCCCCAAAACTGCGGAGGTAGGACTTGTGGATGGAGAGGAGACCGGCTGATGTGGATCTGAGGGACCGTGAGGGTTGGTAGGGGGAGAGGAGGTCAGTTAGATATGGGGAGGGGGCAGATGATGGAGGGCTTTGTAGGTGAGGATCAGGATTTTGTAGGTGATCCGGTGGGAAATGGGAAGCCAGTGAAATTGTTTGAGGACTGGAGTGATGTGATGCCAGGATTTGGTGTGGGTGATGAGTCGGGCGGCTGCGTTCTGGACCAGTTGGAGTCGGTTGATGTAGGTGGAGCTGATGCCAAGGAGAAGTGAGTTGCAATAGTCCAGTCGGGAGGAGATGAAGGCATGGATGAGTCTTTCAGCAGCGGGAGGTGTGAGAGAGGGTCTGAGTTTGGCGATGTTGCTGAGATGAAAGAAGGAGGTTTTAATGACATGGCGGATGTGAGGTTCAAGGGAGAGGGAGAGGGTGGAATCAAAGATCACGCCAAGGTTGCGGGCCTTGGGAGATGGGGAGACAGTGGTGCCGTCGATGGTGAGAATGGGGTTATTGATTTTGCTGAGTTTGGCTTTGGAGCCTATGAGGAGGAATTCTGTCTTATCGCTGTTGAGTCTGAGGAAGTTATGTTGCATCCAGGTTTTTATAGCTGACAAACAGGAGTGATATGCGAGAGGGGGCGGTTGTGGGGGGATTTGGTGCCGAGGTAGATCTGGGTGTCATCGGCGTAACAGTGGAAGTCCAGGTTGAAGTGGCGGAGTATCTGACCAAGGGGGAGGATGTAGCTTATGAAGAGGAGGGGGCTGAGTACGGAGCCTTGGGGAACGCCTTGAGTGACTATAGCTGTAGCAGAGGTGTGGTTGTAGAGAGAGATGAAGTGGGATCTGTTGGAAAGGTAGGAATTGAGCCAGCTGAGTGCAGAGCCTTCAATGCCAAGGTCTTTGAGTCTGGTGAGCAGGATGTTGTGGTTCACTGTATCGAAGGCTGCGCTCAGGTCGAGGAGGATGAGGATGTTGAGGGAACCAGTGTCAGCATAGGTGAGGAGGTCGTTGAGGACTTTGATGAGAGCAGTTTCTGTGCTATGGAGGGGGCGAAAACCAGATTGGAGGGGTTCAAGTAGGTTATATGCAAGGAGGTGGGAATGAAGTTGCGACGCAACGATACGCTCCAGGGTTTTTGAAAGAAAGGGGAGGTTTGAGATTGGGCGATAGTTAATGAGAGAGGAGGGATCAAGACCAGGTTTCTTTAAGATCGGTGTGACAGCAGCAGTTTTGAAAGCGGAGGTGACAATTCCTTGGGACAATGAGGAGTTGAAGAGATTAGTGAGGTAGCGGCAGAGAACAGGGAGGCAGGACTTCAGCAGAGGAGTGGGGAGGGTCGAGGGAGCAGTTAGTGGGTTTGGAAGAGCTGATGAATTTGGAGATTTCAATAGGGGTGACCAGGTCAAACTGGGAGAGGAAGCAGTGTGGAGGAGGGGTAAGGAGGTCAGTGGAGATGTTGAAAGGAGGGGCCTTGGTAGGTGGTGGAGTAGATGCTGGGGAGTCGGGTACAGGGTATGAAGATTGATAGATGGTGCTGATTTTATCAGTGAAAAAGTGGCGGAATGAGTTGCAGAGATCCGGAGTAGAGGTAGGGAGAGTGTTGGCTCGAGGCTTGAGGAGATTGCCCACTGTGGAGAAGAGGGTTCTGTGGTTTAGGCAGGGATCAGTGAATATGGAGGAGAGGTAGGCAGATGTTGCAGCAATGAGGGCATCTTTGTAATCAGCGAGGTGGAGTTTGTAAGCTTCAAGGCGGACTGTGAGAGATGATTTATTTGTGAGTCGTTCAAGTCGGCGACCAGTCTGTTTCAGTTTACATTTTACATAGCATTTTATTTTATGTCATTTGTGTCCCAGTTAATGTTGGAGCTGTAGAAATCCCAATAATTGCCATCTTAATTTTTGACCTTTTGAACGTTATCTTCTATTTTATATCAAAGTCACATGAGTGACTACGTGAAGAGCTCGCCAGCCCACATGCGCGTCAATACGTCAACGCATGGCACAAGAATCGGAGCAGTTCGAAACTGCTCCGGCATGTAAGGGGATTTTTTGTTGCAGGAATGGGCCGCTACTCCGAAAATAGGGGCAGCGAGCCCGGAGAAGCTGGCACAGCTTGTGCAGATGCTGCTGTGGAGGCTCTGTAAAGGAGCTGGTGGCTAAATATAGCAGCTGACGGCTCGGCCGGCACAGCAACCGCCGTGGAGGAATGGGGCTCCATTGGAGAAGGCAGCTGTTCGGAGCATCTGACGGGTGAGGCCTGTTCAGTCACCTCCTTTGGAGCTCCGTAAGGGAGCCAGCCAGAGGCCTGAGGAAGCAAAACCTAGTTCAGGGTTGTGTTATATTCCTCCCCTAAGAAACTCCTTTGAGGCTCCAGAAGGGCGCTAGGCCGGACTCTGAGTCATTACTAGGTGCAACCTGTCTAGTGAGTAATAAATAAGTAAATAAATAAATAAATAAATAAATAGATAAATAAATAATTAAATAAATAAATAAATAAATATAGATAAATAAATAGATAAATAAATAGATAAATAGATAGATAAATAAACAAATAAATAGATAAATAAATAAATAAATAAATAGATAAATAAATAGATGGGTAAATAAATAAATAAATAGATGGATAAATAGATAAATAAATAAATAAATAGACAAACAGACAAATAAATAAATGGATGAATAAATGAATAAATAAAATGAAAAATGGAAATGTGCTCCTGGCTCAGGAGACACTTTCAGGCTGTGCCAGTCAGATGTCTGTTGAAGCAACACCTGGCTCAGGGTTGTGTTATAATATCTCCCGCACAGAAGAAGGGAAGCAACACCTGGCTCAGGGTTGCGTTATAATATTTCCCGCTCAGAAGAGGGGAGTGTTGGAGATTATTAAATAGGTGATTCCAACTAAGTGGGTATCGATAAGGAATTTGAATCCCTTGAACTAATGGGGGATATGCTTCATGTTAATCATATGAAGCAGCTACTGGCTCTTGTCACATATTTGCCATCCCTTTGGGGATATGAGATTCACTGGAGGAAGATCTGGCTAAGGGCATCGAAGATTTAACCTCTCATTAGATAAGGAGAGGAATATGCTGGATACGGCTAGGAAATATGCCAGTCCAGATAACTGCCAGACTTTTGGATGTTCCATAAGCAAATTTCATCAGTTGGGATATCTCAGTGATGAAATGTAGGCAAAGAATGATTTAGTCGAGTCAAAACACATTTCACTGGAGTCATTACCGCCTTTTAACAAGTCAGTAGATTGGTCTCAACTCTTGGAAGTGCAGAAAGCTGCATTAAATACACAGTTGGGGCCATTGCCTTCGCAAAAATGCTATAAGGCATGAGATAATTCCCAAAATGGCTCATTTTTACAGGACCAGTAACATGCAGCCTGCATAGTATCTCTTCAGAGAGGACTTATGTAGCAACTTGAAGACTTGCAGGGAGAATTTAAGGTAGCTGTGGGGATGCAGTACCATCCTATGTGGGTAAAGCTCCAGTATTCCGGCAGGTTTTCTCCCCTGTATTCAACAGGCCGCTGAAACTCTAGAAAGGAACAGTCGGGAGTCACTAGCTGGTCCCGCAAGAACAGCCTGTTGAACCAGGCTTGCAGTAATAGCAGGCGTGACCTGTCCAGTGAGCCCCGCTGAGGCTCCAAAGGAGCTGCTGGTCAAAGGAGCAGCCTGTCGATCCAGGCTGGGAGAAACTGGCAGCGCGATCTGCATCAGCTCCAGCAAAGGCTCCAAAAATGGCAGAAGGCCCACAGGAGTAGCCTGTCGAGGCAGGCTCGGAGTAATGGCAGGTGGCGCCTGTTCAGTGAGCTCCGCTAATGCTCCAAAGGAGCAGAAGGGGTCGAAGGAGTGGCCTGTCAAACCAGGCTGGGAGTAATTGGTAGCGTAACCTGCACAGTAAAACTCCAGCAAGGCTCCAATGAGGCTGTAGGCCAAAGAAGCAGTCTGTCCCATTGGGCTCAGAAATGCTGGCAGGCATGCCTTGCACAGCAATGTCGCTTTTGTGCTCTGATAAAGAGCTGTTTGGCAAACGTGGGGCTGAAGATGTGCTCAGACATGGTCTGCAATGGAACTGCTGAAGCTCCAACAAGCAGGTCAATCTGGGTTCAGAGACGCTGGTAGGTAAGGTCTCTTTACTATCCTCCATAAAACTCCGAATTGGAGCAGTCCCCGGGACTGGATTTACTGGCAGCATAGTCTATCTAGTACCTTTCACTCTCTCTGGAGAAGAGCAGGTTGTTTCAGAGACATTGGCAGGGTGCCTTGCATAGCAACCTCTGTAAGTTCCAAGCAGGAACAGATTGGCTACCCTGGTTCAGGGTAGATCAACTTGGAACTAGCTGGCCATATGGAACATATTGACTAGGGAAGCACTGCCTCAACATCTGTGATTGACGTTATCAGGCTGCTCAGTAGAGTGAGGTAGTTTGCGGTTTCCCTCAACATATGCTTAATTCTTTCAGCTCAGTCAGTTGAGTTGCCAGTTTATTGGAAACGTCATTGCCATCCTCTCTGGGATAGGTAGCTACCAGCAGAAAGCCGGTCTGGCATGTAGCATTTTGTTATCTGACCTGCAGGTTCATGTTGTGAATAGAAAATATATATATATAATAATCTGTAGTCTCTCAATACCAGAATTCCTGATTGAGTGGCTGGTCGAAGAGAGTGTGTTGCGCACACTGGAGACTGAGACAGGTGGTTTCAGTCAGAGGACTGCGGAGAAATTCCTGGTTCATGGTTGAATTATGCTATTTTCCACTGTGAGGAAAGAGGCTGAGGATTCATGGTGACTGACGGTGAAGAGTTGACAGGGAACTCGTATTCCCACATCAAGTGGATGTTGTGCTTCAGCTCTAGTCATAAGGATCTGATTATATGTTATGAGCGAAAGAATAAATAAATAAACAAACAAATCCTCCGCGGCAAGAGAAGCCATAATTTCCGTCCATATGGTCAATAGAGGTAACAATACTTATCCAAGTGGAAACAGAGAATCTCACAAAGGATGAGTGGTCTTCCCAAGAACAAGAGAGGTATATTTCTAATATTTTCTCAAGGTTGAAGAAAAGTGGAGCATGCAGAGTTCCATTGCAGACCAGTGGTTGAGAATTAAAGAGCAATCATTTTAAATGGGCGGTTGTAGTCAATAATACGGTAACCAAATTATATTTATTCATTGCTAGATGAATAAACGATGAAGAACGATGTAAACAAAGTGAGGTTAATGAGCAGCCTCTAACATTAACCGCTCCTCGTACTGTTCTGTTGTGTAGGAAGGAACTGCAGATGCTGGTTTACCTCGACGGTAGACACCAAAAGCTGGAGTAACTCAGAGGGTCAGACAGCATCTCAGGAAAGAAGGAATGGGTGACATTTCGGATCGCGACCCTCCCGGTTGCTATCTGGACCTACATGATCTCCCAGTTGCCAAACACTTCTCATTCCTACACTGACCTTTCCGTCCGATGTCTCTTCCAGTCAAAGTGAGGCTAAATGCAAATTGGAGGAACAGCATTTCATATTTCGCTTGGGCAGCTTACAGCCCAATGGTATGAATATTGATTTCTCTCACTTCAAGTAACCCCAGCATTTCCTCTTTGTCTATCCCTCCTTCACCCAAGTCGCACCAGCTGCTCGCTTTTACCCAACGAACAGCGACCAAAGGTCTGTTTCCTTTATCATCGTAACCTTTTGGCATTCATTGTTCTTTATCTCTCTACAATACATCACCATCTATATCTTTCATTTCCCATACCAGACTGTCGAAGAGTCTCAAAGCGAAACATCACCCATTCCTTCCCTCCAGTGATGCTGCCTGTCCCTCTGAGTTACTCCAGCTTTTTGTGTCTATCGTCTCCCTTCTTAAGACTGTTCCGTTTTATTGACCGAAAACAAACAATGTGACAGTACCGGCGACTTAATGAATGAAATGGAGACACGCGGAATTGAATACAATCAATACAATCAGTTTTATTCGTCACATTGCACATAAAGTGCAAGTGAAATGAATTTGTCAGCAGCGGTACAATGATAAAGAACACACAAGCACAATAAAAATTTAACACAAACATCCACCACAGCATTAATCACTGTGGTGGAAGGCACAGAAATTGGCCAGTCCTCCTCCAATTTCCCCCGTGGTCGATGCCTGCAGAAAGTTTGGATGACTGCCCTCTGCCTCCCACACGCTATTAAGCCCCCTTTCAGCATTTCACCTTCTCTACCCCACCAGGTGAATGGAACGGAACTTCAGAAGCAAATTGGAATGTACAACATTTTCCACATAACATTTTTAGCACTAGCTCTCATAGTTAAATTTCCAGGCAAAACTTCATAATAAGATAATTCAGAGAACCTTACATAATTTACCAGGTAGAACCAATAAGCTGAAGCTCTCAATATTTTACCATATAATAAAAATTGAAACAAAACCTCACCATATCAAAAACCCAAGAATGGTTCATGCACCTGACAACGTCTGGCATGATAAGCCTTAAAATTTATTCCAAAGATGGGGAACCTTGTGAAATGCGAATAATTTCCTGGATCTCAGCTTCCATGTCTTGTGTTGTTCCTGCCATTCATTTCCAGCCCCCATGTGTTTAATTCCTGTGTACCTCAGAGAAACTGAGAAGGACGGATTTCAATAAACTAAAAAAAGAGTATGTACAAATGTTCTTACTTGTGCCATACATAATTTAACATCTGCTTGACGATCATCAAATTACATATAAGTGTCTAGAAATTCATTTGCTTGCTGTTAGAAGCATTTCAGCAAAACTGTGTGCCAATGTTTTGTTTTCAGCCTGTGCTTCTTGGTGTGGGTTAGGCCAACTGTGATTGAAGGTCACAGTGACTTGAGTGGCACGCAAGTAACATCAGACCAAACTGAGGGCACAACAGCAAAAGGGTTTAAGTTCAATATCTGTCCTCTCATAATTCCTCCTTTGGAATAGGATTCCTCTGATGGTGGTGGTGCAGGCTGATTGCAGGCAAAGTGTTGCAATGACTTGAGAGGGGTAGACAGTGAAATTTCATTTGGTGAAGGCCAACAACAGCCTTCACTTGGCATCTGAAGCTGTTGGGGCTTTCACATAGCAGCACTCAACTGTTTGATTTGTCAGGAGTCTGAATTCATACAAAAATGTGATCAGGTCATTGTTTCTGAAATATGCCAGGAAGATTCATTCACCAAGAATAAGAGTCAATTTCTGTACTTTCAGGAAACTTGGCAAAGAAAATGTTCATTATCAGTGAAGAATTGAAAAGTTTTGTTTTCTCATCTTGAATTGCTGTGGAACTATGGAGGAAGTCATGGAAGTGCTGAGTGCTGTGGAGTGGCTTTAATTGGGGAATTACAAGAGTCTGGATAGGCCATGACTATTTACCCATGGAGCACAAAAGACTGAGGATACCTTAGTATATAGAGCCTTATAAAGGTATACAAAATCATGAAAGATATTTTGAATCTGAATCAAGTTAGTTTATTTTCAAATACACCAGGGTACAATTAAATTATTTTTTTGCATGAATGGTATATGTGGTAAAAATAAACACAATAATAAATATAACAGCAAATCCAAAACAATAGGATGATGCAAAGTCTGTAGTGCAATCTGAAGTAGTGCAACAAAATACTACTGAAGTTCGATAAGTTTAGAGTAAGAGAACATGGCAGCACCTCTGTGAAGAGGGTGTGAAAGAGTTGAATGGATCCATAGTCTGATAACAGTGGGGGTTAAGCTGCTTTAAAATTTTGGATAACTGAGCTTTCATGCTCCTGTATCTTCCTCCTCAAATCAGATATGGAATGGATTGATGGATATGGGCCAGACACTAGCATGTGACTGGCATGAAGAAGTTGGACAAAAGTACAGTTTTCTGTGCTGAATGACTCTGTGACAGGGCAGGGTGGCACACTGACACAGAGGTAGAGTGTTGCCTCACAGTGCGAGAGACCCGGGTTTGATCCTGACAACAAGTTCTGACTGTACGAAGTTTGTACAATCTCCTTGTGACCTCGTGGGTTTTCTCTGGGTGCTCATGTTTCCTCCCATACTCCAAAGACATGCAGGTTAGTAAGTTGATTGGTTTCTGTAAAATTGTAAATTGTCCCTCCTGTGTACTGTGCGGGTAATCGCTGGTTTGCGCGGACTCGGTGGCCGAAAAGCCTGTGTCCACACTGTCTAAAGTCTAAAGACTTGGGAAGTACTCTCATGATGCCTTTCGGGAACAAGTGATATCTTTACGTCAGGATAGTGTTAAATTTGATGGGGAACATGCAGGCGGTGATTTTGTCATATTCATCACCTTGGTGTCTTGTGAGATTCAAAATTCTCATTCTTTTTTATTGAAAGCTTTACGAAGCTTCATGTCTTCACAACTTATTCTTTCCACTTCATGTCTCCTTTGCTTCCCCGGTTACAGGCTCCTCCTCAACTCTTGTGTTCTGTGCTTCACCTGATCATCAAGATTGTATTTTTGTAATCTCTAATTCAATCCATTCTATCTGACCCCATTCTATCTCCTCTTCTGTTTTCAAATTTCTCCAGATTGCTGCCTTGACTTCCTGGTGAAACATATCCTTCCTTTGCCCCTTCTTGATGACAGTGGTATCAATTTCCACTTCCAGCCTCCCCCACTGCAAATTTCTCTGTGAACTCTCTCAGCAAACCTATTTTCTGAATACACGCACAATTTTTCACCCAGGAAATTTTGCAAGTCGCACAAATGGTTTATTATGCCATTAACAATATGGTCTAGTGCATAACCATCGATCTAAAGACCTGTAACAACTAAATAGATGCACTTGTCATTGTGTGATGGATGGTTTAAAAAAAAAATTCTCTTCTCGTATAAAATGGCTGATAGCAAAACTCATGCTGCTCTGCAAAATAATAAATCTACAGCCTAGTTATATCTAGTGGCATTTATGTTCAATGGTACTCCAATTGTGGAATTAAAACCACTGTTGAAGCACATAATCATGGCCTTTGTTGAAACACATTATAAATAATGTGTTCTGAGGCAGAACTTTTTTTTTTCTGCCTGAAATTATTATATGTTTTGATATTCTGCTATGCAGCTCAGTGTAAGATGTACCCAAGACTTTTGGAAGCACTAATTTTCATAATTGCTGCACTACAAGTTATACTTAGTGAAACTGTTTTACAAGAGGCCTCCGAGGGTTGTGAATTTTACTCAAACTGCCAGTTTCAATAACGCATTAGTTTCCACAGACTGTACACGGTCAAACACAATTATCCTTTTGGTGTTAGTTTCTCCACTGAAACTTATCTAGTCAAGCCAAAGTTCAGTGACATATCTTGATTTTAATCACTAGCGCCTGTTTTCACACAGATATTTGAAATAAGTTGATCTGCTAAGCATTTAAACAGTGCAAGGATTCACTATCCTGCCAATGCCTTTGCAAGTAACATGCAAATAAATTTGACACCATTGTATTAATATTACTAATGTCCGACAAAAGATTATAATTACTATTTTATCCCCCAGTCTCTGTTTCTACTCTTGTCAAATGTCATGGCATACATTCCAAAGAACATATATATTCACATCAAATCCACAAGGGAAGGCAAAAATATCCACAAAAAGATAGATGAACAAAATCCCGGGAGTTTCTGCAGCAGCATAGCGCAAAAGATCTGAAACTATTTTTGGAATTCAATAATGGAATATAATCTTCAAAGATAATAGGCTATTTTTAATTTTTACTGCTGCTGAATACATGTTTACAAAAGCATAGTGGTAGGCTAAATTAATGTTATGCCTTTGGATCCAGCATGTGGAAATATTGGTCGGTGGTCAGATCACATCAGTATGCAACCAGTAACTCCTGTATGTTACATCCAAATCTTGCCATTCACAAAACTGTCTGAAGGTCTTTATGCAGGGCTGTGAAATCAATATTGGCTTCTTCTGTTACTGAGGGGAACCTATTCTCACGATCACGAAATACATTGATTGATTGACAATTCTTCCATCAGCCAGCTGTCATTCTTTCATAAATCTGAGAAATTTAACATCAGCATTAATGATGGTATTTTCCTCAATTGAACATAATGTACAAGAAACATTAATGTTTCAGATGCATGGAGCTATTTGCCATTGTACTGAGAAGAATGTTAAGTTACTGTCTACAGCAGTTTCATTTTTGTAAACTAATCAGGTGCAGTAGATAACTGCAAAAGCATTAATGACAAACTATTATTTTATGTATATCCATTTTTTCAAGTTGTAACACTACAGTGTAACACTACAGTGAATTCCATGCACATCAGTTACTGAATTTGGCTACAGAGAAAATGGTGACTATACTGAAATACTTTGAAGGTTTCAAGGACACGGAAAACAAAACCCACATCTTTTCACATTTTGGTCCCCAGGGCCTCCCTTTCCTTCTCTGGACCATAATATATCAACTCAGAAAGAGATTGGTTCTTTGGGATTCCAGATGTTTACCCCAAAAAAAATTCAAATATTTCAGTAATGTTCAATCTGATTTGTTTTGTTTTACCTTTGGGTTCTTGTTAGTTGTGGAAATGCAATTAATTCCTCCCAAGATGTAACATTCAGTCACCAGTGAACATTAAAAAAATATGCTATTTTTAAATAATCTAGTACCATACATTTCAGGCAGGCTTACATAGCACATAGCTGTATGCTTTCCATTACTTTCCAGAGAACAGATGAATTGTGGTCATGCATCACTATAGTGGGGTCATTTTCGCTATTGTGATTGAACATTATCACTTATTGCTCCATCCTCACCTGTACTTTGGAAAGTCAGACCATCGGGCTGTGCCCCTTCTTTCTGTGCATAGGCAATGACTGGAGTTTGCAGCTCCAGTGAAAGGGATTGTATAGAGCATGGGAGGCAGAGGAATGGCTTTGCCATTGCCTAGTACATTGCCTTGCACACTGGATGATGTTCAAAGGCTTGGCACCGGTCTGAATAACCACACTACAGTTGTTGCCAACCTCTTAAGGAAATGGGTGGACAAGTGTGTTCCTGTCAAGACCATCTGAGTGTTCCATAATGAGAAGCCTTGGATCGGTCGAGAGATCAGCAAGCTACTGAGGCCCAGACCTGTGGCTTTCACGTCAGGCAACTCCGATCAATAATCAAAATCCAGGCACAACACCTGGAATTCCATCAAGAATGCAAAAAGACACTTCTGGATCAAATTGGATTCTAAGATGCACGCCTAGCAGCTGTGGCAGGGCTTGCACACCATCACTTCCTGCAAGATGAAACCAAATAGCTCAATAACAGTGACATAAAACTCTTGGACTATGCCACCTTTCAGAACCCCATCCACAACCCTAATGATAAAAATACGTGTCCATTTTGTAGGATTAACATCCGCAGCATTAGGAAGATTTACTCTGATGCTTTAAGAATTTTTATAATTCTAAAATACATTGTCAATAGATTGATGTTTTGAATCATTAGACCATTTCCTTTTGCCATCACATTTCCACAAATTCTATCCTTATTCATCTCTATCATTGAAGCTTTTTGGTAATTCTGTCATGTTTTACCATTAAAACACGTCTATTCTTGCTGTTCAAGTACAACAAACAAAATTCAGTTTTTGCACATCCATTGAATATCTGCAAGAATCGTACATCCTTCTCAGTATGGTATTTGTTGAGCTTCTGCTGCTAGAATAACTTAAGTCACACACTGTTAAAGATCCAAAGACTTTATTAACATTACAGTATAGGTAACTTAATCTTAGCACGTTACTCTAAAAGTGAGAGAGCAAGGGCAGGGAGGCTTTCTGTTAAAGTAAAGGGCGTAGCTACAAAGTATGACATAATATGAGTCACTGATCTACATCGTCCCTCTTAAATAATTAAATGTCAGTATGTCTGGCTGTCGCCCAAGGTCTGGCTGTCTACCCACGGTCTGGCTGTTTTTTAAATTTTGTTATGATTAGAGTGTGTGTTTTTAGTTTTTTAATTTTTGTTCGGTATTTTATGTTGGGGGAAACGGGTGGGGTAAGGGGGAAACGGTCCTTCAGTCGCTTCCTGGCGAGGTTGTGGCTATTATCCGAGGCGCGTCCTCGCCCTCCCTCCACCCCCTCGAAGCCTACTAGCTGGATTAGAGCGGCCTTTCCTGTTGGCACCGGAACAGAGCTTTAGCTGCGGCGGTCAGGAGCAGGAAACATCGCGGCGCGGGCGAGGCCTTCCTGGGATCGCCGTTTGGAGCTGGACCGCTGCGCCAACATCGCGGAGCTGCGGGTGCGGAGCTCCAAACACGGGCGGCGCTGACTTTAACATCGCGGAGTCCTGGGACCCTTTGTCGGGGGTCGCCAGTGCGAGTCTCCGCCCAGCGCGGCCTGTGGACATCGGGAGCCGCGGACTCCGGTGGAAGGCAGCCGGCAAGAGGTGCCCGGCGAGAGGGCCTGAACATCGAGCCGCTCATAGCGGCGACTACGAGGTGCTCGGGAGGCCCCGACCATGGGTGAACATTGGGGAACATCGGCGAGGAGGTTGACTGGACTTCGGATCACAGTGGGGAACTTTGGTGCTGCTGTGGGGATGTTTGTGTTGTGGACTACTGTGTTCTGTGTTTTGTGGGGGGGTTTTTGGGGTTTTTTGTATGACTGTAAAGGAAAAATCATTTTGTTGTCTCTTCATTGAAGATAATGACAATAAATTAAATTAAATCAAATCAAATCTAAACTATTGACTAAACAAGGCATGCATAACAATTGATAATAAGCTGGTGGAAAGTTAAACATAGCCCAGGTACTTCACAGTGGGCTTGCATATACGACCAGCACATGTGCAATAAAACTATCTCTGTTTTCATTAGTTTAACAGAAAAAAAAAACATCTTTCTGTTAACTAACTTTGGGCGTAACTACAAAGTATGTCTCTTAACATGAGTCACCGATCTACAGTATTTCAGTATTCATGGAGCTTGAATGAGATCATTAGTCTCTGAAAACTAGTAGAAAGATATCTTCTCCATCAGCTCAACACCTATTTCACTTATCTTGACAATTCCTTAACAGAAAATTAATCTGTTTCATGGACAATTCATGTGTCATAATGGAGTTCTGAAATAATTTCTCCAGATGTTGATTTTGCAGTAGAAATTACTAACCAACCATGTTTTGCCCATTTAAAATCATTTTCTCAGTTTCTTACATCAGTGACTCCATTTCAAAAGGGCATCACAGGAAGAAAAATCCTTTGGACCTCCTGTGGCTGTGAAATGCACAAGGTAAATGCAAGTCTGCCTTCTTTTCTTCACGTTCCATTTGCATCAGTAGCTTTCTCAGATCTCTGACTTCTGTGAATTGCTGCCAAGAAGCAGATTGTAGATTACACCATGTTCTATTACCATCTCAAGGGCCTGTCCCACCTACGTATCCTTGGCACGGAAATTACGCAACCTCGTGGTCGCGTTGAGACGCACGGGCATCATGTGGCCGCGCGGGGCCGGTCCCATTGCGAAGCGTGGAGGGGTCTGTAGTTGTGCGCGACATCGCACGGGGTTCCGAAATTTTTCTAGCAAACAAAATCTTCATGCGCCAGTGGCCTGTCGCGTAACTGACGGCCAAAGTGGGACAGGCCCAAGACACTGGCGTGACGTAACGTCTCACCTCCAACAGCAGCAGAAGCAGGCAAACGATCGGCGAATTGAGCCTGGGGCTCATGGCCGTTGCAGTCCGGATCCGCCCCCACCTCTACTCCCAGATTAGGGGCAAGAAAATTGAAGATGGACACAAAATGCTGAAGTGTCTCAACACGAAACATCACCCATTGCTTCTCTCCAGAGATGCTGCCGGTCCCGATGAGTTACTCCAGCTTTGTGTCCATCTTCAAATGACGTCACGTGCTCCAGACGGCTGTGCGTACGCATGACATTGCGCGCAACCTTCGCGGGACTGTCGCGGCTCAACGCGACCACGAGGTCGCGTAATTTGAGTGCCAAGGACACGTAAGTGGGACAGGCCCTTCAGTTTTCTCATTTTGTGTCTTTTGATAGAGGGCACCATCAAGCTGGGTATGGATGCCCTGCCTGCAGCTGTCTGTCCTTTCACTTCTTTTTTTATTTTTAGCACGTTAAAAAGTGTTGTTTGGAGGTCTATTCTTTTTATGTGTGGGGGAGGGGGAAACTGTATTTCTCAGTCCCGACCTGGTAGTAGAAGCGGCTTTCCTCCGAGCAGCAACTTCGACCCGTCCTCGCGGCCTACTATCGGGGTCTGGAATGACGTTTCCTGACGGAACCGGCCAGAACGCTTCGGTCAACCAGCAATTCCTTCACATTAACACTACCCTACACACGCAAGGGATAATTAACAATTATAATAAGCCAATTAGCCGACAAACCTGTACGTCTTTGGAAAGTTTGAGGAAACCGGAGCTCCATGGAGAAAACCCACACAGGTCTAGTGGAGAACTACGAACTCCATACAGATGAGCACCCATAGTCAGAATCGAACCTGAGTTTCTAGCGCTGCAACTCTACCGCTGTGCCACGGTGCCACTATTGCCATCCGATGCTGACTATAAAGTTCCCATTTCCCCAAGCCTACACCAACCCCGTTCCATTCTTCCCACATTCCCATCAACTTCCCTGATTCCACCTCTCATTTACATACTGCAAACAATTACAAAGGTCAATTAACAACTAAAGGAGGAGAAAGGTGGCTACACTTTCTTCTGAAAAGGAGAAGCTGCTGATGAGCCCAAAATCCATTGTGTTGGGTTTGTCATCAGGAACCAGCTCATCAGCCACCTCTCTGAACTTTCTATGGGAATCAGTGAGCATCTCATGACCATCCGTCTGGTAATTTGAGTTTTGAGTGCCTATGCCCCTACTTTAGACTCTGAAGAGGAAGCAAAATAAACCTTATAATCCTGCTTGGACGAGACACTGTCTAAAATCCCCAGGGAGGATAAGATTATTCACCTAGGAGGCTTCAATACCAGGGTTGGCCGGGACCAACACCTCTGGAAGGGTAATATAGGAAAGGAAGGCATCAGGAACATCAACTCCAATGGAGCCTTGCTTCTCAGTAAATTTGCTCAGCACAACCTCATCATCACTAGCACCCAGCAAAACAATCTTAAGGTATCTTGGAGACACCCATGCTCCAAACAGTGGCATCTCATTGACTATGTCATTGTACGAGCCAGGGACCACCATAAAGTGAACATCACAAGGGCCGTGATCGATGCAGATGACTGCTGGACAGATCATAGCCTCATCCACTCCATGATGTTCATCAAACGCAAGAGGAAGAGGAGGATTGAAATGAAGCAGATCTGGCCAAGGCTGAACCTTGAAAGCCTGCAGGAAACCCAGCAGCGACTTCAGGCTTCTCTCGGGGAAAGCCTCCAACAGGAATATCCTGATGACATTGAAGGGCACTGGAGCCGCTCCACCATGCTTGATACCTGTAAAAACATCCTTGGGTGCAAGTCCAGAAAACACCAGGACTGGTTTGATGAGAATGACACAGAGACAGAACAGCTCATTCCAAGAAAAGAAAAGCCTTTCGTGCCTGGCAAAATGATGTAACCTGCAAGGACAAAAGAGCGGCTCACTCCAGAGCCAAGGCGGACATCCAGAGCCGGGTGAGGGAGCTTAGGAACTCTTGGTGGACAGATAAGGCTCTGGAAATCTAGAGACTGGCAGACTCGGGTGACACCAGAGGCTTCTTCAGTGCTAGTAAGACCATCTGTGGTCCAAGCTACCACAGCTTAAACCCCCTGCACTCAAAAGATGATCACGAACTGCTGAAGGCCAATGATTCCATTAATGCCCGATGGAAAGAACACCTCCTCAATCGTGACAGCACAACTGAGCCAGACATTACCCATCGCATCCCCCAGAGTCCCTTCAGAGATTCCACATCACCACCACAATAATGCAGCAGCAACATCGATGGACTGGCCATGTTATCTGCATGTCCAACACACGCCTCCTGAACAAATCCTGTACTCTCAAATGAAGGAAGGGCGGCAAGCCCCCAGCGGTTCAAAGAAAAGCTTCAAGGACAACATCAGGAACAGTCTGAAGAAATTCCACATCACATCGAGCAAATGGGAACACATTGCACTGGACAGGCACTCCTGGAGGAAATCCGTGCAGGAAGGAGCCGCACGTCACGAAATGGAACTAGGCTGTGTCACAGAGACAAAGCGACAGCAACATAAGGAGAGAGAGAAGGGGGCTCTACGACTACCAACCACCACCAGCCTCCACTGCCCATGTTGCATCCATGTGTGATTCACGGATCAACCTCTACAGACCTCTGCAGACCCACACGTAGTTGACCCTATGGAGAGGAGAGGACGGTCATACTCGTTTCGAGTGACCGCCGATGATGGAGATAAAGATAAATAAATTGAAATGTTGGGCTTCTAATCATAACTGCATTCTGTTTTCACACTACATTATTAAGAAACAATCATCCTGGCAGGGTTACACATATCAGGAGTGCTAAACCCTAATGTACCTGCAGCTAATTTTGTGATCATTATTCCCATCACTGGTCCAACTTGGAATTTATATTCTGATGTAATTTAAGTAATATGTTTAATTCCCATTCATATAAACTCCCTAGTCCTTTGTTTAATACAAAACTATGCTTAATATTATTTCCTCGCAAGTTATATATTCATGTTCACTTGGCTTCATAAACGTAATTATTAGCGTGGCTTGATTAGATATGCTATCCCACTATTATACGCATAATTATAAGATGAGACAAAGATAAATTAGTTTGCGAAATGTAGTGTTACAGCTACAGAAAAAGTGCAGATAAAAGTGTCTGTTTCTCTACATAATTTTTGTGAAGTTTTGATAGGTTATTGCAGTTGAGTTGTCTCTAGAAGACACAGCCCGCTGGTTTATTATTGGAACTGCAAAATGCACCAGCACATGAGCTATGGGCATAGTTACAGAGTAATTATTATCCACCTGCAAGTAAACAGAGAAGTAAAGCAACTCATGATAAGATGTCCAGCATCCAACAGTTCTCAGCATAAAAGTAACATAGTTCCCTGGACATGTTGGAACATCAACATCTCAGGAAGTTCAGGATCTCTGCATTCTTTCTTCACTTACTTCAGGTATTAGCAGGTCTCTGTATTCTCCATGAACAAGACATTCTGCCTGCCAAAGAGAACACAAACCTCTGTTTCTGTGTTTTGGGATCATTCCACAGAACCTAACAGAAACATCTGCATGTTTTTCCACTTGGCAATGTACCATTGTATCAGGCAGGTAACAGATGGTACGCAGGTGAGAGTTGGTTAAATACCATTGGACCAGATCTTCTGCCGACTGGAAAGCCTGCTGGGCTCACCAACCATCTGGCATTGGAGCACATTATTTTTTTGCAAAGGGCAGCTGGATACATGCTTCCTTTAGAAACTTGATTCCCAAGTGATTATTGAGGCACAGGACAGCTCTGCCTCTGCCACAATTTCCACACCAAGTAATCCCCAGGCTCAGATTCGTTGGCTGCTCCTTAAATTAAATATTTGGGCAAACTGTTGGTGTTTGCAAAAATGTAAACCCTTTCAGGTCTAAATGATAAAAATATTAAAGTGAAAAATTAAAATAATCAAAACACGCACACAAAACAACTAAATGCATTTACAAAGTTTGAATTAATCTTACTTTGTTATGAACAGTCGTTATTTCCCTTTGATTTCAACAAAACTGGCATACTTGCATCAGTTTAACCTGCCATAGATTAAGAGAGCAGATTTCTCAGCCTATGATGAGAAAAATCTGAGTGAGACTGTGCTGCCCCATTGGATTCAATGAAGTCCACCAGCACAGTGCAGATGCGCTGGACCAACATTTAACTGCAATGGTCAGACTTCAGCCTCACCTTCAGTCTCACCTTGTGAAAGCCAATAAATTATAGCAAATCTGATAGCTTTTAATGGGAAGATTGTGACCAATATTGCCAATGTATGAAGAAGGGCAGCACAGCGGTGCAGCAGTAGAATTGCTGCCTTTCAGCGCTTGCAACTCCAGAGACCCAGGTTCGATCCTGACTACAGGTGCTGTCTGCACGGAGTCTGTACGTTTTCCCCGTGACCACGTGGGTTTTTTCCAAGATCATCTGCTTCCTCCCATACTCCAAAGACCTAAAGATTTGTAAGTTAATGGGTTTGATATAAGTGTAAATTGTCCCTAGTGCATGTAGGATAGTGTTATTGTGCATGAATCGCTGGTGGGTGTGGGCTCAGTTGGCTGAAGGGCCTGTTTCCACACTGTATCTCTAAACTAAACTTACCTAAAGGATCTCGACCTGAAATGTCACCTATTCCTTCTCTCCAGACATGCTGCCTATCCCGCAGCGTTACTCCAACATTTTGTGTCTATCATTGTTAATGATGACTGTCTGCTCCGCTTGTCCATCTCGTTTCTTCTACCTCATTTACTGACTATCATCCCTCTACTCCAAATTCAAAGAAAGGTCCCAACCTGTTTATACTGTAAATAGGGAATGGGTTTCCAATAACCTGCTTCTGTTAAAGTGAAACTGCTCCGCCTCCATTAGATCTCTGATAGGTGCATGCAAGGTTGTGTGATGCTTGAGGGTGCAGTAAAGTTACCGCTATACTTACCTTTTCTGCTCGAGGTAAGTTATTTAATTTATTGCAATATTTAATTCAGGAAAAAAGGAACCAAAAGGAACCTGCTGTTAACGTTTGTGGCCTCCTCCATGCACCAGGCTGCAGACATTTTTCTCTCATGAATACAGAAAATGAATCCCTATGCCCTCTTGAATGCTGTGAGACATCAGAGAATAAGGGGGCAGCAGAACCGTAGTCAAGATCTCCCTCTGATTGCTAGTGCAGGCAGCTGGAGGGATCCTTAAATTTCATGCTTCCAGAAATTGATTTTCCCATGTGTTGAGTCTTTTTGGTTGGTGGCTCCCCATTACCACAAGCCTTTAGGTTCCCAGAACAGTAGGACGTTAAAGTTCCCAATTACCTACATACCCGGTCACTAGAATAAGTTAACTGACAGATTAAATTATCAGTTTGTGCTTAGGATCGGGGATCTATGATGGCAAAAATCATGGTAGGAGTAATGATTATGAAGATGTGATGTATCACTAAATGCATAATTTTATATTGTTTCCAAGATGGACATATGTTTCTTTAAATAACTAATTGCAGAAAATCACTCTTTGTTCTATAAATTTGAGAGTCAAAAGTGTTTAATTGTCATATGTACTGACAATGGAACAATGAAATTCTTACTTGCGGCAAGATAACAGGCCCATTAATGCAATACACACATAAAATATAATAAGTAAAAAAACTAATGAATCAATGACCACAAAGGATACAAAGGATACAAAGGACATTTATTGTCACATACACCAATTGGTGTAGTGAAATTTGACTTGCCATTGCAGCACACAAATAAAGATAAGACACAACATTAAAGAATTTAACAATAAACATAAAAACATCCTCCCACAATGGTTCCCACTGTGGGGGAAGGCAGCAAAGCCCAGTTCACCCATAGTCAGGCCTATTGTGGCCTCCGCAGCCAGTCCAATGTTTTCAGGCCCTCTTGCCGGAAAGCTGGAACTCCAGGGTCGGGTGAATACTCTTCAGTGGCTTGGAAATGTCTGGACCACGATACCAGTCCAGAAAAAATGTTGTCCTAAGTGCAACCATAGAAGTTCATAGTTCAGGTTAGTGTTTTGTAGTGTTGAAGATCTGATGTTTTTTGGGAAGGAGCTATTCTTGAACCTGGTTATTACAATTTCAGGCTCTTATACCTTCTTTCAAATGAGTGAAATGAGAGCGTAGCTAGGGAGATGTGGGTGTTTGATGATATTGGCAGCCTTTCAGCCATGTCATATACATTCTTTTGATGGTGGGGTGGTTGGTACCTGTGATGGACCAGGCAGTATCTTCAACCCTCTTTGATCTCTTTCATTCCTGCGACTCCATTTAATTCACAGGTGTTATCTAGGCAAGTTATATGGGAATAACTTAAATTGCAAAAGGTCTGGTTGGAACTGATAATACCTTAGCTAATTTTATGTTTTACTCTTAATCTAACTCTCCTTATTTTCTTTCTTTTTCTTTTGCATTTTTCATTATGTATGTTACATTCAATTGAGACATATTTTGCAAGACTTAGTAATGACAGCATTGGTATATAAATTCAGGTCAAAGTTCAAAATGTGAAATCCGTTGTGCAATTTCTATTACAAATAATAGTGATAATCTTGATGATTAAACATTGCACTCCATTTATAAACAACAAAAAACATTTTCAAGAATTTTTCTCTGGAACAAATACACTTCAAAATACATTTATTTTGCTTTAAATTATTCCTCTGTTAAACACAGCATGCTTATTTTCTATTAGATGTATTTATCCATGGAATAAACAACTCTGTCATGGTAAATCACTAATCTCTGAGAAAAATGGTTTTCTTTACGATGGAAATAATGACTTCTTTGCAATCACATGTTAACTTTGAATGCTGGCTTCAAATTTATAAAGCTATTTGGAACAAATATACTTTAATGATTGGCCATTCTTTATTGGCAATTCAGCAATGAAACAGGACATCAGTGCTACGTTTTTCTTTCCAACATGATTTTCATACCCACGATATGCAATCACTCAATATGAGATAATTTAACCAGCTGCAACAATTTCTAAATTCTTCATTCTCCTACTGTGAGACCCTGCCAGGTAGAAGCCTGTCAAGCAGATATACCTTGGTAGTTTTAGGGGAGTTAGCTCTTTTATTGCCTGGAATTTGCATTTGATTGATTGCATGAGTATTTCCATAGCAATCTACTAAAAATCAGCACTAATGTAATTTGAGCTGCTGCCTACTCTTTGCTCTTGTTTTCAAAGAAAATCACTATGAAAGCATAAAACTGGCCACATTATTGCATGAATTAATCAACGTTGGTGTTTCTATGATCAATATTTGTCTGCAGGTGTTGAGAAGGCTGCAATAAAATGACGGATATTTTGGGCACAATTGATTTTAATATCACTAAGTAACAGACAACAGTATTTCAATATTAATGGAAATGGTTCTGGATAATTTATTTTAAAATAATTTTCAGTAATTAAAAAAAGCAGATTACTCACTGCTGGCAGATTGGCACTGTGATTAAAATTGCTTCCAATTTGCACAAAACCAGTGTTCACCTGTATTAATCAAAGTGCACTATTATTATTCTTAATGATATCAAGAAATGTTATATTTAAAATAGTTCTAACAAAAATCTATGTTAAAGTGCTACTTGATTGCATTGGTTGAAGGTAGATTTTGCATTTTATGATACACAAGTGAAGTGGAAAATGGAGATGTAAACACTTCTCAAAACTAGCACAAATTTGGGTTAAAATTGAATTAATTTGTCAAATTGAAACTCGTGGGATTCCTATTTCTTTACATGTAGGTGCAAAAATTGTAATTTAAGTGGTAGAGTCACAAGTTTTATAAACTAGCTCTTATATCCATCTGACGTTTTTATTTTAATTGTCCGAATATCTCTAATGTTGGCCCATGCATTGTGTTCACTGCTTCTCTAGTTAAGTCGTGGCCAGAGTACAGGAAGCTGAAATAAGCCTTGTCCAGGAATTACTTAATACCAGGTCTTTGCACTGTTTCCATAAATCTCTGTTGATTATTAATATAATGAGTAACATAAATATAAAAAATGATTAAATAAATGAAAAGTCATGACATTTATTCAGAGTGGCACAGTGGCACTCGATATAGCTCCTGCCCCAGATTCCCGGTTCAATTCTGACCTTGGATTCAGACCTCTGTGTGGGGTTTGCATGTCCACCCTGTGACCGCATGGGTTTCCTCTGGGTGCTTTGGTTTCCTCCCACATCTCAAAGACGTGTGGGTTTGTAGGTTAATTGGCCTCTGTAAATAGTCCCAAGTCTGTAGTGGGATTACAAGTGTGAACAGGTGATTAGTAGTCAGCATGGACTCAGTGGGCCAAAGGGCCTGTTTCCATGCTGTATCTCTAAACTTAACTAAACTAAACACTTGCATTTGCTATTAATCAGAAATATACACTGAATGGAAAAAAAAAAGATAAACTTAACTAATGTTTTAAATAAAACACAATGTGCTGGATTAATTTGGCCCATCAAGCAGTATCTGTGGAGGAAATGGATAGGCGCATTTCAGGTCCGGACTCTTCTTCTGAGTGCTTCCGACCCAGAACATCGCCAATCCATTTCTTCCACTGATGCTACCGGACATCTTGAGTTACTCCAGCACTTTGTGTTTTGCTTTAGGTTCCAGCATCTACAACCCCTCATGTCTTTAATGCTTTAAATGTTTGATGAACCAATTCAAATGAATGGGGAAGTTTAGTTGTGCCAGTTATTGCTGAGGAGGCAACCATGACCCCTCCGCTGTTCCACCATGGCATCAATGGTGTGTTCAAGAGCAGATGGGATGATCAGACACGTGTGCATCTGATATCCAATGTGTTTCCAACTTGCCCAGCATATTGGACCAAAAGCCAAGAGTGTACTGTCACCTACATTGAAGTCAGACAAATGTTTTTTTACTGACTCTTCATAACTAAACACGTGCATCCCAGACACAGATTTTTCAAATGTGCCTACATGAGAAACTTCACCAAAAATGCAATAATAGCCAAATTAAAAATTGTTTCCTTACATATTATTATTTTTTCTTTATTGCGGAACAAATTATTATGTCACATTGAATTCCATTTTTTTTTTGCCACAGTATGGCTCGACACAATATAATCATTAGGTCAAATATGACTGAAATGGCAATACAAGAAGTGTCACAAACATCATCATGTGAAAACCTCAACACGTGTTTCATTTAACAGGCATAACTTTATATTTGGTGCAAGTGATGATGACAAGGATGGATTGCACTTTTAGATCACAAAGAAACTGGACATTAATTTTAGACATTTAAAGATTTTCTGATTGGAAAATAAATTGCCAGTAGTCTTTATTGATTGGTCTGACTATCAGGAAAACTATATTTCTCTCCAGTTTAGGTAAATTGCAATTTCTCTCTGGCTAAATGAACTTCAAAGCTGTATACCATTTAATGATTTTACAATTGAAAAATAATTTGCAAGTAAATGCTATTGATTGCCTTAGCTAAAAGCAAAATGCCATTTCTCCCCAGTTCAATTTTCTGGTGTGATGTGTGATGAACTGAAACCTTTTGTAGTGTGTACTCACACAGCTGGCATGTTCTGACTCAGGTTTTTTCCTGGTACTAGTGATTTTGCTTGCTTTTCTGACACCCTGGGTTACCTTGTCCCATCTGAATTTCTTTACTGTTCAAGAAGCCTTTGTGCACATTTAAGTCATATTTAGCTTGCTCAATGCAATTACATGTAACTTGTCCACATGTTTTAAACTTAATTCTCTTGACATCAATGGAACTGGATCTGGAAAGTGGAATGTTTTCTAATTGAGCATTTTTCCGCTAATTTCATGGGGTATTTTTTTGCAGTCTTTTTCTGTTCATTGCCTTGTAAAATGTATGTGTAATTTATGTATGATTTATGTATGATTCGTGTGTGTTGTCTGAGTCCATTTGTCCGTGATGCTTTTCATTGCACCTCTACCTCACTGCACTTGTGCATAAAACAATAAACACGACTTGACTTGACTACAAAACTTAATTGATATTATATTATGTTTTAATATATAATAATAATAATAATAATAATAATAATAATAATAATAATAATAATACATTTTATTTATGGGCGCCTTTCAAGAGTCTCAAGGACACCTTACAACAATTTAGCAGGTAGAGGAAAAACATGTAAGGGGAATGAAATAAACAGTAGAGACATGACTAGTACACAAAGTAAAGACAGAATACAATTCAAAACACAATATGAGGCAATGCACAGATGAAAAGGGAGGGGGATATGAAAACATAGAAATTAGGTGCAGGAGTAGGCCATTCGGCCCTTCGAGCCTGCACCGCCATTCAATATGATCATGGCTGATCATCCAACTCAGTATCCCGTACCTGCCTTCTCTCCATACCCTCTGATCCCCTTAGCCACAAGGGCCACATCTAACTCCCTCTTAAATATAGCCAATGAACTGGCCTCAACTACCCTCTGTGGCAGAGAGTTCCAGAGATTCACCACTCTCTGTGTGAAAAAAGTTCTTCTCATCTCGGTTTTAAAGGATTTCCCCCTTATCCTTAAGCTGTGACCCCTTGTCCTGGACTTCCCCAACATCGGGGGCAATCTTCCTGCATCTAGCCTGTCCAACCCCTTAAGAATTTTGTAAGTTTCTATAAGATCCCCTCTCAATCTCCTAATTTCTAGAGAGTATAAACCAAGTCTATCCAGTCTTTCTTCATATGAAAGTCCTGACTTCCCAGGAATCAGTCTGGTGAACCTTCTCTGCACTCCCTCTATGGCAATAATGTCCTTCCTCAGATTTGGAGACCAAAACTGTACGCGGGGCTAAGGATAGGCAGAGGTGAAGATATGGGTCTTGAGGAGGGACTGGAAGATGGTGAGGGACACGGAATTGCGGATCAGTTGGAGGTGGGAGTTGGGGGTGGGAGTTCCAGAGCCTGGGAGCTGCCCTGGAGAAGGCTCTGTCCTCAAAACTGTGGAGGTTGGACATGTGCATGGTGAGGAGACCGGCTGATGTGGATCTGAGGGACCGTGAAGGTTGGTAGGGAGAGAGGAGGTCAGTGAGATATGGGGGGGCCAGGTGGTGGAGGGCTTTGTAGGTGAGGATCAGGATTTTGTAGGTGATCCAGTGGGAGATGGGAAGCCAGTGAAGTTGTTTGAGGACTGGAGTGATGTGATGCCAGGATTTGGTGTGGGTGATGAGTCGGTCGGCTGTGTTCTGGACCAGTTGGAGTCGGTTGATGTAGGTGGAGCTGATGCCAAGGAGAAGTGAGTTGCAATAGTCCAGTCAGGAGGAGATGAAGGCATGGATGAGTCTTTCAGCAGTGGGAGGTGCGAGAGAGGGTCTGAGTTTGGCGATGTTGCGGAGATGAAAGAAGGAGGTTTTAATGACATGGCGGATGTGAGGCTCAAGGGAGAGGGTGGAATCAAAGATCACACCAAGGTTGCGGGCCTTGGGAGATGGGGAGACAGTGGTGCCGTCGATGGTGAGAGTGGGGTTATTGATTTTGCTGAGTGTGCCTTTGGAGCCTATGAGGAGGAATTCTGTCTTATCGCTGTTGAGTTTGAGGAAGTTATGTTGCACCCAGGTTTTTATAGCTGACAAACAGGAGCTGATATGGGAGAGGGGGGAGTTGTGGGGGGATTTGGTGCCGAGGTAGATCTGGGTGTCATTAATGACATATGAAATTAAGACCAAATTTTAATAATTTACTATATGACAAAGAAAAGATAGAACTTCAAACAATGCTACATCTTTTAAGATAATTCAATCTCAGAACAAATTTCACAGTCGATGAAATGTTTATGAAGACTATTAACTTGCATTCCAATGAAGTACTCTGCACAAAGCAGGATGCCAGAAACAATGACACTCAGATTATCTTCATTTGGTGAATTGCTTAAGAATGTATGCTGCACGGTGTCATGAATTTTAAAACTCATTTTTGTGACTGTTTAGCAATAGCCTGAAATCAGCTGAGATCATGTAATAAATTCTGGATTAAGAACATTTAGTGTGTGGGGGGGTTGGTGGGGGCGCTGTAAGCCGGTAGCCCTGCCAGCAGCGTGATAGTTTTTTCAACTTTTTAAATTTTTTGAGTGTGTTTTAATGTCTGTTTTTATGTCTCTCTGTGTGTCTTGTGTGGGGTGTGGTGTGGGGGGGGGGGGGGGGGGGGGGGGGGGGGGGGGGGGGGGGGGGTAAAGGGGGAAACCGCTTTGGTCACCTCCTCCATGGAGAGGCGACTTTTTCCATGTCGCCTCCCCTGTGGCCTAACATCGAGGATCAGTGCGGTCATTCCCGGAGAAGCGCCCGGGGCTTCAGCTGCTGGTGCAGGGCGGACTCTCTTCATGGAGCGGGCGAGTCCTCGCCGGGGATCGCCGGAGGGGAGTGCTCCGTTTGCTGTCCCGCGGCAGCCTGAGGCCATGGTCTGCGGAGCTCCAGCTGGCGCGGCATACGCAGCCTGGGATCCCTCATTGAAGACCCGAGAGGAGAAGAAGCTCTGACCGCCGGCCCGTGGCCTACTTCTACCGCGGGCGCAGTGGGGACTTACCATCAGGAGCGGGGTCCCTCGCCGGGGACCCCTGGAGTGGAGCTCTGACCACCGGCCCTGCTGTCGGCGGTGCCTCTGTCTGCGGCATGGTGGGAACTTTAAATCTTCGACCGCCAGCCTGCAGCCTACACCAACCTGAAGCTGCGGTCTCCGGTGGGGCAGCACCAATTCAGGACTTACCTGGACTTTATCTGAACTTCTGGGCGCCCGCAGTGGCGGCAGCGGAGGGTTGACCACGGGGGGAAATGGAGGAGGACTGGTCAAATGTTTTGCCTTTCACCACAGAGATGATTGTGTTATGTTAAGTGGATGTTTGTGTTAAAAAATGTTATTGTGCTTTTGTGTGTTCTTTTTCATTGTACCGCTGCTGGCAAATTCATTTCACTTGCACTGTATGTTTTATAGTGAGGATTCAGTTGATTTTAGTCTTGGGTTTTCCAAAATGAAATGATAGAGAACATTTCTTAATTGATTTTTGAGTTTTGACATATTAATGGAAAGAGAGACATTTGCAGTCACGTCACTTTATCCATTTACTCTCTTGCATGAATAAAGAATAAGGATTGAACAATGTATCCATCTTGAAATGGAAACATGCCTTAAAAGATAGTGCCTCAAAATAAATCCCTGGTCAGCAGCACTAAATGCTCTGTGTGGTCATACCTGTGCTTTGAATTGGAATAAATTCGGAAATGAGAGTACACTTATTGACACATGTATTTAGTAAAGCGCATTTAGAGTGCCTAACCAGAAGTGCAGTTTAAGGCTGTACGTGAGATTAACCGATTTCTTTATAAACTTTCAAACTTGAGTTTTAAAGCAATCATCATTCACCTATATTTTACATTTGGGAGACTCCAAACCTCAGAGTGCTGAGCAAGAAATGAATCCTGCATTCAGAAGATAGCTCATCAATAGCTCAGTCTATCGAGCTCTGATTTGTGCTTCCATTCTGATGCACACGCCTGTAAATAATGCATGACCCTTGCGACGAAGAACTTCTCTATACACTGAAAGATTGACTTTGATTCTTATATTGCTCCCCTGACAACGACCCAGCTTTTATACATTTAAGTACCATGCCATAAGTAATTTATTGGGGATTTGTAAGAATGTAAGAGTCTGCTCATGATCATCAGAGCAATTTACTTCAGCAGAGTCTGAATTTCAGAGATAGATAGCCTTCAGTTACATTTGCAGAATATAATTATCAAGAAATTGTTAATACTATAAAAAAGTATGTTCTTACACTAGAAGTTGTTGACTTCAAAATTGGTAAAAAAAAAATAATAAGCACTGATTCTCAAAAGTCCCTTTCTGCTTAAGATAAAGAAAACAAGACAGTATTTGCAGGAAAAATGTTCCCGATGTTGGGGGAGTCCAGAACCAGGGGTCACAGTTTAAGAAAAAGGGGTTGTCCATTTCGGACTGAGATGAGGAAATTTTTTTTTGCCCAGAGGAATCAGGACATATGGGGGAAAAGCAGGGACGGGGTACTGATTTTAGATGATCAGCCATGCTCATATTGAATGGCGGTACTGGCTCGTAGGGCCAAATTGCCTATTCCTGCACTTATTTTTCTATGTTTCTATTGTATTACATCTTTGCTAAGTCTTTTTGAAGCAGCCTATAACTGACAAAGTTCATTGTGAAACCTGTTAGGTTGAAAATGTGCCAGCTAATTTGTGAATAGTAAATTTGTACATGACGATCATGTAATTATAACTAAATCATTCTTCAGTATTGTACAAGCTTAGAGTTTGTATTTAAACTATGTTGGACCTAAAATTATATATTTCTACCACTTGCATTTTAACAACAGATGACAAACTCTTCCAACTCTGTTAAAGGAACAATAATTTAAAGACGGGGTATGCAAATTAATATTCAGCAGTAGAACAAACTATCAGGAGATTTAAGCATTTCCAAGGTATTATGTAGTTCTCAGATAATTGACATAATTTGAACATGCATCCAGTCTAAATAATTTGCCAAGCAATTGATACATAACTGATTACCTATGCCCAGAATAGGCAGGGAGTACAAATGGTCTGTAGAATCACAGAAAATTCAGGAACCCTTTATGTATACTGGCTTTTATGTCTGTATTTCCATGTCTCTACAGCAAACACACATCCATGTGAATATCAGAGCTTACTTTGTACTTGTACTTTGTACTTACTCTGTACTTACTACACAACACACCTACAAACTTTTTATAAGGGGACAATCGAGAGCACATTAACCTACGGCATCACTTCCTGGTTCGGGAGCTGCAAGGCGTACGAACGGCACCAACTAGTCCGGATTGTGAAGACCGCCAGCAGGATTATTGGTGCTCCACTCCCTTTCCTGCTGGACATACACAGGAAGAGATGTATCAGCAGAGCCATCTCCATCATCAAAGACCCCTACCATCCATCGCATCACATATTCTCCATCCTGCCATCTGGGAAGAGGAACAGGAGCATTAGCTGCAAAACCAGCAGGATGCTCCTCAGCTTCTTCCCGCAGGCTATAAGACTGATAAACGGACTTTGCCCCCTGCCAAAGTATCGCGCACCAACCACCAACCTGGACACACTGCAGGAGAGCCACTGTCGTGCTGCTGCCGATCGGAACACCTGTTGATGTTTAGTAGAGAGTAGAGTGTTTAATTTGTTCATGGTATATGTATTTTTATTTCTATTTATTTTTTACTGCACACTAAATGGACAATGGTTGAGCACTGTTTTTTTGTTTCCTCTGGGTATGTGAGTACTCAGGAAAATGACAATAAAGATATACTATATATATATATATATATATATATATATTTCCTCTGCATCTATTTCACGGGGATATAGTACGATGCAGGGCATTTCCTAATTTAGCATTTTCAAGGGAGTACTTGAATCAAGATGTAACTTTTATGTATGAGTAAACCACTCAAACAATAAAGGGAACAAATAAATGCATTGGATCGGATATCCTGATTTAAGTTTATGCAACAAAGGAAAGGAAATAGTCAGTGTGATAATAAAATACATGATTGAAAAGGATGACTTTGATGTGAGAGACCACCAGAGATAAGATGCAAGAGACAGACTTGAATACAGTTAATGAGATAGGGGTTGGTTTGTGATGATACACTTGGAGATCTGAATATGATATAGATAAATGCCACATATTGGATGAGTGGGGATCAGCATGTTTCAATAGACAGACCTGGTTCTGATATAAATTGAGATTAACATAATTCAAGTAGAAACAATCATGTACTACTGTATAACAGAAGTCAATATACAGTGTGCATTTAGAGGGTGATTTGGAGATGTTACAGACATCATTTTGTGTGTATGAATCAGCATATAAAATGTACAGAGATTTGCATGTGGTGATGTTTAAAGCAAGGACAATTCAAGGATAATATTCAGGGAATAGAATATGGCAGGCACTGTTCAGTAGTTTTGTTTTAGCTATATTAGCTATTTTTAAAATGTATTGTCATATCATTATTTCATGAATAATTTATAATTGTTCTCAATAATCTTGCACAAATAAATAACATTGGTCATTTTAAAAGTAAATATGAAGTCAGTAGGTGTAGATGGCCAAGGCACCCAGCTTTATCACAGAAAATATAAACTTGTACACAGCCTCATCAAATTACTTAAATGATTTCCACACTTCCTGCAAGGACGGTGTTCACCTGCAGTCAGCCCTGGCTCTCATGAAGTGGGAAGTTGATGGGCTTGAGGCCCGTTTACTTCCCTTTTGCATCATAGTAAAAATACCTTTATTTATTTGTCAATGTAAACCCTTACTGTTCTACAAAGATTTTTTTTTTGAATGGAATTTGTTTTAATTCACTCACTTCCTGTCCTATTATGTTTAAGCATATTTTTTTCTAATGCCAGATTGATTCAACATTTCAATGGACACAATGGACAGGTTTATTCATATACAATGAGAGAAGGGGAGAGAATGGGGGGGGGGGGGGGGGGGGGGAGGAGAAGGGAGGAGAAGGAGTGGAGTGGACACTTTTGAGAAGTTTAATAAAGTTTAGCCGGCATTTTACATACCGGTAGGTCTTCCTGTGTCCTGAAAACTCAAATGAGCCAATCAGAATGCCCAGTCAGTGAAGAAGACTGCCTACGGCTGCCCTCGACTGCCTGTAACCAAATAACGACTCCACTCCACTGCACTATGTGTTAAAAAGAGCCATGCCGACCAAATTTTAATTGCGGAAAATTTTTCAATATGCTGAAAATGCTTCCGCGACCTAGCTGAGGCAGCGAGTATTCAGGAACTTCCATCAAGAAGGAGAGATCCAGCGACCTCATAGGACCTCCTAGGACCTCGTGTCGACCATGCTGTGAGTTTGATTCATGGGCAAACTCTTCTAAACTCGCAAATTAGGTCGCCCAAGTGGGACAGGCCCTTAAGGCAGCAAATCTACTGCTATGTAACCATGCCGCCTGAGGTTTGCCTGAGGTTTTTAATATATCAACCAGTCTTTAATGTACCTCCAAATCCTTGATAGGCTCTCAAACAGTCTGCATATGCTCTATAGTAGGTTACTTTGGCATGATGCCTACTGATTTGCCAAGCTGATTTAATGGTCTGTTTTTGCTGGATTGCCGATATTAACAATGCATCATATTTTAATGATGTTTCAATCTGCCAATGGATTAAAGAAGGTAACATCTGGAACTGGGTGAAGATAGCGTGCAAATTAAATGGCAAGTTTGAAGCCAGCATATCCCACGTAAGGATACAATAGACAGTAATCATAAATAATTGAAAAACTAATCTACAGCAATAATAGAGTGAGGTATGTGTCATTGATTTCTATTCTCAACCATAAAATCCTTTTAAATTAAAAATATAATCATAACTGCTGCATTTCCCAATGTATTTTCAAGTGTCAGCATTGACTCTTGAGTCATAGAATATTACTTGTAGGTACAGTAAGCAATTAAAATGATGTGTTACCTTTAAGTCCAAAGGCTGTTGGTGTGTGGATGTAAGGTAGTCATAGTGATTATTACATAGAACATTGTGTAGCATACCTGTCGGTACTGTGTACAGGTTTGGTCTTTGCAGTTAAGGAAAGCTACTCTTCCCTTAGAGGGAATGCAAGAAGTAGATTGACCATTTTTTTTGGTTTATAGTTCAGGAGAACAAAAGGTGATGTATAAAATTTTATTTGAGCAGCTCCGATAAAATGCTGAGAAGCTACAGTATTTGGCTGACTAGAGAATGTATAACTTATGCACCTGTCCCACAGTTGATTTTTTCGGCGACTGCCAGTGACTGTAGGACAATCACGGACAACAGATGGCGCAATGGGCTAAGTGTTCGGCTGGCGACCGGAAGGTAGCCGGTTCGAATCCCGCTTGGAGTGCATACTGTCGTTGTGTCCTTGGGCAAGACACTTCACCCACCTTTGCCTGTGTGTGAATGTGTGTGAATGTGTATGAGTGATTGGTGGTGGTCGGAGGGGCCGTAGGCGCAGATTAGCAGCCACGCTTCCGTCAGTCTGCCCCAGGGCAACTGTGGCTACAGAAGTAGCTCACCACCACCGAGTGTGACTGAGGAGTGGATGAATAATGCGATGTAAAGCGCCTTGAGTATCTAGAAAGGCGCTATATAAATCCCATCCATTATTATTATTATTAATGTCCACGACAATGTCTACAACAACCTACCTCCTAGTCGACGTCAAGCTATGGCAAGCTACCGTCAACCAACGACCCATTAGGACGTCCACCTGCGACAACACCTACGACAACCTACGACCACCTGCGACAAGCAATGACAAAGAAAGACAATTCAGTCAGCGGTACCTGTCCCCAGTTGACGTAGGCAGTCACCAATGGAATTCACCGAAGTCAACACCGGCGACAACCTACGTCATCCTGGCAACAACCTTTGTCATCCTGGTGACAGCACCTACTTCAGGCTACGATTGTTGGTGTCAAGTCCACGGACGGCGACTGTTGCTGAAAAGTTTTGGACATTTCAAAATCCAGCTGCGACCAGAAAAAAGGTACGACTGTTTTGGCGACAGAGGAGACCATAGAGGCAACACCCCAGCGCCCATGTGGTGACAGCCTTGTCTCCTGTAGTCGCCTAAAAAATCGCCTGTCGGACAGGGGTAGTATAAGGGAAAAGGGGATAAGGAATGAGCTTCTGTTGATATTCAAGACTGTGATCAACAGCTTTTTATGGAAAATGGGGTCAGATAGAGTTAAGATATATCCCAACTTTATTGATGAATAGATTTTCTAACCATTTCTATAGGAAGAATAGCAAATTATATCTGCATTAGCAGGGCCAGCTGGCTGTGCAGTGAAAACATTCTATGGCCCACAAACCAATATGTGTCTGGGGGGGGGATGTGGGTACAGGTGGCAGGGGGGGCATTGAGAGGCATGTTTTTCCTGATGTTAACCTAAAATCTTTTCTGTGTGACTTTCATGATTTTTCGTTATCCACAAGGCAATGACATCCATACTGTAATCACTGATATAGGCTCCACTGTGATGTATTGAACATTAGAAACAGTGCTCAAGCACTGTAAACAAGCAAATAACCTGCATTTGGAAATGATTTGCTGAATTACATGTGTCATTTCATGCCAATTGTATCTGGTTGCCTCAATTTTATCTGGTTGCAGATGGAACATTTCTGAAGTTGAGATTTCCCCTGAAATTTAAACATGTTGTAATTCAACTGAAATTAGCTTCCTATCTGAAGCCATATTGTAGCCATTCATGTGATGTTTGTCCACTCCATAACTTGATATAAAAAGTGTATCAAGCAGCTGACGGGAACAGCTGTCAGGATAGGGAGAAACGTGAAATGCTGCTTGTTCAGATCAGGATGGGGAGGTTCTGAGTAAAATGTATGATAGTTAAAAGAGGAAACTCCAATTTCCACTGCTAATGTGGTAAAGGTCTCATGTTAGTTACTAAAATCCCATGTCAGAATTTCTGCACGACATGTAGTAATTGTGATCTGGTACAAATCTAAGTAGGCAGGGTAAGTCAACAATCCTAGAATTTTTAACAATCAATATTTCTTTAGAAAAAAATAAATATAAATATAAATCTATGAGAGTAACTCGGCGAGTCAGGCAGCACTTCTGGAGGGATTGGATAGGCGACGTGTTGGATTTTGACCCTTCTCTAGACCCTGTTTGAAGAAGGGTCCTTACCCAAAATATATTTTATCCATTCCCTCCAAAATCGCTGTCTGACCTGCTGAGTTACTCCAACACTCTGTGTTTTGCTCAATATTGCAGCATCTGCAGTTCTTGCTGTCCTAATAGTTATTTAGAGATTGATAGATCTTTAGGTATTTAAGGAATCAATGAATTTGGAATTAAAATAGGGAAATGGGGCAAATGTATAACATAGTTCCTACTAAATGGTGGATCAACCATAAGGGGCTGCACGACTTACACCTACTTCAATTACCTATGCACATATCTCCTTATGAACTGCACAGCAGGGTCATGGAACGCCAGGGCCTACCTTTGCCCATATCTTGAGTATGTACTAGGTTCTAAAGATGCTGCCTCACAGCGCCAGAGACTCAGGTTCAATCCTGACCTCACGTGCTATCTGTGTGCCATTTGCACGTACTCCCTGTGACTGTGTGGGTTTCCTCCAGGTTCACCAGTTCTCCCCGCATTCCAAAGATGTGCAAGTTTGTAGGCTAATTGTCCTCTGTAGATTTCCCCTAGAGTACAGGGAAAAGATAGAAAAACTAGTTTGAATGGGCGATCAATGGTCGGCATGGACTCAGTGGGCCAAAGGGCCTGTTTCCGTGCTGTATCATTAACTAACAATAACAAAGTGTACAAATCAACACTGAATTATTTAAATCAGATAATGGGCACACTCCCATTCTTCCAAACAATACTGTGGGAACCTTTACATCCACCCAGGAAGTGTAGGTGAGACAATGATCTGAGAGACAATACAACACTTCTCTCTGGTTTTCACTGGAGTGCCAACACATAACCTAGGCCAATAACCTTCTTGCAGAGACAAGCCACAATTCAATTTCAGCAACAATGCTTCAAAAGTACTTCATTGGCTTTTATACATGTTGGGCTAATATAAGATCATGAGCAGTGCTAGAACATGCAAATACTGAATTTGGACAAAATACTTTCAAACTTATATAACTACTATTTCTATGAAATGTTGACATCAAATTAAAGAAAGATTTAAACAGGATGCTTTTCCACTTCCAGCAGCATTTGTTTGAGATTTGTATTGTGCTTGGCTGTTAATTGAATTAAATAACTTTGCTTATTACCTCTGTTTTCCACTGGGTGCTTTTGTCCTATTCGATTTTGTTTTGTCTTGTCTGCAGAGACTCTGGCCAATCAGCAATCAAATTTTATAACACTCATTTCATGCTTCTCAAGCAGCTTAATAGTCACTTACTTGGTCAACTAATAACCCAGACCATTAGTCCAGCTCTGAAGAGCAGGAAAGTGCATGGAATTATGTGGAGTAGCACATTTATACAGCTGGCTCTATTGCTTCAGTAATTTCCAGTTTAAGAGAGTTGTCAGATATATGCAGGCTAAATTGCAAACTATTGGGCCTGTCCCATTTAGGCGACTTTTTAGGCGACTGCAGGAGACAATACAGTCGCCACAAGGTCGCCACATGTTCGCGGGTGGTTGCCGGGGAGTCGCCTTCAGGGTGGTGAGAAGTTCCCGCATTCTGGAAACTAGTCACTGCCTCATTATGGTTGCCGTGAATTTTTCACCATGTTGAAAAATTAGCGGTGACTAGAATGAAGCCGCCATGGAGAGTAGCGAAAATTCTTGAGCTGTAGGTGGGTCGCCAGGAGGTCCTAATGGGTTGCCAGGAAGTCAAAGGTTCTCGGAGGTTCTCGTAGGTTGTAGCTGGTGCTGACCGGTGAATTTAATTGGCTCATTGGGGAAAAAAAGGTAAGCAGTAGTTTTCAGAACAAAGGATAACCAACCGGTAATGTTAAATGTCCGCCGAGCTTCACAGCCATGTACAGTATCTCTGGCTTCTTAAAAGTTGTCTCCACTCCTTCTCCCCACTTCTCGCCCCCCTCTCTCCCCTTCTTTTAAAGAACTTACCGTACACTGTGCTTTAGCCATCTTTTTACAGCACCAACCTTCCTGTTCATCGTGGTGTGTGTCTGTTTCACCTTAGCTTTGCACCATGTGAATGTTTTAGCTCCCCCCGCTTGCCCTGCCCCCCGCCTGTATAACAGGCTGGTGAAGGAAGTGATGTGTTCCACTCTGACAGTCGCCGTTCCAGTTGTTTTTTCAGGTGACTGCCAGCAACTTGACAGTCACTGGCAGTCCGCTGAAACATTGTCAAAGTGGGACAGGCCCATATGGCCTAAATATCTGGGAAATATTTTACTGAAAGTTAGATAAAATCCATCTCAACTGGTTTGAAAATATTTGAATTTGGAACCAACAAGAGAACCAGACTGTGATTTACTAATTATGTCTAAAGTTTGTGATATAGAACACGATTTAAACCATTCTGTACAAATTAAGGGCCTGTCCCACTTAGGCGATTTTTCAGTGGTCTGCCGGCGACTGTCAAATTCGCGGTACTCGCATGAAAAACTGGGAACTGGAACGGCGACTGTCAGAGTGGAATATACACACACACACACACACATACACACACATCGCAAAGGCGGGGGCCAGAGAAAGCGGGGGAGCGCTATCTGAAATTCACAGGGTGCAAAGCCAATGTGATACAGACACACAACCGCGATGAACAGGAAGGTTAAGATGGCTAGCACGGTGTACGGTAAGTCCTTTAAAAGAGCGGGGAGGGGAGAAGGGGGGGGAGAAGGGGGTGAAAAGGGGGGAGAAGGAGTGGAGACACTTTTAAGAAGATAGACAACTTTTAATAGGCCAGAGATACACAGCTGTGATGTTTGGCGTGCATTTAACATTACCGGTTGGTTATCCTTGGTTCCGAAAAAGCGTGCTTACGTTTTTTTTCCTCAATGAGCCAATGATCCATTATCCTTGGTGGGCGGGTTCAGGTGAATTCCTTAAAAAAACATAATCACTGTATATCACGCACTAATATTCTACGGATAAACCTTTAAATATATTGCTGAACTATATTTCATATCCATATAACAAAATATATAACAAAATTGCAATTCTATAATACATTGCTATCCTATATTTTTAAGGCAAAACTGATGGTTCTAGCAGCTGGTCAACCAACAACTGTCAGAGTGGAACACACTCTGTTCCACTCTGAAGTGGAGCTTACTTTCTTGAACACATAATTTTGTCGATTGCATGAGTATTTTGGATGTATCAATATTGGATAAAGGAGAATTTGCTGTAGTGCATGATACTAATACAATGTTTGCTGTCAGTGCTTATAGTAAAGGTAATATACTTCCATGGAAACCAAATCATCTTCAGTACACAGGAAATATATTTTTTAATATCACATCACCTTTTTGTTTATTGAAAACCAAAAGCAAATCTTAATGTAAGAAATCTGAAGTAAAACCAAAAATGCTCTGCAGGGCTGCAGCATGTGAAAAGAGAAAAATAGAGTTAACCTTTCATTGGAAGCTGGAAGAGTCAGAAAGGAAACAACTCTCCACAGATGCCATCCGAGCTGCTGAGTAATTCCAATGTTTTCTATTTTTATTTAGCTACTAAATGAGTTTCACTTAATCACACAAGGAGCATTCTATGTCCAGAATTACAAACTCAGTAAGAATACATTTGCAGTCTGGAAGCTAACATGAAGTGTCATCAGCAAAAAAAATCTGCACTGATATCCACATAATCAGTAAATCCTGGTCTAAATTTGATTAGATATTGGGCAAAAGACGAGAAAGAGTTGGAATGAGGCAGACTTTTTTTTCTATTTCAGTAAAATATTTCCTGCATAACTTTGGCGTTTTGTGAGGTGTGACCCAGATATTTTCCATACTCTGGATAATGAGGAGGGGCGTGGAAGAGGTGAAGAAACCAATTCACTGAACCAGCTGCTCAGGCATAGTACAGAATTGAGGCATCTTAATGTCATATTCATAATTATGGGATGAATCCACCATAATAGAAATATAATCCACAATGATAAATGCATAAATAACAAATCTAATCTAGGTAAATCTAGATGCATGATTACACATGAAAATCTAGAAAATGTTCTCCAGGTGGCATTGCTCCACCATGACTTTTATTTCAATTTATTTTGCTTTTTGCTAACCATTAACATATGTGAAATGGAGTCATGAAGTGTGGATACAGGCCCTTCGGCCCACTAGGTCTGCACGTATTATCTAACCCCCATTCAATCTCATTCTCCACTTATCAAATTAAATTCACACCACATACCCACTAACTGTTCCAGATTTTACCTCTTGTATGCAAGAAGCGATTTGTAGTGGCCAATTAATCTACCATATGCACATATTTGGGATGTGGAAGAAAACCGGAGTTGTCAAATTATGCTTTTATAGTCACAAGAAGAACATGAAAACTCTACGCAGACAGAACTGAACCTGGGATGCTGGAGCTGGGAGGCAGCAGCTCTACTAGCTGCACCACTGTGCCACTTGCATCTTGGGGCATTCTTGTACTTGGATGATGGATACAAATAAAGCCTTTCATCAAAAGCCATGGCTTATCCAGTTCACAAAATAACCTATTTAAAACTGTATCAAAATGCTAATTACAGCTAAGCACCCTGTAAGTTAAATTAAAATATACATTTTTATTTTTAAAACATTATTTTTTTATCCCTTCATTTTTATGTATTTATTTCACTCTATTTTGCTCTGATGTAACAATGGATTCAGCACTGACCTATGCTTCCTGCATCAGAGTCAGCCCTGTTTATCAATTATACTTTGACCTATGAAGCTGAGAAGATACATAGCTTTTTTGCACTTTTGCACAAATCAACATTTGCAGCAATGTCAATTGCCTGCAAGGAACAGCAATGTGCCCGCATGCACAATGCATTGGTTATTTTACACTCCTTTATATTGGTGGAATCCAATGTTTTCAAAGAATTCTCACTAACAAGTCACAGACTACAGTGTGTGATTTAATATCTGATCTTCTCTCTAGGAATGCAGCAGTCAGTTAAACACTATGCTGACAAGACCAAGAGCTACCTACAGTTTCATGCATCTACATTAAGAAATTGTATAATACAAGAACATAGGGATAAGAGCAGGTTCAGTCTGTATTTCCCATTGAGTCCACTCAATCATTCAATTTGATCATTCATGATCTGTCCATTGGCTTCAACCTCATCTTCCCCTTTGACAGCTGTAATCCTAGATTTCCCTATAGTCTTAAAATCTCTCTTATCTCAACTCTGAATATGTTTAATGGTCTACGACATGCTATAGGATGGCTACCTTTACACACCTCAGTATGTCTCCAAATTATGTGCTACTTTTGTGGTATTGAGCCCAGCCGCAGATCGGTGGCTTGCTTATGAGAGGCTGAGATTGACTTAATGCTGGAAACTGCAAATGAATGGACAATCCATTAATCTGAAGAGGGTTGCTCACTCTGTTGGTAAAGGAAAGTAAAGCTAAATGGCTTACTTTATGTTATACTTTATATTAATATTTTAATTATACAAGCTTTCTTCATATCTTTTTATTTTAGATAATTGTTTTATTTTCATTATTTAAACTAATATCTATAGCTTCGGATGATCGGAGACATTTGAAATGTTGTTCAAAGACTTCGACAGGTGTGAAAAGCTCTGGTTATTCCAGAGGCAGAGCCTCAGGATATACTGCCTGAAGTCTACACAGCACTCAGAACACAATCCATCTTGTCAAACATCAATCAGTAGCAGTCAATCAGCCTGTGTGGCCCTCTGTGTTTGAAACAACTGCATGCAGGTTTGAAACAACCACATGCATGTAATGATACGAGTTGGTTTTTGAGGATTTAGCTCAATGATTGGGGAAAGAACATTGCAGGGTTACAAACATCTATGTTTATTATTGTAAAACACAGGAAAAGAATTGATAAAGCAGCAAATCTCACTTTATTGCACTCATCAAGTCTTCAGTGGATAGTAGCAATGTGTGGCACGGCATTCTACACTTTGGGGACCCTTGCATGTGTTGGCTGGTCTGGAGAACTCAAAGGTCCTGGCAACATTCTGGATCCTAGTCCAAGGTGAAGTCCACTGAGTCACTCATGGCATACACTTGTATACTTAATAAGACCACAATTCTTCCCTAATCTATAAACAACAGACAACTATGTTTTTAAAAGTAGGTATCCTTCTTAGTGATGGGAACAGGAGTTATTCATAATATCAGGATTGAGCTAATCTTAGATGTCTCCAGGAAGAAAAGTTTGTCTTGTCTAACTAATATATGGCCTGAGGCCGCATGATCTGAGACCTTATGATTTATCAGTTCTTCCTAGTGAGCCCAATTATGTTTTCTAGGCACCTTTCTAAGTGAGCCTGCTTACTTGGCATTGGGTCTGTTAGTAGACATCTTCATTTAACCTGAAAGTCCTGTTTTAACCCTTACATTACAGCAGTGGGTCTTAATGAACTGAATCAAGGAGGATCGACCTGTTCACTCCCTCTCGGACTTAAATAATTCCAAAAAGTTACAACTCTGAAGAAATTGTTCATCATCTCTATCTTATGTGCTTGAATATTAAATAGTGTCTCGAAGAACAACACCAGTTGTAAAGACGGAGAGCCTTCAATAGTTTGTGCAACCATGTTCAGACAGACATGAAGATCCACATTGGCTTCCTCCTGTGCACTCCACCATGACAGAAACTGGTCTTCAGTCAATCCTATTTACTCCATGTGATATCAAAAAGTGGCTGAAATCTTTGGATACATCAAAGGCAATGTGATACGACGACACAAATATCTCTGCTATAGTATTGAAGACTTGCATTTTTTAACTAACAATACCTATAGATATATTTTTACAAATACAGTTAGGTGTTTGGCATCTACCAAACCATGTGGATACTTGCCCTTGTTTGTTCTGTTCACAAGATACAGTCCAGCTAATAACCACCCAATCAATTATTTTGTTTTGAATCATCCACAAAGTGATGCACGTTGTTGTTGACATCATTATCTTTAATAATCTGAACATCAATAACCAATTTGCCTGGATCACGTGGCAAACAGCTTAGGTTCACACATGGCCAACAAGCTGACTTACAGGAGTGAGTGAGAGTGGCATGAATTATACTGCAACAAAGGAAGGTGGTTTGGGTTGTCAGGTGTTAATTACCTCAGAAACGGGAAAACAAAACAAAATTCCCCAGGAGAGTTTTCTGCTCCCAACCAATCTCGGCAGCTTCATCAGTGGCTTATCTCCCATTATAAAGTCTTAAATGAGATATTTGATGATCATTGTGGGAAATGTTAGCTTCCATTTTTAACTCCATGGCAAATAAAGCAATCAGTGTTTGCATGCACTGAGGTTCAGACAACGTTCAAACTTTCAGGTATGGACTGATAAAATGTTTGAGCCACGGAGGTACCATCTCCAAAAGGAATGTTTAAGAAAGAACTGCAGATGCTGGAAAAATTGAGGGTAGACAAAAATGATGGAGAAACTCAGTGAGTGAGGCAGCATCTATGGATAGAAGGAAGAAGAGTCTCAACCTGAAATGTCACCTATTCCTTCTCTCCATAGATGCTGCCTCACCTGTTGAGTTTCTCCAGCATTTTTGTCTATCTCCAAAAGGTTAGATTCCCTTGATGTTTGATAAAATTACATGGCAAAGGCCATTATTACAAACATCCTGGGGTCAAGGAAAGAGCCTTCACGTCGTGGCCCTGTATTCTCCAATCTTTCCACCACCACGCACAAGAAGCACAAGAAGCACAATAAGCGCAAGACAGACACGTGCAGATGACGAGAAGTGTTTTCATTTCTGGCTGAATAACTTCTAATCTTGTGTGTGGCCTCGGTAAGAAGAAGATCAACATCTTTGGATTACTATTGGTCAAAAAATCGACTCCATTCCATCCATGTAAATTCCATGTCTGCAAGAGGAGGGCAGAGGCTACGTATCCTGTTGCAAATTACTTACATCTTGGCAAAAAGCTTTTCAATCATCAACAAGACACAAGTGAGGAGTATGATGCATTCTCTCCATTTGCATACATAAGCACTCAAGAAGCTGCACACTTGGAAAATTGTCTTGGAAAATTGCAGTCTGTTTGATTGGCACCCCGTCCACCACCATAAACATTCACTTCCTTCACCACTGCTGTAAACTATCAAGTATTACCTGCCACCTTTCAGCTCTAACATTGGCTGCTCTTCCTCACTACCAAATGTGTGATCTCTACTACCAAAAAGTACAAGGTCACAGGTGTAACAGAACACCATTTAGGTTCCTTTCAAGTCACATACCATCCTAAATTGGAAATTTATTGGTGTGCAGTTAAAATCTTGGAATGTCCTACCAACAGTACTTTGGTCGCATCTTCAAAAGTTGTGCTATAAGATATCACTCCAACTTTCTTAAGTACAATCCTGAATGGGAAATTGATCTTCGACTTGCCTGTGACATGAACATCCTGAGAAAATTAGATAAATAAAATTTCTGAATAATGGTCATCTACCATATCGTAGCACTCATTGACATAAGTTTAGCTGAAGGTCACTGCAGAAACTCAACCTTCAAATAATGTTCTAGAGTCAAAGGCAGTGAAATTTGATTCTCATCATATTTAGAGGGCCATGTAATAAAAACATGAAAAATACTTTAACAATCATCCCCATTTTCTATGCATTTCTACAGATGATGGAAATTATGAAGACTTAATATATTCAACCCATAAAGATCAGCACTGACATCAAGATTTATTTTTATTAAACATAGGGTTGGCCATGTTGAATAAAGTCCTGAAAATGATAAAGGGATTGGCTTGGTCAGATTTTGGAAGTCTAACGAAACATAATGCCTATAAGCTCACAATTCAAGTTTTAGGTTAGATCAGAGAAAGTATTCCCTTTGTAGAAAGGTATTATCCTCTGGATCAAGGTACCAGAATATGTCAGTGGTTTGGAGTTGTCTTAACCTTTTAATAAGGAAATTGTCAAATTCCTGAGTGAAGTGAACATCAAGTTATAAGTAAAGTTGAAAGTTTGTTGTGATTATGTAATAGCCCTGTCCCACGGTACGAGTTCATTCCAAGAGCTCTCCCGAGTTTGCCCTGATTCGAACTCGTCGGTACTCGGGGCTCTTGTGGACATTTTTCAACATGTTGAAAAATCTTCACGTGTCTTCCCGTGCTTACCTTCCATTAGTGAGTCTTCCCGATTACCTGCCGTTAACGTTACGAGCCGCTAGTGATGTCCCCGAGCTCCGACGTACCCGCTACGTTCATTCTCCGTGCTTACCACAAGTTTGATTTTTTTTAAACCCTCGGGGGAGCTGTTGGAATGAACTTGGACCGTGGGACAGGCCTTTAAGTTAAAGATAACTATTGGTTTCTGGAACTTCCTCCATTCTTTATGGGCTGCATTATTTCTGACTCTCTTTTATAATCAGATTGTGTATTTTGGTTGGATGAGCAATTAACAAGATCACATTGAATGGCAGAACCATTTTTCTTTGCTCTTGTTGTCAAATTGTCTCTTTTTTGTTAATATTGTGCCTGTGCAATTATTTTTTTTCCAAGTGGGTGTTTAAAAGGCATGGAGAATCAATTTGCTTGGTTATTGCACGGATATTACATTGAAGTTTCAGTCCATTATGTTGGATACTGACATTCTTCCACTTTTTACAATCCTATCTATTAACCATATTGTACAGCCCTGTTCTCAATTGGGAGACTTTCTCATAATTTCTAACAATCAAAATAATCTGTAAAGGGCATCTTAATTCATAAAAAAAATAATGCACAGAGTTATTTGGAAATATATATTGAACATTATTTGTAAAACTTTTAAGATTCTTTTTTTTATTCATAAACCTCACAAAATTAATATTTCTTGTTTCTGTATATTTTTCCTTAAGATGAATGTTAACTGAATATGTTAAAATCAGCATGACGTTAGAGGCAAGCTTTCTTGAATATAGCACTGAAAGCTAAAGGGAAGTGACTGGATAATCTGCTTAAAGTATGAAGATAAAAGTCGAGTGACAGAATCATTGAAGCAAACCTGAGTATTAAAGACAATTCATCAGTAAACTGAGAGCAGAAAACCATCACCAGATTTCTTTATTTCATGTATGCAGCACAAACATATGAGGCCATAATGGTTTGGAAATTAATGATGGTTTAGCAATCACAGTATGTTATGGGGTGCTCTGTTCCACGTATAGTCCAGTCCATTTGCAGTGATGCAGCTAATAAAGCCACTGTTTCAAAATGCCAAAAACCCGTAATCAATTCTGACGCCAGGTTCTGTCTATATGGAGATAACATATTCTCCCTGTGACCACTTATGTATAGTCCGGGTACTTAGTTTAGTTTCAGTTTAGTTTCCTTTCGAGATACAACATGGAAACAGGCTTTTCGGCCCAGGGAGTCCATGCCAACCATTGATCACACTAGTTCTATGTTATGTCACTTTCCCTAAATATTAAGGGCTATTTACAGAGGCCAATCAACCTCTGTAAATTAGTTTTTGGGATGCAGGAGGAAAGCGGAGCATCTGGAGGAAAACCATGTGGTCACAGTGAGAACGCACAGTGTGTTCCACACAGACAGCACCCATGGTCAGAATCAAACCCTCTCAAGTTTCATCAGACTACCCAGATCCCAAGGATATGCTGCCTGGTAGATTAATTAACTAGCCCACCCTCTAACTCCATGATTCTACAGTATTATCCATGGAGCTCGGTCAAATGTATATTTACATTGGATATCTTCCTTTGTTTGTGAGGCATCAGATCTTTCAAAATAACCAATGACTATAATTTGTCTCTGAAAGTAATAATGCAAATCAACGGCCAATAGCATTTAAATATTGTATTTCTGATTATCACAGTGCTACAAATCTACCAGATCTAAAACATAGCCAGGGAATTAAAATAAAGATCTACGGTCATACATGAAAGGTGGTGAAAAATTAATTAGCTGATAAGAAACAGAGTTTCCTTCTCAATCAATGCACATGATTGCTAAAGGAAAGACTAATGTGTTACAAGCTTTCTCAATCAGAAATGCAGAATAGGCATCTTCCGGAGATCCCGATGGCAGCAGATGCCAATTTCCAAACATTTTGATTCCTTCCACGTGGGAGCACAGAATACACAAAATGAGACAGGACTAGACAGAATCTCAGATCGCTAATCCTCATCATAACCTTGCTCTAAGAGAGCTGATTGCAGAGGTGGGTGACTGTCCTTGACATGAAGGCAGCATTTGACCAAGTGTGACATGAAGTGCGCTGATAAAACAAAAATCAATTGTCATCAGAAAAAAAAGTACTTCAATGGCTGCAGTCATATCTTGCACAGAAGGGATATAGTTGACCAGAAACAAAACTGGACTAGCTATAAAATCACCAACAGGTCAGAAGCTTGGTAGTTTCTAATGTACGACTCATCTACTGACGCCCCCATGGCTTTTAAACCATCTACAGAACTGTGTGCATATTGGAAAACATTACACTTTTCAAGATAAGTGCAGCACCAATCACTCTCAAAAACCTGGTCACCGCAATAGCCCATTGTTAAACCTAGTATTACAATGTGTATATACATTTTAAAAATTGGTAAAAGTGAAATCATGTTGTAAATAAAGTTTTAAACAATGATACAATATAAAGGAAAACCATTTTCTAACAGATTTTTAAATGATCTTTCAAAGATTGTGAAATCTTTTAATATAATTGATGTTTGCATGTTGCTTAACATTGGCGATTGCTTTTAACCCACAATGATTGATCATGTATTGCTGATAAACAACTACAGATGTTTTTTTCTCATAGACCCATGGATATGTGACTTTAAGATGATTGTTGTTAAGCTGGTTTAGAAATACAGCGTGGAAACAGGCTCTTCGGCCCACCATACCCGTGCCGACCAGTGATCCCCGCACATTAATACTATCCTACACACATGAGGGACAATTTACAATTTTACCAAGATAATTAGCCTACAAACCTGTATGTTTTTGAAGTGTGGGAGGAAACTGGAGATCCCTCCGGGATCCCTCTGAGAAAACCCACACAGATCACGGGGAGAACGTATGAACTCCGTAATCATGGTGTTTTGTTCTTGAATCATAAGTAAATGCGTTGGCCCACTATGTCTGCACCAAGTAGCCAACACTCATTTACTATTTTATTATCAACACATATCCATTAATTTTCCCCAGATTACATTGCTCAATTATCATATCTACCAACATGTTTTGGGATGGGACTGAGGATTGGGGAAGGAAACTAAGCTCCAAGGGGAATTCTATGCATATCGGGGCTAACATGCAAACCCCACACAGATGGTGCCTGACACCAAGATTGAACCCAATTCTGTGCACTGTGAAGTGAACTAGTTCCCCGACTGTGCCACCCCACTGTTTCTACTAGCTATGATATATTTACAATTATAGAGCTGTAAACAGGAGCACAGTAGTTAGGAAAGAGGAGCGTGCTTCAGCAATACATATATTTAGTATGGAACAACAATCCTCTATACATTATTTTGATAAATTCATCTATCTGAATTAGAAACCAAGAACCTGCATAGTTTCAGCTTTGGAAAACAAACAGTGTGGTGCAATAAAATATCAAAAGACATTTAAAAATTCTTAAATTACTGGTAGATTTGAAAATGTTGGAGATATAAAATGCAATCCTAAATGCATGTCTCCTTTTGTTAACTCAATATGACTAAATTTGGCATTTGTTACCATTGCAATTTTGGCATATGGTCAGTTGAATTTTCAGTGTCATAATGTGATAAAATGCTGACAAAATTGTACTTTGCAGTGTTACTAGCGGTAGAGTTGCTGCCTTACAGAGCTTGCAGCACCAGAGACCCAGGTTTGATCCCTGCTATAGGTAGTTTGTATATTCTCCCCGTGACTGCGTGGGTTTCTTCAAGATCTTCGGTTTCCTCGCACACTGAAAAGACGTACAGGTTAATTGACTTGGTATAATTGTAAATTGTCCCTCTTGTGTGTATGATAGTGTTAGCGTGTGGCGATCGATGGTCGGGAAGGACCCGGTAGGCTGAAGGGCCAGTTTCGGAGCTGCATCTCTAAACTAAACAAAACTAGGATTCATAGAGAAGAGAGCAGAAATGGTGTCAACAAAAACGCTGAAATGTAATTTTTTTCAAATTGCTGTTCCATTTTTGGTTTGAGTGTTCTAGTTGGAAAATGGTCAAATAATATTTAAGGAATGTATCTGGATGATTATTTAGGCACATCAGAGAGAAAAATGTGTGGGAATTTTATCAAAGGCAAAGGGAATAAGACTAGTGGGGTTACTCTATTTAGAGTTGACATGAACTAGATGGATTGAGTGGTAATCTTCTACATTGTAACAACTTAAATTACAGGAATACCAAAACAAATATCCTTTCAAATATATCTTTGTTGGTAGCAGATAGCTGTACATTATTAAATCCAGGTGTATGCATTTATTAGCTAAACCACATAGATTTGTAAAACTAACATTAATTCCGGAATTTCCCATGTGATGTCCACAAAATGAAGTGGCACAACCCTTTGGGGTGTTGTCAACCCTCGGTCCCCTTACACACAGTTTCCTTTGTTCAAACACCCAACTGCAGCTCTAAACAAAAGTGCAGTTGCATTTGTGTGCTGAAGACTAATTTCAAAGCTCACAGTAATGGTAACATCATAGTCTCAGCGATTGCACAGTGGGTGACTACTTAGATGTGCAATGATTGAAGCTTAAAATATTAATACTCTGGATGTGTTTAAATAAGAATAATGATGGCATGACAGTTTCAACTTTGCATGTTTGAAAGCTCACAGTGGTACCATTGAAACACTCAGCAATGTCGCAGTCATTAAAATATTGAACACACTTCAGATGTGTTACACATTGGGGCAGCAAACGGAGTTGAGCTTTGAGGTTTTATTCAAAGCTTGCTGTGCTATCTGAGAAACATCACAAAAAGACAAATGTTTCGAAAGTCAAATGATAAAATTCCTAAATGATTAATTATTCCAAAAAAAGGCAGGTGGTCTAAATTAGATGATACCCAAAAACGGGTGCAAATATCTCAATAGGCAACTAACAAATTTTGATTTTGAATTTAATGTTGATTGAAATACAGGCAGCATGTTGTCATATTAGCATGATTGCTGCACGCGGCTCACGCTAACTACTTTGTTATTTGGCAACACATATCAGCAGGTGTTTCAGAGATCATAACTTTCCAGTTCAATTTAGAATAAGATGCCATGAGATTGATCCAGGGTCAATAATGATAGGTTAGGTTTAAGGTTAGGTTTGCTGTTATCACATGTACTGAGGCACAGCGAAAAGCTGTGCCTTGTATGCTGTCCAATCAGATCAGATAATACGGTTCATAAATACAATCGTCAAAGTGAAATATAACAGGGTGGCATGGTGGCGCAGTGGTAGAGTTGCTGCCTTCCATTACAGTGGAGGAGTCACTGTGGTGGATGTTTATGTTAAAATGTATTTTGTATGATTTGTTGCTTTTTATTGGTATGACTGTATGGCAAATCAAATTTCTCGTATGTTGCAAAACATACTTGGCTAATAAAGTATGATTATGATTATGGTTATTATTATCATTACGATAGACCAAAGGGGAAAGATGCAAAGTGTGCAGAATATAGTTCTCAGCATGTACAGACTGTGCATTCTCCTTTGTTTTCAAATTTAATTTCATTAACTTCAAATAATCCAAAATTATGAAATGAAGTGGGACATGCTGTTGTGACTATATAGCACTACTGGTCAGGCATAAATCTCTAGGCTTCCTCTACATTTCCACGTTAGCTTGTTACCCTAAAGAGGGGGTGCATGTTCGCTGGAGCAGCTACAAGTAGTCACACAGAAACTGAACCGGAACTAGGAAAAGTCTGAAGAATACACCACATGAAAGGGAGTAGATCTCAGAAGTTTAGTCATAGAATTGGATTCTTAGGGAAACGGAGAAGGAGCCTAGATGTTTGCAACAACAAAGAACTAGAAGGCCTCCACACAAAGCTTTAATTCTTAAATGAAATGGAAGGTGGTCATTGTAGAATTCAATGTCCAGTATTTAGTATTAAAAAACAATGCAGAGCGACAGTAAGCTGAATGATCTGCACAAGTGATGAATCATTGAATCCATCTCCACATACCACATGTGCCAACTGGCTCAGACATTTGTCAATTCATCACACATCCATTACTCACCAGCCAACAGTCTTGCAACCAATATGTTGCACTGCACCATCACACATTTAATACTAACGTAAGCCTCATAACCACATATCACAGCCGTTACAAATTGCAAGTTGTTCAGCAATGATGATCACTCAGATAGCACAGCTATTGTAAGCACAGCTATTGTACTTCCCTTAATGGACTACTTGGTGCACAAGTAGTGTTAGCCAGCAAGATCAGGCATGAGTATTATGACCTTTGCTGAGAACTTATCTCAGTGACAGAGATGAATCAATTGAAGATGATGGCGTCCTCATGATTTTGTTATTTTTGACTTATTTTCTACTAATTTACAATGAAAAGTTGTTGTAATTCTGAATCTCTAACATGCTTTCTGCATACCAAAATTCTACCATCGTGCATTTTTTCTTTCAGATACATAAGATGAGAAATCTGGAGCATCAATAGAGTGATAATGAATATCTGCCATAACACAGGACCACATGTATACCCAGATACCAGAGGGACAGTATGTATGCATGTTGATACATTGGGCCAGCAAACAATGCAGAGTAGTTCAGGTGTCAGTGTGTTTGTAGGGAAATAGATGCAGAATGAGAACTTAACGGTGCATTACAGAAGAATGCAAATAAGTATCTGTAAAAAAAATATGTTTTGTGCATTAAAAAAAGTCTAATATCAATGTCATGGAATGTGGAAGAGTTCAGCTCCGGACAGGCATAGTGTTCTGCTCAGAACTTGGAGCCCATCTTTTACAAGTTTGGCAGAACATACGGGTGTCGTAACCATGGTGTTGCAGCTGATGGATGATGTCACAGGTTGCATTGCAGCACCAACTGTCTCCAGCAGTATCGTAAAGCTGGCCTCCTACAAGGTCAGCTCACTACTGCAAGCTGACGACTACAAACTGCTCACACCTTGACTTCAGTGTTCAAAGGAGTTTGCAGAGAGGCTCAGCATTCCAACAATTTGCCTTTGCTTACTATTGCAGCTATATCTGGGAGTAACTGTTTTATAGAGAAGATTTGATGTCAGAAAAAAAATCCCTCGGCAGTAATAAACCCCAGAGACTTTACCACCTTGAACGACCTGTGTGAACATTAAATATTTGTAGAATTCTAGAATATTTGTAGAATTCTATCAGTAGGCAGACAGGTAAACCAGTATTGTAAATAGTTGATGATCATTTAAGTAACATTAGTGGGTTGGTGGAGGGAGGATGTGGGTGGAAGGGAGAGTGGTATGGAGGGAAGCAGTAGGGATTGTACAAGGCTGAGTAAAGACCTAGGCTGACACTTGCGCTGCAAAGTGTTGGTACTGTCTGGATCATCATGATTACACTTTCACTGGCAGTTAACTTCACATGCAAAAATACATTTGCACATGATGTGATGATGTCTGGTGTGATCAGCCCAGACGGAATTGCATGCATAGAAACACATATTTAATCCCTGTAGTACAAAAATAACACATGCTGCTGTGTTTATAATTATGTGCAATGCTCTTATAATCAAGGGCTTACCCAATGGTTATGGGTGGGTCTGCCATGTGTGATTTATTAATGACAAGATAGATTTCTGTCTGAAAGGATGGGCATTCTTCCATTCTAACGAGAATGCAAATAATGAGAAGCAAAAATCAAATGGCACTTGATGTTTTAGCTTAGTTTGTTCCTTTTTGTATCTGTGCAGTCCTCAAAGAGACAAAAGAGGAAATGAGAGGTTCTGTTTAATATTACATGAAGTCCATTATCCTGTGAATCTGAATGTGAGCTTTGGAGAAAACATTAACTCAAAGATCAAAATAGGCTTGAGTCATGGATCTGGAGATTGCTTTCATTATCAATGCAGGTGGAAAATATTCTCACTAATGTTAACAGTGTTTGTCTAAATGGAAGCATCCCCAAATGGAATGATTAGCATATTTAAAAACACTATTTTGTATTTTTTGGGTACAGCTTAATGATCATTTGGATTGCTCCATTCATCAAACATTTCTGATTGGGAGTCTGTATTTTAGGAGCAGAAAATCACATGACAATGGTTCACAAATAAATGGTTTAAAGCAGTAGGAATCTGCTCAATCTATTTTGATGCACATGAGAGAAGAATCTCTCTGGATATATAGTAAAGAAGAAAGTAACTGTGTTTTCGAGGATGTAACTAGTCGAGTGGATATGGGAGAACCAGTGGATGTGTTATATCTGGACTTTCAGAAGGCTTTCGACAAGGTCCCACATAAGAGATAAGTATACAAACTTAAAGCACGCGGTATTGGGGGTTCAGTATTGATGTGGATAGAGAACTTGCTGGCAGACAGGAAGCAAAGAGTAGGAGTAAACGGGTCCTTTTCAGAATGGCAGGCAGTGACAAGTGGGGTGCCACAAGGCTCAGTGCTGGGACCCCAGCTATTTACAATATATATTAATGATCTGGATGAGGGAATTGAATGAAACATCTCCAAGTGTGCGGATGACACGAAGCTGGGGGGCAGTGTTAGCTGTGAGGAGAATGCTAGGAGGCTGCAAGGTGACTTGGATAGGCTGGGTGAGTGGGCAAATGCATGGCAGTTGCAGTATAATGTGGATAAATGGGAGGTTATCCACTTTTGTGGCAAAAACAGGAAAGTAGACTATTATCTGAATGGTGGCCGGTTAGGAAAAGGGGAGATGCAACGAGACCTGGGTGTCATAGTACACCAGTCATTGAAAGTAGGTATGCAGGTGCAGCAGGCAGTGAAGAAAGCGAATGGTATGTTAGCATTCATAGCAAAATGATTTGAGTATAGGAGCAGGGAGGTTCTACTGCAGTTGTACAGGGTCTTGGTGAGACCACACCTGGAGAATTGCGTACAGTTTTGGTCTCCTAATCTGAGGAAGGACATTCTTGCCATAGAGGGAGTACAGAGAAGGTTCACCAGACTGATTCCTGGGATGTCAGGACTTTCATATGGAGAAAGACTGGATAGACTCGGCTTGTACTCGCTAGAATTTAGAAGATTGAGGGGGGATCTTATAGAAACTTACAAAATTCTTAAGGGGTAGGGCAGGCTAGATGCAGGAAGATTGTTCCCGATGTTGGGAAAGTCCAGAACAAGGGGTCACAGTTTAAGGTTAAGGGGGAAGTCTTTTAGGACCAAGATGAGAAAAACATTTTTCACACAGAGAGTGGTGAATGTGGAATTCTCTGCCACAGAAGGTAGTTGAGGCCAGTTGAGGCGGCAGGCGCGGGCACACCGCGACGCCCTGTGTCTCCCTTTCAAGGGAGATGCTAAAAATGCATTTCGTTGTCTCTGTACTGTACACTGACAATGACAATTAAATTGAATCATCGAATCATCAGTTCATTGGCTATATTCAAGAGGGAGTTAAATGTGGCCCTTGTGGCTAAAGGGATCAGGGGGTATGGAGAGAAGGCAAGTACAGGATACTAAGTTGGATGATCAACCATGATCATATTGAATGGCAGTGCAGGCTCGAAGGGCCGAATGGCCTACTGCACCTATTTTCTATGTTTCTATGTTTCTATGTAAAGATGGAGTTCGTGTTTGGAATTTGTCTACAACAGCCCTGTGAATAATGCCATGAAGGGATTAGGGTGAGAATGACAACTTGATAACATGTGATGAAGGTGTTATGCGGATTGACGGAGCAAGCTGGGCCTTTACTGTTCAGAATTTAGTGTAGTGAGAGTTAATTTTATAAAAACATGCACAGTTTTGGGAAAGCTTGCAATGGTACACATTGACAAGGTGTTTCATTTTGTGAGGGAATCTGGAACTGGGCATTGTTTCAGAAACAAAATGGAGTTATCCACAAGAGGAGACAAGAGGAATTTCTTAACTCAGAAGCTAGTCAATCTTGGAATTTTCTACCCCACAGAGGCCGAGTCTTTGATATACTGTATTCAAGGCTGAGATAGATAGGTTTATGGATTTGAGTGAATCAACGGCTATAGTCAGGAAGGTGAGTTGCGGGAAAGACCTGTTCAGGAATTGCTCATAATGTTGTATGCTGAATGTTCTTGGATTCTAATGAACTCTATTAAAAGCTTTGTATTCTTAATAGGACAGAAAAGCTGAGAACCCAAGATTACCATCTGAGGATGGAATGCAACATTCAATTGTTTCCTTTTAGTTACATTAAAGTGCATGTAATGCTTAACATCAGGGCAATGAAGCAACCAATTACCACTGATTTTGTCAGCCTTCTCCTGGAAGCTTTCCTTCACATATTTACACAAGGGACATGTTCACAAGAGACTCTGTATATAATATAATTACATGTACAATGCACTTGTCATTATGATTGGAGACTGGCAGATGGATAAAACAGCATGTCATGCCAATAAAATATAACTTGGATAATTACGTTTTTAGTTTTATGTGCCCTTGTAGATCATAGGAGCCCGATACAGTAGTTGCTAAGATCATTCCTATTTGAAAAGCTCCCATAAATCCTGTTGAAGTTGGTCATAACAGATCTTGTTTCAGTGAAAGCAGCTGATGGCAATGTGCCTCTTTCTCTCCTTTGCAGTAGGAGCATACCTTGAAACACTCTGAATGTTGACCATAAACTAAGATCTTGTCCTCAGAAAGCTATTCTAACCTTACTATTTCCTCTAAAAAGGCCAGAGATGAAGACAAAAGTCCTACTAAGATTTCACAGAATACATTATCATAAACCTTACAGCAGTTCCAAGATAACCAACAGAGTGATAGGACAAGGTGGCACTGGGTGGAGTTAGGACAAGTTCAGGAGATATGATTGCTGGACTGAGGGTAATGATAGATTTGTCTTGGCTGTTGTGTCTAGAACTAAAATTCTCACAGATCCTTCTTTAAAAAAACACAACAGACTGGCCTGCAGACAACAGACATAATATCAGGCTATTCACTGCTGACAATTGTTATTACCAAGATGTACAAGATTTGATAAGGTCCATTAACTGGTGAATATAATTCTGCGTTTTGAAGACAGATCAATTTAGTAACCTTGTCAGTAAAAACTCTTGGGGAAACACTACATGATTGGATCCCTGAAATAAATCCTTTTTATTCCATGGTTGTTTCTTCTACTTTCAAACAAAATATGCAATGAATCAACCACATGTAGAAGGTAGATGAAAATGCTGGAGAAACTCAGCGGGTGAGGCAGCATCTATGGAGTGAAGCGTTAGGTGACGTATTGGGTCGAGACCTGTTAATCCTGGCTAAATTGGAGCAGCTAGGACTTCAAAATGGGATTATGTTTCAGGGTTGCTGGGAGATTTGGTCAATTTGGAATTGCTCTCTGCAGAGCTGGGACAAGCTGCGGAAAGGTGCCAGAGTGTCTGGAGCTTAGATACAATTTGCAAGCAAAGAATGGGAATATCTGCAAACCCTGTCAATTTGGTGCAAAATGCATAGAATGGATTGGATGGCTGAAAACCAGACATACACCTTGTAAATAGTTGTAAATAATGTTGCAGAGTTTGACTTTGCCAAGTGTTGATTGGATGAGGTGCTGAGACTTGTCTGGGTTTTCTGTAAATCAGGGTAAATGTTTCTAAGTTGGCTTCCTCTCGAAGTCTGTTTTGAATACAATGTATTGAACTGTTGTATCATTGGGTTAGGGGAATGCCTGTTATGTATGGGGTTAATCGATATCTGTAATTGGGTTATTGAGAGACCACCCCCATGTGGTTTAGCACCTCGAGGTCCAGGGACATATAAAAGTCCACGATCATGAGGCTCAGGGTCGATCTTGTGGGAACGTTTGGGACTGCATGAACTTCTGGAGTGTCTCTGTCTGAGCGAGGCCTAGGGGGCTTGAACAGGCAGATACGAGGATCGAACCCGCGGTGGGATAGGTACAGTAGTTGATCTGTAACGCGCTTTTGGTAAAATAAAATTTAGTTGTTTCAAGTGCTTGATTCAGTGTTTTAACTGAAACTAGACTAGGGGGAAGCTTAGAAGCGAGCAATTATCAGACCCTTTTTCAGACTTCTTTGACCCAAAACTGTGTCTATTCCTTCGCTCCATAGACGCCGCCTCACCCACTGAGTTTCTCCAGCGCTTTTGTCTACCTTCAATTTTCCCAGCATCTGCAGTTCCTCCTTAAACCACATTTTGAAGGTGTATTTCACTGATTCCAGGGACTGCTCCCTTGCAGGCCAGTGACCAATCTGTTCTAGTGCTTGGAAGCCGTACACATAGTTTATAGTGCTGTCCCTTTAGTCTCTCTAAAGAGCAGGATGTGTGTCCTCTAACCATTCTGGCCTGTGCATCAGCATAATGCATGCAGTTGTGGAAATCTTCATTTTAGGATTCAGGTGGTGGAAGCTAAAGGTTCCTTCAATCCAAAAAATGAATTTCGGCACGTGCTTCCTAATCATTCTATGATGGAGGCACCAATCATAACATGTAATGTTGAGACATATTTTATATATTAACACTACAAGGGAACAATATGGTAAAACAGTTCTGTAATTTTATAAAATTATTGTAGTTACATTGCAGTTGTATGTATGCACTGTATTGGAGTGTCACTGGCACTTTGGAAAAGCATGGAGTTATTAGAAATAGTCAGCATGGCTTGTGCAGAGGAGATCATGAGTCACAAATCTGTTTTTTGTGGAAGTGACAATGATGATTAATGAGGGAAAAGCTATGCATGTTGTATATACTCTATGAACTTAGGAAAGCACTTAACAGGGTCCTGCATGGTAGGCTGATTCTTGGATTAAGTCTCATGATATCCATGACGCGTTGCTAAATTGGATGAAGAATTGGCTTGATCATAGACAACAGAGAGTAGTGACAGAGGAGTGGTTTTGACTGGAGGTGTGAGATCATTATGGTTCTGAATGGAACATTTCTGAGATATCTGTTGTTGGTCATATATATGAAAGAAAATAATGAAAATGTAGATAGTCTAATTAGTGAATTTACAACTGATGAAAATTGATTGCATCATGAGGAAGGTTATGAAACGATACAGCAGTGTGAGGTGATGGTTTTTAAGATGTAAAATCATACAGTAAATAGCAGCATTTGGGGCATAGATGTACAGCGGGATCTGGGGATTCAAGTCCACAGCTCTCTGAAAGTGGCAACATGTGTATAGGGTGGTGTAAAGGCTTGTGGCATGCTTACATTTGGTCAAGGCTAGTGTAAAACTGATTTTCTTGTGTTACAACAATGGATACTTCAACATTGTACTAACATTTAGTTTCTGGAATGCCAAACAGGCATTACAAACTGTGTCTGCAATGAAAGGGCCTGAATTCCAGGATACACCAAAGATTTGTCTTTGTATGAAGAACTACCTAAAGTGCAGTTGCCATGGAAACTACTTGGAAAGTGGGCATCCAAAATAATTGTGGTGTGCAGTGTAGTAGTAAAACTCCATATTGAAGAATGGATTTTTAAAAACTTTTGCTATTAGCCTAGAAGTCATATATCAGTAAATGATACAACTAGGACTCTTTGGTCCATGGGAATATTACCAGTCTGTAGAACTACAGTGTCCTTCCATGCTGCCTCCTGTTGTCCATGTGAAGGAAACAATAGTGTGTGTATTGTGTGCCTTTATGGAACTGATCATCAGGCATTGCTGATGATCCAGGGATTGAAAGGAAAGGAAAATAAATGTAGTTGTGAAACAGATGGCCAAGTTAAGCCTGAAATTTACTTTTGGATGATTAAGGTTAAAATTGACTTCAAATTTTATTTTCAAATCACATGAGATTGTATTAAAGCAACACATTTCAATAGTTTGCATAGATTAATCCACAGCCTTTATTGTTTCAAGGTGAATTTGTGTGTGAGTAATATAATTCTGTGCACTGACTCTAGCTTCAATAATTAATTTGATGCTATGAATCTAAATTAATTTAAAAACAATGTGATTGTGTAAATCATACCCAGACCATTTTATAACAAAATCGTTAAAATCACCCAAAATTCAACTGTTAGTAGATTGGGCATTTCGAAAGAAAATATCACACCAAATGTAAACAAATCGAGAAGTAGCTATGTGCTGGTTGCAAAGAGAATGCAGTTTTTCTTTAGTTTCATTAAAGTGATAGTTGCTAATTAATTGTTGCTAGATTTTCTGGTGCAGTGGAAAGATATGAAATTGGCGATAAATACATTTTGATTTAAAACTGAGATGAGGTAATTCAGGGTTACTTTCTCCCATAATCTTGCAGTATTGTGATAGCTATTTTAGGCTGCTATACTGTATGGATATCAAGGTTAACTTGGAGCAGGCCACACTGTTTCCAGAAATTATATCTAAATTAGATCTCTTCAAGCAAAGAAACCTCTGCGATGCTTATAATGCTTCACAAGCTGCACACAATGTCAGGCTGCCGTGGCTTTCATTTCAGTCTGTAACCATGAAAACAGAATAGATACAGAGCTGTCAAGCTAATTATTAAATATTCTTATAGAAACAGTTACACAAGCAAAATGCACAGAAAATGACATACTGTAGCAGCAAAGATCAACACACTTGTACTTCATCTGCCATACCTCATATATTTCTCTGATGTTGTCTTCCTTGTGGGTACTGATCAATGCAGATTAAAACACAGTATTATCTGAAATAGATATGCAGGAGTAACTCAGCTGGACAAGCAGCATCTCTGGTGAGAAGGAATGCGTGAAGTTTTGGGTAAAAACCCTTCTTCAGACTGATGTCAATGGAGAGGGTGGTACATAGATAAGGAAGTGTATAGATAAAGGAAGTGTAAGGTATGAAAATGGGACGAAGGGATAGGAGTTCAAGGAAAATGTAGAATAGATCATTGTTAGCTGGGAAAAGGCAACAATAAAGCAAACAGTTAAAATGTGATCGGAGACGGTAAGACTGGTCAGAAAACTGGGAAGGGGTGGGATGGAAAAAGAGGGAAAGCAAGGGTTACTTGAAGTTAGAGAAGTCAATGTGCATACAGCTGGGGTGTAAGCTGCCCAAGCAAAATATGAGGAGTTGTTCCTCCAATTTGTGCTGGGCCTCATTCTGACAATGGAGGATGCACAGGGCAGAAAGGGCAGTGTGGGAATGTGAGGAGGGAGTGAAAGTGTTTAATAACCGGGAGATCAGGTAGGTTAAGGCTGACTGAGCGGAGGTGTTCAGGTGAACTATCGCTGAGCCTGCGCTTGGTCTCGCCGATATACAGGAGTCCACACCTGGAACAGCGGATATAGTAGATGAGGTTGGAGGAGTTGCAAGTGAACCTCTGCCTCACCTGAAATGATTGTCGGGGTCTTTGACAGTCGAGCAAGGGGGTAGAGGGACAGAAGTTGCATCTCCTGCAGTTGCAGGGGAAATTACCTGGGGAGGTGGTGGTTTGGGTGGGAAGGGACGAGTTGACCAGGGAGTTGCGGAGGGAACGTTCTCTGCCGGAAGCAGAAAGGGGTGGAGATGGGAAGATGTGGCTTGTAGTGGGATCCTGTTGGAGGTGGCGAAATTGTTGGAGGATTATGTGTTGTATGCGACAGCTGATGGGGTGTAAGGTGAGGACTAGGGGGACCCTGTCCCTGTTAAGAATGGGGGGGAGGGGGAGCAAAAGTGAAGCTGCAGGATATCGACATACTGAGAGCTTCATCTTTCATGGAAGAGGGGAACCCCGTTCCTTAAAGAATGAGGACATCTCTGGTGCCCTGGTATGGAACACCTCATCTTGGGCGCAGGTACGGCATAGACAGAGGTCTACGTCTTATTATCTGTATCTATATTATCTGTATTATCTTATATATATTATATTACATATTATAATACCAGTATTATCTGTCTGGCCAAACAGATAAACAGATGAAACACATGCAAGGCTTTCTTGCTTCTTCTGGAAGGATTGAATAATTTATTTCTCAGTAGGACAGGCAGAGGTCTTGCAGCTTTGGTTCTGGTGCAGAAAATTGCTGCAGCAAAGGAAGTGTGATTGAGATAGCTGAGAAAACAGCCCTTGTACTGTGGTGACTGCAATTCTTTATGAATAAGAATACAATAAAAGGAATACTCAATTCTTCAGACCGGAGGAGCATCCAACTTGAAACACAAAGCTGCCTGACCCGTTGACTTCCTTTAGCAGTTTGCCTTTTGCTCAAGATTTCAGGTTCTACAATCTCTTTGGTCTTCATAGAAAATAACTTTCTGATCTGTTTTTTAGTTTTAGTTTTAGAGATGCAGCATGGAAACAGGCCCTCTTTCGAAATTGGTTGACCCAGCTCTTCCTCCCATGCTCGCCTATAAATCTCAGAAGGTGGAGTGTCAATATTTAGAAGGGTATTATAAATGTAAGATATCAACTTGCTTGTATTGGCAAGTCTATTCAGCCAGTCATCTAATATATCAGGACCCATAAGAGAACAATCTTGTGTATATATTTCACATCATCTTGAAGTTGGAGATATCTAATAAAAATTATTGGCATTCAAATCATATTTCTCCTGCAGTTCTTGAAAAGAGGAGAGAGTCCCCTTCTGATAGAGGTCTCCCACAGTATTGATTTCCTGATTCTTCCATTGAACAAAACCACATCCAAAGTAGATGGTTTAAACGAGGGATTATTTGCAATGGGAAGAAGGAGAGACATGTTTCTCAATTTAAGACTGAGTTTCAGCTGTTTCCAGATACGGATAGTACTATGTATTATCGGGTTTTGCACGTACGTTGACTTATTCAGATATATTGGAGATAGGAGAATAGTAAGATTAAACGAGAACTTACCAGTTAGAAGTTTGATCTTGATTTTATGAGGAATTACGATGAGCGATTACGTGAAGAAGGGCCATCCGTCTGCTTGCGCGTCAATCTTCAAAGCAGCGGTGTTAAATCACAGATAAAAAGAAGACCTGAGAATAGTAAGATTGTGAAGAAACTAGAACTTTCATATGACCTTGATAGTATGAGGGTGGGAGCGGTGGGCACGTAATCGCTCATTGTAACTCCTCATAAAATCAAGATCAAACTTCAAACTGGTAAGTTCTCATTTCCAGGCGTCACACACTGAATGGATTGACCATGGATAACCATTAAAGCATTCAGACATTAAGTAGTTAAGTAAAGACAATGATGCTTTAATGAAAGAATAGTTTTAAGAAATAGTTACCCCTCCCAACCTTGGGGGGGGTACTAGGGAACAGAACTTAAAATGGTACGCGCAAACACCTCCAGTCCGGTTATGGGTTTGTTATATAACGGGTGGACCGTTATTTCATTCGTCCATACTGCAGCCACTAGGATGTCGTCAAGGGGCACATCCTCTTGCTGCCGACGTAAATGCAGCCCTGGTGGAGTGAGATTTAACCATATAAATGTTCACTACTACTACTGCCATTACCTCCTTTGACCATCTGGAGATGGTTTGAGTTGACACGTTCTGGTGTGGTTTTTTATGGCTGATGAGGACCGATTGTTCTGAGCCTCTGAGGTTCTCCGTAACTCTCAGATAGTGGTATTAGTATGTTACCACACACACACAACCATTGGTCCTCTGGATATGCCAAGAACTGGATATCCATCCCTGGCATTCCTGGCCTGCTCTGTTTTATCAGGTTCCTGATTACGAATGTTATGTTGTTCATATTGGTGGTCATGTAGTCCAACCGTAGCTTAGTTCCATGCTCACATCCCATGTGTCCGTGTACCCTGGCCTTGGAGGTATTCATTTGTAAATTCCCTTCATGAATTTTGTTGTAAAGGGGTGCGTTCCTATCGACCCGTGCCCTGCTTCCAGCATCAGATAGGAGGAGAGTGAGCCTCTGGCACTATAGATTGCACTATAACTTTGTTTATAGTTATAGTACAGAGTTGATAGGAACTCCAAGACATCCGTTATCCGAACTGTGTTGTATTTGTTCGGACAGTCCTATGCCTTGAAATGGCCTCCTCAGAATCTGCAGACCAACAAGTTAATACGTTCATGTAGTGGATGATTACTCCCTGTAACTGGGTTCACTAGGAGGTCCCTGCTCTTGGGTACAGCCATAACGGGCTGGACTATAGTTCCCAAATTTTTTTGGGGACCAGGCTTGAGTAGGCCAATCTGGCACTACCAATATGCCTGTGGCTTAGTCTTGCTTGATTTTGGTCAAGCATCGGTTTGTGAGACAAATTGGCGGAAAGCATACATAAACATTCCTCCCCAATTGAGGGAGAAAGCATCCACTGCCTTTGCTCCTGGATCCAGCTCGCAGGACACATATCTGGGTAACTGATGGTTTAGTCTAGATGCAAACAGATCAATATCTGGTAAGCCATATCGTGTCATTTTTTTGTTAAATACTGTCTGATTCAACATCCAGTCTGTGTTGTTATTAAACATTCGTGATCTAGCATCTGTCACCGTGTTATATCTACCTTGTAGATAGACCGCTGTTACCCAAATATTCCTCTCGATACACCAGTGCCAAATGAGGTTTGACAATCTGTCGTAAGATACAGATTTTACACCACCCTTGTTAATGGATATACGCCACCGCAGTGGTGTTAGCAATCTGAATTTGAACAAGCACCGGTTGCATATTGCTACAGAAAACCCTGAGTCAATATTGTGCTCCCAACAATTCTGGGTAGTTTGCCAATTTGGCCTGCATGGAATCTGAGTGTTCATTCCTTTGCTCGTTGTAAATTCTGGTAATGCAAAGGCCCGTGACGTACTGCTGGGTATGCAGCTACTATTTGCCAACTACACTCTTGTTTGCCTGATAGATGGCTAGTATTTGACTATCAGGTCATAGCAGGCTTAATTAAATATTGTTGTTTGCCCCTATGCAAAGTCACCAACATATCTACTGTTTTTGATAGTAAATTCTAGGTAATCAATTACCCTTGTAGGTGTCAATTTTGATTTAACTGGATGGATGAGGTAACAAATTCTTTCAAACAGGTTTTTGGTTTGCTTTGACTGATGCTTCTGCCAATTCTTGGTGACTCCAAAATGAAAATGTCCTCCAAATATGCCATTACTATGTGGTTCTGAGACCTTTGTAGACCCAGAATTGGTTTCCGTAGTTTAGTCAATAGTCTAGGAGCTGATGTCAACCCATTTGGCAGAGCCATGCCATCCAGTTAAACTTCAAATATCTCCTGTTCTTTGTGAATAGACACCAAATAGTATGCATCTTTGAGGTTGATGCATGCCATGTGACCACTTTATAGGAAGCTCCTATAAAACAGTTGTTTGACCGTAAACAAAAAATGCTGTTCTGAAAGTCTGTATTGCACAAATGAGTTAAACCTGGATGAAGTGACATCCTCCATCTGTCACCTGTCCTGAAAGGCAACCCTGCCCAAAAATACTGGGCCTGCCTTGAAGACAACTCCGGTCCAAGTTCCAAGTCTGCTTGGAACCTATGTATGTTGTGCAGTAAAAATAATCACATGTTATTATCTGTTTTTTAAAACAAATCTGAAATTCATGTTATTGTCATTTTGAACAAAAACACAAGAGTAAAATTACCAACATGTAACTGGTCCACAATCCCTTGTTTCAGTAAACCCAGACCCACCTACCTCCATGGCTACCGGTGGTCTTGTGGTAAGCCCAAAGGCCCCTGATGCGGGTTCCTTTTCTCTCCTTGATTGGAAGTAGGACTGGTAGGGAGTGTGGATTCCATGTTTCTCTTGACCTCTGCTTGGGTCGTGGTCTGAAAACCTCATCATACCGAGCATGCCTTGTAGCACAATTCTGGCCATAATTCTGAGTCTGCCTTGAAAGACGACTCTGATCATATTTCCGTGCCCAGCTTTCAAGCTACCACCAGCTTCAGTGAACCGCTTACCACCTATGGAGGTGTGGGATGTGTTGTCGCCTACTGATGAAGTTTTGCTTGTCGTTGGTACATTGATTGGTCCGACAGCTTTTGCTTCCTTCTTCTGGTCTTACCTGAAAAGAGGATTCGGCGGCTGGTTTCTCCAAAGTCACCCTGAAAGCGCTGTTCCCTTGCCGGCATTTGTAGCGTGCGGATATTCTGCTAACTGCTGGGTTTTGAGGCCATATGCATGTGCTTCAGTATGTTCCTACTTTAAATTTGAGATCAGTTACCTACTGATCACTCACACTCCCCTCCACTGAGAGTGAGATTTGTAGGCAGCCCTGAAAACAGGTGCTGCCACAGGCCCCTCAGGCTACCTGCGCTGACATGGCCCCTCCAGCGGACCTAAATGAGATTATTGCTTTGGTTCAGTCTGAAACTGACCGCGAATGCTCCTCTCCTCAGAGCAGGAGACATTTGCTAGATCTCTATCCAGGGAAGCATCCAGTGGAACCTGGATGATTGCAGAAGTACTTCTTTTCTTTTGTGCTTATTATTCATTTAATGTAAGGCACTTTGGTGTCAATGTGAGTTAACTTAAACAGTGATATATAAGTAAAATATACATACTTACTTCCTTTCTTCTGCTTGTCCCTGGGAAGGTTCCCCCCCTCCCTGCTTTTGTACTCTGATTCAGAGTGGTTTCTTCCATATGTGCTTCCCTCTCCAATGGGGAAGACATTGGGCTGCCCCATGAGCGCGGCTCCCGGTACTGCCTGCTGTAGGCCCCGGGCTGACACAGTTCCCTCCTTTGGAGCAGGTCATTGTTGGAGCAACATCTTCAAAAAGTTGCTCCATGTGGGAGAGTCGTCCTCAGATGCTCTCCGTTCCCTTTTCCCTGGACTCAACCGAGTCAACGGGTTTGTTTGACTTGCAGGTGGATTTACATCCTGCCGGGACCACCAATGGAGCTCCTCCTCCTACAACAAGTGTCCTGCCGGTTCAGCTGCCGGCGCTAAATGTCGGGAATAAGACCGTCGCCCGCTATTGGAAATGCTGCGGTCTTCGGCAGCCAACTTCCCCGCGGACCATCTCCTCGACATCGGGGCCCTGAAACTACAAAAAGCTTCAAGCCCGAAAGAATGCAGGTAAGTAGTTCAACTTTCCTTATCTGCCCATCCCGACGGCTGGGAGGACACAGTGCCTCTACCAGTCCGTCGCGCGCGTTGCGTTCAGACGTAATGACGCGCACGCAGATGGACGGCCCTTCTTCACGTAGTCACTCACGTGACTCTGAAGTAAAATCGAGGCTATACATAAAGACAAACAATTTTTCCTCTCCATTTTTAACCAATTTACATGTTGACATGTATCGTCCAACCAGAAAGTTATAGTTTTAATATTTGTTGCCTAATAGGAAAAGAGAAAGTTAGGTAGAGCTAATCCTCAGTTTTATTTGGATTTGCACAAATCTCTTTTGTGTATTCGGTGGGTTTTGTAGTCCCAAATAAAGTTAGTCACAGTAGAGTAATTTTTTTTAAAAAGCTTTTAAGGAGATATATCGGTATTGATTGGAATAAGTATAAAAGTTGCGGAAGGAAGATCATCTTTATGGCTTTTAATCTACCAAGAAGGGGAATAGGAAGTGTTTTCCAAAATTGGATATACGTATACAGTTTAGTAATTAATGGTGGGAAGTTTGTTTTAAACAAAGAGTACTTTCTAGTCACGTAAATTCAAAAACCGAAATAAGTAAACTTTTTCCTAATGTCTCACCTATTTGTGATAAATGCTGATCTCCAGAAGCTACTGTAGCGCACTCATTTGTTTTTTGTATAAAAATTCAAAAATTCTGGACTGAAATTTTTGAAATCTTCACAAAATTATTTAAAATAAAACTGATACCAAAAGCAGAATGGATTATCTTTGGAACAATGGAAGGTAGCCCTGAACTAAATGTGTTTCAAAATAATCTATTTAATTATGGGATAATAACGGGAAAAAAGCTTATACTTAAATTCTGGAAAAACGCTCCTATACCAAGAATAACTATGTGGATTTCAAATATGTTTGAAACATTACACCTGGAAGATATGAGACTCCTCCTTGCAGGCAAATCAGCCCACTTCCAAAAGACGTGGTCTGCATTTATCGACTTACTACAAGCATAAGGTGCAACAGTACCTTAAAAAAGAAATGGTGTCAGGATCTGGTAAGGGGGGGATGAAAAATACGAAGTTGGTATATCCCTTTTTGTGCGGTTTTCATAATAGAGCTTGTGTTTCTTTTTCTTTCTTTCTTTTCTATGGCCTATTTCTTAACTTGTTTCCCTAATTCTTTGTTTAATGGGTTTTTCTTTTTTTATCACTCTTTCACACTAACACGACACTCTCTCACTTTATTTACTTTCTTTATTTCTATCTTTCCTTAAAAAGAAAAAAAGGAAACAAAAATCCAAGATATCTGAACTTTTCAGTAACAGTTCTGAAAGGAAACTCTGGAGTTGAGAAGGGTCTTGTTCTCCGTAGTCACCGTAATTCTAACCTATTAAATTGTTAGTGTATCATTGCGTTTTTATTTCATTTGGCAGTTAGTGAAGACTGATATGTTGCTTCAAATCTCCCCGGATATATATATTTTTCACACATTAACATAATCCCATTCTTTTCCCTCAAATAGTGAATAATTGTGGCCTAATAAAGGCAGAAGTTGGGAGGTCATGTTGCAGTTGTATAAGATGTTGGTGAGTGTATTTAGAGTAATAGTTTAATAGGAATCTGAGGGGTAACTTTTTCACACAAAGGGTGGTGGGTGTATGGAACAAGCTGCCAGAGGTGGCAGTTGAGGCTGGGTCTATCCCAACATTTATAAAACAGTTAGACAGATACATGGATAGGACAGGTTTGGAGGGATATGGACCAAGCGCAGGCCGGTGGGACTAGTGTAGCTGAGACATGTCGGCCGGTGTCGGCAATTTGGGCCGATGGGCCTGTTTCCACACTGTATCACTCTATGACTATGACTTTAACTCTATTCAATTGGATGCAGTGTGTGGCATCCTGGGTGGGTGTAGAAGAAAAATGGATGGGAATCTAGCTGGAGCTCAGGGGAGAGAAAGGGGGTCGGGAAGAGAGGGGGAGTGTGGGGGAGACAAAAAGGGGTGAGATTAGTTAGACATTGTCTAAAATTGGAGAATTTGTCATTCACATTATCAGTTTATCAGTTGTAAGCTATCCAAGTGGAATATATCAGACTTAATATCAGACTTCAGCAATGACAACGCAGTGATGCAGATGGTGGAGCAAATGTTACATAGCACCAGTGACCCCAGTTCATCCTGACTCCCAGAGCTGTCAGTGTGAAGATGCATGTTCACATTAAGATAACATTGGGCCTCATATCAGAGAAAGGATGTATTGGTGTTTGAGAGGGTCTAAATGAGGTTTATGAGAATGATCCCAGGAATGATTGGGTTAACATATGATATGCATTTGATGACACTGAGCCTTTACTCACTGGAGCATAGAAGGATTAGGGGGACCTCATTGAATCTGAATAGTAACAGGCCTGGTTAGTGTGGATGTTGCGAGGATGTTTCTAGGACCAGAGGAAGAGTGTAGGACCAGAGGCCATAGCCTCATAATAAAAGGATGTACCTTTGAAAAGGAGGTGAATTTGTGGAATTCGTTGCCACAGAAGGCTGTGGAGGCCATGCCAATTTATATCTTTCAGGTGGAGATTGACAGATTCTTGATTAGTTATAGGGAGAAAACAGGAGAGTGTGGTTGAGAGGGAAAGAAAGATCAGCCATGGTTGAATGATGAAATAGACCTGATGGACCGAATGGCCTTTTTCTGCTCCTACAATGGCATAATTCTGCTCCTATATTTTACAAACCCAAAACAAACAACATATAATCTATATGACTAAAAGTATCATCTTCCTATCTGCGCTATATATTGACTATAGAAAAAATGCTACCCTATATCGCTATGATTTTTGGCCATCTTACTCATAGTCATCCTCCGCTGAGGCAGCCTTGAGGATTTTTCCGATCGATGATAAATCAAAAAGTTATGAGTGTTTAAAAACTCTTGAGATCAGCTGATTGGTCTTCTCGCCTGTCAATCACCATGATGAAGGTAACACCTCTTCTGGGGGGTGGAGGGGCAGGACTATAAAACCCCGGATGCCTGGACATGAGTCAATCACTCTGGAAGATTGCGAGGGAGAGGCCACAACTTTGATTCTAAGCTATGAATCAACTGAAATGTGAGTCTCCAATGTACTTGCAATAAATTATTTGTTAGCCCTTAATGACAATGCAATGAGTTGTTTGGCCTGCCCTGTGCTTGAGACAGCAATGCAAAATGGAAATGGAATGACAATGCCACGAGTTGTCTGCCCTGCCCTGTGGTTGAGACTGCAATGCAAAATGGAAATGAAATGAAAATGCCACGAGTTGTCTGACCTGCCCTGTGCTTGAGACTGCAATGCAAAATGGAAATGAAATGACAATGCCACAAGTTGACTGGCCTTCCCTGTGCTTGAGACTGCAATGCAAAATGGAAATTAAATGACAATGCCACGAGTCCCATCAGTCCTATACTAGCCCAGGAGGAGTCCCTTTGGTCCATCAGTAAGTATTCCCCCTGCAAGTATTAAACCTCACCCCACTATTTTTCCCCCTCCCTTCATTGGCTGCCTGTGAGGTCCAGGCCAGGATAGACTTTACACCTTCAATGCTGTGATCTACAGAAAAAGATGAAAAATATCTAAAATTGATTCTCCATCCTCTCCCCCTTCTCCCTCTCACAGTCTCTCATCTGCTTTGGGCAGAATTTCTGGTGGTTTCTGAGCTGCCAGCCCAGCAGGCCTGAGTGACTGAGCTGCCAGATTCAGATTCAGATTCAGATTCAATTTGAGCTGCCATTGTCACCAGGCAGTACAGTGACAACGAAATGCATTAGTATTTGATGTATTGATGTTGGAGAGGGGTGCCAGCCCACCAGACCTGAGTAAACTGAGCTGCCAGCCCACCAGGCCTGAGTAACTGATCTTCCAGCCCACCAGGCCTGAGAGACTGAGCTGCCAGCCCAAGAATCCATTCGCCACCATGTCCATACTAGTCCTCTGGAAATCAGTCGCTTTGGCCCACAAGACCCATAATAGCCTCCCCCCCCCCCCCCCCCCCCCCCCCCCCCCCCCCCCCCCACCCAACACTGGCCACCAATATTGGAATTGGTGGAGAGGTGGAATATTGCGTTGGGGGACCAGCCCTCCCATGGGACCAACGGTTCCCACTTAGTCTAGTATTATATAAAAAACAGGAAAAAAATTGCAATCTCTTGGCAGGTTACGCAGCATCTTTGGAAAGAGAAACAGATAATGTTGCAGCTTAAGTTCTTATTTCAGTTTCCCAGAATCCATAATTGTTTTTTTTTAATTTTCATGCATTATTAGTTTCCTTTGAAGACTATTAACTGGGCAGCAATGAATATATACATTTCATAAACAAATGAAAATCAAAACATTACGCATGCTATAAATCTAAAATAAAAACAAGAAATGCTGGAAGCATTCAGAAGGTTAGACAGCAAGAGAAACAGAGTTCACATTTCAGGTTGAAGATTCTCCATCAAATAACTAAAATATTAACTTTTTACAGATGTGGCTTGACCTGGATGAGCATTTCCAGCATCTTCTGTATCTAATCAAAATCTGCTCACATTTGCACAAGAGTAGTTTTTATTCAGTGGCAGGTACTGCGAAATGTGGAATCTCAACACCTTATACCGATTTTGACCCGCTGTGATGTGCCTTTATTTCCTCTTGCCTTATTTTTGCCTTTATATTTTGGGAATACACTGGGGGAGATGAACGTTGGTTGATGGATATGCACCAAGTTTGTTCAAGAGCAATAAAATGTAGACACAATAAACTGTGGACGTTGGTTCTACTCCTTTGTTCTGATCCTTTATCAGTTTCTTCCCAAGCTGTATTTTTAGTCAAAAGTTCCTAACATTTTTCACAAGCTCTCATCAATCATTATGATGTGTCAAGCGAAAAAAAATCTCGGGAACTATGACCCACGGTGTGCACTGGGAACAATTAAAAAACAATAATAAATCACCTCCTTCATTGTGATTGGAGATGTTACTCAGGGAAATTATGTTTTTGAGCACAGAGATGCTTTGAATGGTGAAGTCAAAATTCATCATTGCTTTACACAATACGGACTGAAAATGTTCTGGAAAATAAGCAGACTGCAGTGAACAAGCACCTTGCCCTATTAGACATGATTTTGAAATTAGAATGATTTAGTACGCACAAATGAGTAAAATCAGCCATTATCATATTGAATGGCGGTGCAGGCTCGAAGGGCCGAATGGCCTACTCCTGCACCTATTTTCTATGTTTCTAAAATAAGAAGCCTTTAAAAGAAACGGTATTACACACTCGAAACATGGTAGTATATAGTATGGACCTTGTTGAAACTCAAAAGAACAGTCATAAAACACAATAGACATGAAACATGAAATTAAAGTGACTACTGGAAAGGATTGGGGATGTGCAAAGATCGGGGAGAAGGGGGAAGGTAGTCAGTCCAATGCATGACAGAAGGGGGAGGCGTTGTACAGTTTGATAGCCACAGGGGAAAAAAGTTCTCCTGTGGCATTCTGTACTGCATCTTGGTGGAACCAGTCAGTTTCTGAAGGTACTCCTCAGGTTGACCAGTGTGTCATGGAGGGGGTGAGCTGTATTGTCAAAGATGATTTGCAGTTTAAGGAGCAACCTCCCCTCCAAGGCCACCTCCCATGAATCTAAGCCCGCCCCCAGGACGGAGCCAGCCTTCCTGATCAGCTTGTTATTCCTATTGGAGTCCACGGCCTTCACCCTACTGTTCTTTAACAAGTCACACACTAGCCAGTAAATTAAGCTATTTATGTGTTTCAAACAGGTGTTTAATAACTTGCTACTGCTGTGCGCACCTCCATAGAATGAGGCTAATGATGCAGGTCTAATTAAATGGATTTCAGCCAAGCGTATGACCTATCTGTTTTGATAAACAATCTAGTTCCTCTGTCTCATAAAGCTAGTTTAGTTTTATCCAGCTGTGCCCAGAATTCCACTGGAACTTGGCAAATGAGATCCGGGTCTGTTCTGATAGTGTCAGGCTGCAACAGCAGATGAGGTTACAATAGCTTGTTACTATGCAGTGCTATTCTGTGATTGTTTGACAACGTGTCATTTCCATTATGGGGGGATAAAATGTCATTTTCTGTTGAAATCAGAGTTGGCCATCCATTTAATTAGACCTGTGTCAGCAAGTTACACTGCAATGTAGCTAATCATAGCAACTTACTGAGGAACAAGACAATTGCAAGATAGTATTACAGACTTGAACAGCCCTTTCTTCGGTGTCAATCAATCCTAGAAGGAGTCCAAAGATTCAACTTTAATAGAAATTGATTTCTGTTGGAATTGATCGTGAATGTATGATAGTGGGATCTAGTGGAAAGAATCAGAGTGAAAGCACAATATTACAACGCCGTGAGCCAAATGAGGTATGTTACTTTCACCTTTCCAAACGAGGACCAAGTTAACACTAGATAAAACAAAACTTTGCACAATTAATTTCGAAAGAAACATTAAAGTACAATCAATGCAGCATACCTCTGCGGAACAACCTAAAAATAAATAACATGCCAGCTAATCCCAGCTCAGTGTCTCTCCATACTTGATTTAAAATAAGTAATTTTTCAGCATTTTGACCTGAAGGTTGAGGCAGAACCTTATTCATCGATGAATTCCTGTCTTTTGCTGCAACGTGTCTTTGCCATATCCCATTTGCAAGAGTGTTTTGGGTATCTGTGTAAATGTGGTTCTTTCATTAATCCTTTTAAAGAAGACGAAATTTTAAAAAAGTAAAAAAATGAATGCAATCAAGACCCAGATTCATAGCTGCACTGGTAGCAAACCTGCCTTGACTTGTAAATTCAAGTCTTAATCTAGATATTCAAGCACAAAAACTGTTAAGGATGCTGTCTCTTGAATCGTTTTAGATGTATAATAGGCCTCTTAAAATGGGATAAGAAAAACAGCCACTTGCAGGAATACGTGTAGAGCTTTTATTTGATTAAATTATTTTAAATTGTATAGATTGGTGCTGGTGTCCAAAGTTACCAAAGTGTTCAATGTAGACCCAATGGTCCCCCATTGTCTTCAGCGTCTACTGCTCATGCCGGCTCTCTCTTTGTTCTCTCGGAGGCGCTTTCTCGAGCGACCTCTGGTACTCACCACTGGTGTCCGACCTTCGGCACACATCACTGGCCAGTCTGGCAATCACCGCTGGTGTCCGACCTCCAGCACTCACCGCGGGCCCGTCCTCCGACGCCTGCTGTAGGCACTCTCTTGGACAGCTCTGTGAAGCTCGCTGGGAGCTTCCAATGGCCCACCGCGCTCTCCGATGGCCCACCGCGCTCTGTGAAGGCCCACCTCGCTCTCTGATGGTCCAGCTCACTCCTTGATGGCCCACCTCATTCTCTCAATCACCCTCCTCGCTCCTCAAAGGCACACCTTGCATTCTGACAGCACACCTCACACCTATAAAGAAATATTTTAACTATTAATATCTTGAGTGCTTTGATTCACACTGGTGCCTGGGTAAGCACTGAGTGTCTTACTGGTAAGACATTTGCAAAATCCTCGTATTTCAGAAATAAACTTCAAACACTTTCAGTGTCTGTTGGCACATTTTTGTTGAATAAATGAAGAGCTATATAACTCTTCAAAAGTATGTTTCCCAATAGGGTTAGAGAACAGAATGATGTAGGCGCAGACAAGCACAAATTATCTAAAAAAACATTTAACATACCAAAGTCTGAAGAAGGGTCTCAACCTGAAAAGTCACCCATCTAAAAAAACATTTAACATACCAAAGTCTGAAGAAGGGTCTCAACCTGAAAAGTCACCTATCCATTCCCTCCACAAATGCTGTCTGACCCATTGAGTTACTTCAGTACTTGATGTTTTACTCATGATCCCAGCATCTTCAGTTCCTTGCATCTCTAGCATACTGAGGTGTATTTCTCAAGAGATAGGAATGAAAAGCATGGAGGTTGTTTAAAAATGATCAAGCATGAAACTCTAAACTAATGAAATTCCATTGTGGAAAGAGCTATGATTATTGAGCTCCTGGCCTTTGTGTAAAAAAAGTTGGACATATTTTCCATCACAGCTGCAATGGTGTTCAAATTGAAAGTGTTGATCATGGTATTTGTAAAGGATCATGACCCAGGAATTACGACAGAATAAACATTGTAATAGTAAGAAAAACTGTAATGAATATGACTTTGCTTATAGTTTTATTAAAGCATCTAATCAGAAAGCTCATTTTTTTTACAATGGGAATGTTGTTCCTATAATTTAAACAATTTAATTGATGGTAGAACTGGAAGGTGTTATTCTAAAGCTCAATATTAGGCTCAACACTATCTGCAATATTTGTTAAATTAGGATATAGACCAAATGAGAAACCTTGACCCAGGATCTTCAGATGTTAGATGTGGATAAATGTACATGATGCAAAATTTATCATGTGCCTTAGTGGCAACAGCATAATTTTGCCAGTTTCTTGAATGAGTGAAAATCATGCAAAATTATGGTATCCTGACTTCATCTGCATCCAATAAAAAAATAGGACACTCCACCTGAGATCGAATATCCTTTCATCAATATTTAAGTACCACAAATGACAGTAACAAATTTCATGAAGAATTGTTTTTGAAATTATGTGTTCAATATTTTCCTGTGAAATATAATCTGCTGATTACGATAGCTCACTGTGGCATCAGTTCGAGTTCATCTAAGCAGGATTTAACATACTACCTAACATATTAACTACACTAACATATTAACACTTGGATGCAACATCAGCAGCAGCTGTAGCTACAAATACAATAAGTCTGAAAGTTTTGTCCATATTTAATGCAGAAAGGTTCAATATTGACATCACACTTGAATTCGAAAAAGGGTTAAAGCGTCAATGATTTTATCAGGACAAATTAAGTGAATACGACTCAACTTGATGGTTATGTTTTATACAAACATGGTTGGCTTATAGCTGAGGGACCAGGAAAGAGTGGTGTCCATCCCATCAGTTCAGCAAGAGCAGAAATCCTTTGGAGTGAACAATGGGTCATCAGCGCTAAATAGTTCAGATATCATGACCTCTAACCTCCAGGTTAGTGCGTACTGCAACAAGACATAATTTCTGCAGTATAGGAGCAAAGAGGTCCTTCTGCAGTTGTACAGGGCCCTAGTGAGATCACACCTGGAGTATTGTGTGCAGTTTTGGTCTCCAGGTTTGAGGAAGGAGATTCTTGCTATTGAGGGAGCGCAGCATAGGTTCATGAGGTTAATTTCCGGGATGGAGGGACTGTCATATGTTGAAAGAATGGAGCGACTGGGCTTGTATAACCATATAAATATAACCATATAACAATTACAGCACGGAAACAGGCCATCTCGGCCCTACAAGTCCGTGCCGACACAACTTTTTTTTCCCTTAGTCCCACCTGCCTGCACTCATACCATAACCCTCCATTCCCTTCTCATCCATATGCCTATCCAATTTATTTTTAAATGATACCAACGAACCTGCCTCCACCACTTCCACTGGAAGCTCATTCCACACCGCTACCACTCTCTGAGTAAAGAAGTTCCCCCTCATGTTACCCCTAAACTTCTGTCCCTTAATTCTGAAGTTATGTCCTCTTGTTTGAATCTTCCTTATTCTCAAAGGGAAAAGCTTGTCCACATCAACTCTGTCTATCCCTCTCATCATTTTAAAGACCTCTATCAAGTCCCCCCTTAACCTTCTGCGCTCCAGTGAATAAAGACCTAACTTATTCGACCTTTCTCTGTAACTTAGTTGTTGGAACCCAGGCAACATTCTAGTAAATCTCCTCTGTACTCTCTCTATTTTGTTGACATCCTTCCTATAATTGGGCAACCAAAATTGTACACCGTACTCCAGATTTGCTCTCACCAATGCCTTGTACAATTTTAACATTACATCCCAGCTTCTAGACTCATCCCAGCTTCTATACTCAGTGTATACACTGGAATTTAGAAGGATGAGAGGATATCTTATTAAAATGTATAAGATTATTAATGGATTGGACACGCAAGAGGCAGGAAACATGTTCCTGATGTTTGGGGAGTCCAGAACCAGAGGCCACAGTTTAAGAACAAGGGGTAGGCCATTTAAAACGGAGATGAGGAACAACATTTTCACCCAGAGAGTTGTGAATCTGTGGAATTCTCTGCCTCAGAAGGCAGTAGAGGCCAATTCTCCAGATGCTTTCAAATGACAGTTAGATAGAGCTCTTAAAGATAGCGGAGTCAAGGGATATGGGGAGAAGGCAGGAATGGGGTACTGATTGTGAATGATCAACCATGATCACAGTGAATGTTGGTGCTGGCTCGAAGGGCTGAATGCCCTACCCCTGCACCTATTGTCTATTCTGTATTGTCAGCACACTCCCATCCAAAAGCCCCATTTCTGTCTCTCCACAGATGACAGTGACCTGTTTTATTTTCCACCATTTCCTAATATTATTTCAGCTGCACCTGACATTGTGTTGTTCCAGAAACTCTTCTACAATACCTCTGTGACCACTGGGTGGTCTTTGTAGTTTTAGGAAGTTAATTTGGATATGCTTCAAAATGGGCAAAGGTTTCATGCTGTTTTACATAATTGCTGCCAGCAGCCAATATTACAATGCTGTTCATTGACTGTATACATCAGCAGGGAGCCCAATATCTTTGGTGGGATTGAAAAGTCAGCTGCATCTCTTAAAGTGAAGTTCTATTTGCAAGCAGTGATGAATGATTTGTGAACAAATCTATAATATACTGTAATAAATTGAAGAGTGACTGATCACATGACATAGGTTGCACAATAAAGCACTGGATGGCTTGGTAGGTGATGAGTGAGAGGAGATGTGTCATTCACAGAGGTGAAGCAATTGGTGATCATATGTAATCCCATGATGCTGAGGTAGAAGTTATAGCTACTGTCTGGAAATTATATTGCTAATCTCTTCCTCTTTCAATGCAATGTGTGTGAATATTAATGTTTGCATGAATAAACTGCAACCATGATATGTCTGGAAATTTGACCAGACCCATTGTGAATTAGTTTTGTTGGAATTAAAGTTTTGCCCATTACACTTTCATTTACAACACCTTATCTGATGCAATGCTTGTTTTGGGCATTGCCAGGAGAAGTGGTCAAGATGGTTATAGTGCATCTTGCATTGGGTATCCACAACCCAAACCTATTTGCATGGTGCTGCTGGCCTGAAATTGATTCACTGAGTAACCCCAAGCCCAGAGCTGGGAGCCTAACTTTAGCAGCTTATCTACTTACCATTTCTCATTTAGAGCCCCACATCCACCCCAAACTTATAATCAATGTCTAACCCACCCAAAGAGCTGGCCCACTTATCACCTGATCCAACCCAATTCATGTACTAATTACCTGAACAACCCTGACCAATCGTGCTCATTTATCTCTCCCCCCCATCATCTGACCACTGACTTTTGCTTATAAAATCCAGCACCATAAGAATCCCTATCTATGGGCTTGCATGAATGTGGGAGTAATGAGACAGTTATGCATGTTTTCCTAGAATGTAAAAAGTACAGGGTAGAAAGAAAAGTATTGTTTGTTAGACTGACAGGACTTGGAGTTGAGGCTATTTCTGTTTCATCTTTGTTTGGACACAGTGAGAAACATCAACTGATATCCAGGGCTGTTCTTCAATTCCTGCAAGTTACAGGACTGTATGTAAGAATTTAGTTCAAACTTTGACCTGTGGAGGGCAGTAATAAGCTTAGCAGCGTCTACACTGCCGGAATCCTATAAGAAGAAGAACCCTATCTATACGCAGCCCTTCCCCCACTTTACTTGGGACCTCTGCGCCCCCTTGGCCCTCTGCTCTCTGTCTTACCCGAACTTAATTGCATGGTTCACTCTGGTGCGGTAAGCAAAGACAACACCTATCTTGGTCTTAGATGGATTCAGTAGTGCCTAATGCTATGGTTAATTCTCATGACCAGGCTCTTGATGAGGCAGCCATTGTCAGATCACCTGCCTCTGCAATCCTGATGGTATTCTAAGCTTTGTTTCTTACATCTTCCTTCCATTTTACAAGAACCCCAGCCTTGTTGCTTTTCGATTTGAGTTACCCAAGGACTGGAACCTGTCAGGCCAGTAGAGGAAGAGGAAGAACAAAATAAATATTCATGGGGAGCGTCAATCTAGGTTGCAGTAGTAGTGACAAACTCAGATACTAACACAGAATCCTCATCTGGTGAGACAATGTGATCAAGTGTGCAAGAGCTCAAATGAATAAGAATTAATCCAGGTGCCATCTTGCTGGAGGATGAGGTTCCAGAGTGGTTCTGCAACAGGTGACTTACATGGGGCAGATCACAGAGAATGGGTGATGAGTAAACATACTCAAATGCATAATTGGATAAACAGCCTGCCAGTAAACCTATACCTAAGATGAGGGCTCATGAAAGAGTCCAACACTAAAGTGGCCCAAATCTTCACTCTAAGCATCCTTGGAAAAATGAATGGATATTATTACCTGCTTCAAGCCCAGGAATGTGGTCTCTGATTCCCAGTTTCCAGTCTGCTATACAATACAATGAGTTTTCATCAATGTAGAGGTGCAAGGTCATGCTTTGGCCATCATGTGTGAAAGAGACACAAGAATAAATCACCTATCCAAGTCCTCCAGAGATGCTGGCTGACCCGTTGAGTTATGCCAGACCCACTGAGTAAACCAGCATCTGCAATGCCTTCATTTTTGCCTTGAGAATTAAAAATGTCAAGGTAACTGGACATCATTGACCATCATTACTGCTGAATTAAATTACTGTACCAAATGCTTAATTAGGTTTTATAATAGAGATAAAGGCTACTTTTTTTCTGACAAGATGTAAGCTTTGAATGAAAATGTTTGAATGATTAGTGTTGTTTTAAGTATTGTTACCTAGAACTATGGGAATCAAATACACAGGACAAGATGTTGTCCCTTGTGCCAATAGGTGGGGAGCATTTCACAACATTCGTTGATTGTTGAGAGTGGTAGACGCTCAACATCGGTGGGGGGTGGGGCGGGGATACGTATATCTTGGCCTGGGTAACCTTCAGGACAGTTGGGCACAGGACACATCATCAGTAGTGTACCCTTGCATCACTGGGTGTTTCAGCCTTTTAACACTATACACCCTCCACAAGAGCGGCCCGCTGCAGGATGATCAGCCCTCAGCGCGTGTCCCGTGTCAAACCATCCCAAAGATTCACCCTGACGTACTTGGGGCCCAGCATGGGTCTTTCCGCTTGAGCCAAATCCACCGGCTGCTTCTTTCAGCCGCCTCTGAGAGTGATCTTATGGTCTTCCGCAGAGCCTGACCGTGGATTCCAAGCTCCTTCAGCAGTCTGATGGTAGATGACGCAACAAATCCTCTGCATCCCACTTCAACTGGATAGACTTTGGTGTTCCAGCCACGCTGCGTTGCTTCTGCTGCAACCTCTGCGTAGTGCAGCTTCTTACGCTCATAGGCCTCCTCAACAGAGTTCTCCCATGGAACTGTGAGCTCTATGATGTAAGCAGTCTTCTGTGAAGGGGACCAGAACAACAAGTCTGGCCTGAGGTTGGTGGAAGCAATTTCAGGTGGAAAAATTAGTTGTCGGCCGATGTCCGCCAGCATCCTCCAGTCACGGGCCCTGCATAGGTTTCCTTCTTCTGATCTGGTGGAAGGATGTTTAGATGTTTTCTGTCCTTCTCGGACAAAGGTTGTTGTCCTTGGGGGGGGGGTTGCTTGCTCTCGGAGGCGAGTTGGTCGCACACCGCCTGCTCTCAAGGGCTGATGCCAGGCTTTTTAGTACCTGATTATGCCGCCACGTGTATCTCCCTTGCGTGAGGCTGGTCTTGCAGCCTACCATGATGTGTTTGAAGGTCGCTGGAGTTGGGCAGAGGGCACAGGTTGGATCCTCTCCGTACCACTGATGGAGGTTCTTTGTTGATGGAAGCACATCATAAGTCGCTCTGATGATGAAGCTGATCTTGCTTGCTTCCATTTCCCATAGTTCTTTCCAGCTGATCTTCCTCCGCTCCACACCTTCCCACTGCATCCATTGCCCCTGTTTGGCAAGAGAGACCGCCTTTGCACTTCTTGCGGCCTCCACCTGTCGCCACACCTCCTCGACCACCAATGTCCTCCGCTCTGATGTTGTGGCCTTTCGACAAGTTGGTTTACTTGTCATAAGGCCAAAGCCTCCTCTTCCCTGCTGGACTTGCCCCACGATGTCTTTGTGCCTCAGGGCTGATGAAGCTTGCTGTACTGCATCAGTTGGTGTCCACTTCCGGCCAGTTACTAGGGGCGGCGCAACAGCACTGATGGTCTTGTCTCTAGAGTCCCTCAGTGTCATCTGGAGTTTTACTTTAGAACACTTATATTCCTCTGTTAGACTAGTGAGAGGTAGTTCCAGGACCCCTTTGCCATATAGGCCGATGTTAGTTAGACATCGTGGGACCCCGAGCCATTTCTTCGCGTATGAAGTTATGGTTCGCTCCATCTTCTCCACAGTTGTTATTGGGGCTTCATAAACGGTCAGTGGCCACATTGTCCGAGGAAGGAGTCCAAACTGTAGGCACCAGAGCTTCAGTTTCCCAGGCAGTAGGGTCTGATTGATGTTCTCCAGGCCGTTGACAATTTCTTGCCTTAGTTGTTGCACCTGCTCTTTGTCCTTGAGACTTGCGTTGTACCATCTGCCCAGGCTTTTATCTGGCTGCTCAGACACTGTTGGTATTGGGTCGTCACCGATGCAGAACCTTGTGCCTCTAAGCACCCCCTTGACTATGGAGATGCTTCGAGATTTACTTGGTTTGATTTTCATTCGGGCCCACTTGATGTTCTCCTGCAGCTTTCCAAGTAGCCGCTTGGTGCATGCTGCAGTAGTGGTTAGTGTTGTCATGTTGTCCATGTATGCCCTGATGGGTGGCAGACGGAGCCGAGCCCTGGTTCGTTCACCGCCCACCACCCATTTTGAGGCCCTGATGATGACTTCCATGGCCATTGTAAAGGCCAAGGGTGAGACTGTGCAGCCTGCCATGATGCCTGCTTCCAAGCGCTGCCATGTTGTACTGAAGTCAGCTGTTGGGAAGCACAGCTGCAGGTCTTGGAAATAGCTCTTGACCAGTGTGGTGATGTGCTTGTACATGGAAAAAGGCAAAATATTCCCAAAGGAGTTCATGGGGAACTGAACCAAATGCATTGACCAGATCAAGGAAGATAACATGTAGGTCTCTCTTCTCCTTCTTAGCTGCTTGGATCTGGTGCCAGATCATGCTTGTATGCTCCAAGCAGCCCGAAAACCCTGGAATTCCTAGTTCCTGTACAGACCGCCTTTGCACTTCTTGCGACCTCCTCCTGTTGCCGCACCTCCTCGACCACCAATGTCCTCTGCTCTGATGTTGTGGCCTTTCGCCAAGTTGGTTTACTTGTCGTAAGGCCAAAGCCTCCTCTTCCCTGCTGGACTTGCCCCACGATGTCTTTGTGCCTCAGGGCTGATGAAGCTTGCTGTACTGCATCAGATGATGTCCACTTCCGGCCAGTTACTAGGGGCAGCGCAACAGCACTGATGGTCTTGTCTCTAGAGTCCCTCAATGTCATCTAGAGTCTTACTTTAGAACACTTTAGAAGTATTAAAGGAAAATTGTTAACCAAAACCACAATAGAGTTGTGGAATTGTAATCAAGGAAGAGAAATACAAAGTCCTAGAGTAACTCAGCGGCTCAGGCAGCATCTCCGGAGGACAATGTAGGCGACGTTCTGAGTCGGGACCCTTCTTCAAACTGATTGTAGGAGGGGGGTTGATAGCTAGTCAGAGGAGTGAAATATATATATATAGCCAGAAGGAGAGATTAGGTGACAGAGAAACGGTAGATGGAGGGGAATTGGTGCACAATTGAGTGCAATGAACATAGGAAAGAGAGGGTTGGGTTAATGTTCATACTATTGGTTTGTAAATTGCCCAAGGGAAATATGAAGTGCGTTTCCGCCAATTTGCACGTGGTCTGATTTTGGCAATGTAAGAGACCCAGGGCAGAAATGTCAGTGTAGAAATGGGAAGGGGAAATAAAATGGTTAGCAACCAGAAGATCCAGCAGGCCTTGACTGACCGAGCACAAGTGTTCAGCAAAATGGCCGTCTCGTTTATGTTTGCTCGAGCCAATATAATGAGGCCACATTGGGAGCACAGAATACAGCAGATGAGGTTTAAGTAAGTGTATGTGCATCTGCTCACCTAGAAGGACTGTTTGAATCCCTAGATGCAGATGGGGGCGAAGGTGTATGGACAAGTGTTACATCACTTGGGGGGTTCAGGGGAAAGTACATAGGGAGATTGTGGCTTGGGTGGGGTGGGAAAAAGACAAGTTGTTGAGGATGAGCAGTATTGCTGTACACTAAGGTAAGTGGATAAGGTGGAGCTAATGTTAAACAAAATCAGAGAATGCTGGAATTACTCATCTCGTCAGGCAACATCTGTGAGGAGAAGAGTAGTTATTTTAGATTGATGATCTTTTATCAGAATCAACAAAACATCTATATGAAAGGTAACCAATTCCAGGCCAATGCAGTGGATGGGGCAATATATCAAATGTCATGCCCCTGAGTACACTCTTGATGGTATATTAACACTCAAATGTTGCAAACACTGCATGCCCTTTGACAAGAATGCAGCAATTGTCGATGAATAGAAAATAGGATTCTAGAAAATTGAAATGTAATAGTTCCAGGATGAATAGCAACACCAAAGAAATGTCCATGAGTTATTAATATATTTAAGATTTCTAATTACTTTATATTTAAAAATATCTTTGATTTCCCAATTCTTTATTTGTGTTCTCTTTATTACAAAGTTACATATAAAATAGATTTGCTACATCTTTGTTTTTGCAGTTTCAGCTTATAAATAACTGATGGACACTACAGTAGAAAAATAATCATGCAAAACTGCATATTTTTGCAGGACAAATGCTCAATTTCTGATGATATTGCAATAAATCCATTCCCAGGTGCCTCTACTACAGTCTTTCCCAATGTTTTCTTTGATACCCCTTCTAACATGATGCCACTCTTGTCCTTTCTTTGCAGAAAAGGAATGACACTCCAAGAGATTTGCGTAGACTGACAAGCAACTTGTTCAAACATGGAAAGATATTTTGTATAAATTAGAAAATAATTCTCAGCCTCAAGGGAAGCTGCTTAACCGAAAACGATGAGCAGATAATTAGGTAATGTATTTCTAATTGCTGCAGTACATCTCTGGGGACTTGTTCATGAACATCTGTTTATATCCAGGAAATGTAACCCAATGTAAATAGCAGGCATATTTTCTTTCTTCTTTATATTTTTCCTAAACGTATGAATCGGATTTATATATTTACAGATGGAGAAGACTTGATTTACCATGTAGTAGTAGTGTGAGAGGCAAAATAAAGGTTTCATTCTGCTAATTTTCTAGTTAATTCCAAAGCACTGACCACTAAAATTTAACAGGACAAGCTCCAGTTAAGAAAATAATGTCAGTTCATGACAAATTGGTTTAATTAACCTTGACACTTCCATACTATATGCCACGTTGAAAGAATACAATTTTGCTGATGATGTCACAATGGATCTGCGTGCCTGCCGCCTTCCACGTGCTGCAAGTAACGACACCCCACCCCCCCCACCCCTCCCTCCTCCTGTTATTCAAAAGGCTCAGAAAAAACTAGCAAGTCGCACCCTGGTTTGAGGCCGCTAAACTCGCAGTCCTTTGGTTGACGTCCCGCCCCGGCTGCCCTGCTCCCCTCCCTGGCCCCCCTGCCCCCCCCCCCCTCCTCCCCTCTCCCCCCTCCTCTCTCTCCCCCCCCTCTCTCCCTCCCCCTCTCCCCCTACTCTCTCTCCTCTCTCTCTCTCCCCACCTCTCTCCTCTCTTCTCTCCCACCACTCTCTCTCTCCCCTATCCCACTCTCTCTCTCTCCCCCCCTCTCTCTCCCCCCCTCTCTCCCCCCCCCTCTCCTCTCCCCCCCCCCCCCCCCCCCCCCCTCCCCCCCCCCCTTCCCCCCCCCCCCCCCCCCCCTCTCCCCCCCCCCCCCCCTCCCCCCCCCCCCCCCCCCCCCCCCCCCCCCCCCCCCCCCCCCCCCCCCCCCCCCCCCCCCTCCCCCCCCCCCCCCCCTCCCCCCCCCCTCCCCCCCCCCCTCTCTCTCCCCCCCCCCCCCCCCCCCCTCTCCCCCCCCCTCTCTCTCCCCCCCCCCCTCCCTCCCCCTCTCTCTCCCTCCCCCCCTCCCCTCTCTCTCTCCCCCCCCCTCTCTCTCTCCCCCCCCCCCCCCCTCCCCCCCCTCCTCCTCTTCTCTCTCCCCCCCCCCCTCTCCTCCCCCCCCCTCTCTCCCCTCCCCCCCTGCCCCTCTCTCTCCCCCCCTTGGGGGTGGATAGTGTGTGTGGGATCATAATCAGTTACAGATATGTTTGTTGAAATAGCACATGGAGTAAAATCTGAGCAAGTTTGAGGTGTTGTTTAGTTTAGTTCTGAGATACAGTGTGGAAACAGGCCCTTCGGCCCACCAAAACTATGCTAACCAACAATCCACGCACACTAACAGTATCCTACGCCCACTAAGGATAATTTGTAATTTCACCAAACCAATTAGCCTACAAACTTTTACGTCTTTGGAAAGTGGGAGGAAACAAGAGCTCTTGGAGAAAACCCATGCAAGTCACAGGGAGAACGTACAAGGTCCGTACGGACAGAGCCCATAGTCAGGATCAAACCCGGGTGTCTGGCGCTGTAAGGCAGCAACTCTACAACTGTGCCACCGTGATGTACTTTAAGAGATTGAATATTTTGAAAAAGTATACGGTTAATGGCAAGATCCTTAACAGCATTTATGTACAGAGGAATCTAGGGTCTGACTTCATAGCTCCATGAAAGTAGATAGAGTGGTTAAAAAAATGTATGGTATGCCTTCCTTCATCATTTGATGTATTGAGTATAAGATTCAGTAAGTAATGGTGAGGCTTTATAGGACTTTGGTTAGGCTGCCTTTGGAGTATTGTGTGTAGGAGCGGTGTGGAAGCTTTGGAGAGGCCTGCCTGTATAGATGGTATTAGCACCAAGGAGCGGTTGGTCATCTTTAATTGTCTGAAGAAGGGTCTTGACCCAAAACGTCACCTATTACTTTTTTTTCATAGATGCTATCTAACCTGCTGAGTTACTCCAGCTTTTTGTGTCTATATTTAACTGTTTTCTCTGCGGCATCAGAGACTGATGGAGACTTGATGGAAGTATATAACATTGTGAGAGGCACATATAGGGTAGAGAGAACCATTTTCCCCAGAATGAAAATGTCAGAATTGTAAAGTGGGTCTAACCTAATGCATGGTGTTTGAGTGGCCTCCTCACAGGAAGCTGTGTCAAATTGGTGCAAGTCTGCAATCTAATGAGGGTATTAGGGCATCAGGAAAACTATTGGGAATAGCTCACTGGAATGCTGAAACTTCCATAGATAATTAGTTTAAACTCAGTATCATTACTGAAATTGCAGTACGTTGTGACATTTTGTGACATACGCATTCTTAGCAATTTACTGTTCTATGCTGTAAGCCGAGGTGTTAAAAGTTATATTCAGTTGTTGACTTTTGTAAACTGGTCAGAAATCTCCTACTAATACCAACTGAGAAAGAAGTTTGGAACTAATTTAATAATTTATATGTTTGTGCTCTCATCAGAATTTTATACCTTCTAAACCAGCTTCATTGACCTTTCTTCACTTACTCGTTGTTGATGCCTTCATTCACAGTAATTTGGTTATTTACCGACTGATCTGCAGCATGCTGTGAAGCATTGGTTTTCACCTGTGAGTTGCATTTTGACTCTCATTTGTACAAAATAAGCATCATTGGGTTTGTGAATGTACATTTTCCAGCTGCAAAAATACAGTTGTACTTAAGCTTAGATTTAAGCTTAGAGTGTTTTAGTTTTAATTTAAATTTGTTCTGTGATAACAAAAAATGGTTTTATCAATGAAGCTTATAACTTCTGTGCATATATGTTGAATTATGTATTTTAATATGGCCTTGCTTGGTTGAATTTTATGATCGAATTAGAAAATCAAATATTTAATTAAGAGTATAAACCAATTGTATTTCAATGAATGTGCCTTTGATTTAAGCCAGTCTGATGTGTTTGCAATCTACAGAGTGAGGAAGCAAGGACAATTAAGGTGAATCTTGAGCAAAATGTACAATGAAAAATATTCTTGTGTTGAGAATTTTTACTTATTCAGAACACAAATTATAGGTACAACATAAAGTTTGATAAGTACTTTCTAAATATTAAGTGCTAATATATAATAGAAGAACAATTTGCAGTTGTACAGCCACATGAAAATGGTAAAATATTTCAAAGAGCTTCACGTGATTATTATCAAAAGTAAAAATAACCACAAGTCGCAATCGAAAATGTTAAAGAGTTGACAAAATGCTTCAATAGTTTTCTAAAATCAGTAGCGACAGACTGCCAGAGAGGCTTAGGAAGGGAATTCCAGAATTTTAAAAGGACAGGTGGAAGAGTAGTATAAAGTCTTAATTGGTTCTAAGATATATAAAGTCTTAGAACCAATTCTCATGGAAACAGGGCTTTAGTCCCAGTGAGGCCCAGTGGGTCTGCATTGACAATCAAGCATGTTTTACACAAATTCTACACTTGTGACACAGTTAACGAAGCTGCTGCCTCACAGCTCCAAAGGCCCAGGTTCAGCACTGTTCTTTTGTGTAAACAGTGTGGAGTTTGCATGTTTATTCTGGGTGTTCCAGTTTCTTCCCAGATCACTAAAATTTACAGGTTGGTTGGTTAATTGCCAATAGTAAGTAGTAGATTCTGGGAGAATCTAATAGAATATGTGGTGAATAACATGGAATCAAGAACCAATGATAATTAATATGGGCTCAGTGTCTGTGTTGTATGATTATTTGAGTCAACAATTGTTCAATATTTATTCTCACCACATTCTCAATAATAAAAAAATTCTACTATTCATTTCAATACTGGAGGCAATTTACAGTGGTCAGTTAACATACCAAGCCTGACATCTTTCAGAGCTGGGAAGTAATTGGAGCTTCTGGTAGAAACCTACACTGTCACAGGGAAAATGTTCAAACTTCTAACAGATAACACCAGTCATCATGATAAAAGCCAGGTCACTGGAACTGTGAGGCACCTATTTATCAGGAAGGCTGGCTCCATCCTAGGGGCAGAGCTGGATTCATTGGAGGGCGTCTTGGAGGGAAGGATGTTCCTCAAACTGCGGAGCATCTTGGACAATACAGCTCACCCCCTGCATGACACACTGGAGAAGCCATGGTCAACCTGAGAAGTACTTTCAGCAACAGGCAGCTTCCACCAAGATGCAGTACAGAACGCCACAGGAGATCCTTTCCCCCTGTGGCTATCAAACTGTTCAACTCCTCCCCCTTCTGTCGTGTGGTAGACTGACTCTCCTCCCCCTCTCCCCAATCTTTGTACATCCACAATCCTTTCCACTCGTCACTTTATTTTCATGTTTCATGTATCGTGTTTTATCATTATTGGCAGACCAATTTCCCTCCTGGGATAAATAAAGTTCTATCATATCATATCGTATCGTATTCTACCACTACACTAGTTTGCCACTTTACTGCAAAGAGCTATATCTAAAATTAGCAAAGACATGGATGAAGAATTGAGCAGAAGATAAAATTAAACACGGAGTAGACAGATCATTTATGGTCATGGAAATGGATGGCCTTGGTGATATAATCTGAAGTAATGTAGCAGAACCAGTGTGATAGTTCAAGAGATGGGGAAATTTGGAATCCATCAGTCTGTATGTGGAGCCTGAGATGTTGCTGGATGAACAGCAAAACAAAACCTGCAGCAGTTCTGATATGCAGTAATTCTGAAAAGATTAGTAATCCTGATATAAAAATATCCAATGGGTTCAACAGCCCTTGTGGAGAAAGAATTGAGTTGTACATCATTTGTGGAATATTGGTTCTGTTGAAATAAATTGGCATGTTACTGAATATAATTTCTTTTCCCACTCTGTCACTTTGGTATCTTTGTTACCTGCCAGTTGTCAATCCATTGTTGGATGGTAGCCCGTTCTAGTTTGATATGGCAGGTTTTAATATAGGAGGCGTTGTTAATTGAGCTTACTATTATGGAATCATTATCAAACAAGTTCACTTCTGAATACCATGAAGGAAAGGTCAGTAGTGAAATGACTGAAGATAGATGAACTGAAAATACTGTTGTAAAAAATTGGTGAAATAATGCACTGTGACATCTATCTGTTATCAAGGTCATTTTTGTTTATATCTGATGTAATTCCATCCTCTGATTTATTTTCTCTTGACCCTTACTGACTTCTTTATGCCATGTTCAATTGAATGTTATCTTAATGCTTTTGACGCCACATTTTTCACATGACCTCTGATATTCAACTATCCTATTCATATCTGGACTGCCATTATAGTGAACTGTGAAATACCTGATAAATTTCAAACTGAGCATTAAGGTATATGTTGATTGATCTACTTTTGACATTCTACATCATTTTGTCAGAAACTAACAGGAAGACAATTGGTCAGGTGACCAGTTTGTTGTTTTTGCTTGAAAAATGTGTATCCATAAAACGTAGCATGTTGTGACGTGAACAATCCATTTTAGACACTCAAGGAAGCAATAATCAAATATGATCCAATGCTGAACTCAATATAATAATCCATAGAGGCACAATAAACTACAAATGCTAGAATCTTGAGCAACACATAAAGTGCTGGTGGAACTCAATGCATCAGGCAACCTCTATGGAGGGAATAGACAGATAACATTTCTACTTGGGATCCTTCTTCAGATTGCTTAGAGTTGTGGGAGGAAAGTTGGAAAAGGTAGGTGGGGATGGGACTGCACCTGGGTAGAGTAAATGACAAAGGCCAGAGGTGAAAAGGAGGCTAAAGGGTATCATAAAGGAGAGATGAGGAGGGGTGACTTATAAAGCCAGTGCAAGAGATCTGGGTGGATATAAGTGGAAGGGAACAGCCTGGAGGTCGGAGAGGGGTGAATAAATGGGGGACTACAGGATGGGAGATCTGTGGTAAAGAAGGGAAATGAATAGGGTGATTGGGGTGGAGGGTGGGAAAGGGTGGGAGAAATGTTTGAGTGCAGGGGAGGAGGAAGTGGACATGAGAAAAAGAGATGGTAGGTGGGGTTATTACTTGAATTGGGAGAATTCAATGTTCATACCATTAAGTTGCAAGCTACCCAAACAGAATATGAGATGCTGTTCCTCCGGTTTGCATGTGGCCTCACTCTGACAATGGTAGAGGTCAAGGAGAAAAAGATCAGTATTGGAATGAGAATGAGAGTTAATATGATTAGCCGCAGTAAGATCGCGGCAGCCTTGGCTGACAGAGAGCATGTTTGGCGTAACAGTTGCCTAGTCTTTGCTTGGTCTCGCCGATGTAATGGAGACCACATTCCGAGCACAGAATGCAGTTGATGAGGTTTGAAAAGGTGCACATGGACCTCTGTCTAACCTGGAAGAGCTGGGGTCCATGAATGGAAGTGAGTGAGGTGTAGAGGCAGGTGTTGCATCTCCTGTGATTATATGGGAAAGTACCAGAAGAGAGGATGAATTGGGTGGGAAGGGATGAGTGAATCAAGGAGTTTCAGAGGGTGTAAACTCTATGGAAAGTGGAAAGGATTGGGGATGGGAACAGAACTGTGGGGCACAGGGGAGGCATGTAAGGAGGCATGAAATCCTGTTTCAAAAATGCCTATGCTAGTCACTGAGTAACAATCAGAATCTGAGTAAAAAGTTCCATTCCCTGACCAAAGATAGCAAGGCCATTTGTGCTATTTATATTCCTATCTAAGATAACTCGGCCAATACCACATGGCACCAGGCCAATGCAGCAGCTAATACTAATGCCTTTCAGCACCAAGCACTTGAATGTGATCCTAACGTCAGATGTTCCTGCGCAGTGTTGCCACCGGGTGCTCTGGTTTCCTCCCATTTCCCAAAAGCATGCTGGTACGTTAAGTAACTACTATAATTTACCCCTTAGTGTAAGTTCATGGCACACAGAATCAAAGTAAATTTGAAAAGGGTATCGGGAGTAAGAAGAGGGGTTTTGTGAAAAATTAGTTTGATGGGCCCAGCATGGATCTGATGGACTGAATGGCCTCCTTCTTGTCATAAAAATTACAATAGGTAAGCATTTATTTACAAACCAGTTATGGAGTCTGCAACTTTTCAATGTATTTTGTTCGGCTATAGGTCAATAATTGAGCTGGTGTGCTGACAAATTAGAACATAATACACTAAAGAAACATAATAAGGCTTGTCAATAGCTACGAATTGTAAAGACCGCTGCTGAAACATTCTGCCACATTTTCATTGGTACACAAAATCTGTTTTTCAAAAAGAATATTTCCATTCACAAGCAAGTGGCTGTTAAAATAATTATCAAATGATTTGCATTGTTTACCATTAATAAAGGTACAGCGTATTTATTCCTAACATGTTGCAAATAAATAAGAATCTATATAAATTTCTGAGGATAAAAAAATCCTGTGATCTTGAAGCAGACTTGAGTGGGGCACAGACTAGAGTCAGTATTGCAGTTTCATAACTCTATTTTAAGCAGTCTCCACTGGGAGTGTGTCAGGACTGAACTTATCCTATAAATCTCTGATTGTCTGACAAGGCACACTTGTCAAAAGCAAATCCATCAGCAAGATAGAAGAAAGAAATATACGGGTTTCAAAAGTCTTACGTAACCTGCAGTTATTTTAAAAAGCTGTTCATTCTGAATGCTGGAGTTGCTGATTATCAGTTTTGATACAATTTTCTGAAATTTTCAGACAGTGAAAGTGTATAATACAGTATGTATTAGGTAATATATTGGGCACCAATGGGATGAAATGGTTGGAAAATGTGTGCTGGAATTTCAACATGCAATAAAACCATGTCTACATGATCTAGTGCAAATAAAACATAAAGTTTGTGCCGCCAGATCGATATCGTGATATAGTGTCAAGCCGGCACCCTCCAATCTGGTTTATTGTATGTTGGAAGTATCCATGTAATGTTATTTACTCAAACTGCAATTACAGATTTTTTTAAAATTAAATGGGATAAGTATAATTTCCTCATCTCCAATGCGCCTTTTACATTTCCATTTCCCACTCACCCGCAATTATTTTTGATTCATGAAATGCATTGCTGTAGTCATGCACTTTACATCAGTGTACAGTTTCTTCCTCTTGGTGTCCAATACATTAACATACCTTTGGATTTTAGACTTTAGACTTTTACAGATACAATGTGGAAACAGGCCCTTCGGCCCACTGAGTCCACACCGACCAGCGATCACCCTATCCTACAAACTAGGGACAATTCAGAAAAGCCAATTAACCAAAACCAGGTCTGTGGTGCTGTAAGACAGCAACTCTACCACAGTGCCTCTCTGTCATCTGAAAATCTCTGAAAAAATTACCCCCAACTGAAAATCAACAGCTCTGAAACCGAGTGTGAAAAGCTTCTGCTAATACTGTAATTACAAGTTATGTAAGACTTTTGAAACCAGTATATTTTGGTATTTTATCATGCTGAGATCAGAGAATTATAGGATAACTTCAATGTTTCTGCACACACATCTCCAACTCGTATCTTCCTTCTTTCAGATAACCAATAACCCAGATGATTAAGTCTCTGTTGCTGAGCATCAAGAGAGCAAGAACAAGAAGTGATCTATTCTCTAATAGGTTAGGGGGTTTGCTACAACACTGAACAAAGGAGTGCAATGGTTCAGTGGAACACTAATCCACTGTTCTCAATATCAGGTGATCACAGCTTTGCAGCTGGTAGAACTGCTGCCTCGGAGCACCAGAGAACCGGGTACAATCCTGACCTCGGGTGCTGTCTGTGTGGGGTTTGCACGTTCTTCCTGTGACCGCATGGGTTCCTCTGGGTGCTCTGGTTTCCCCCCACGTCCCAAAGACAGGTGTGATTGTTGGTTTCTGTAAATTGATCCTAGTGTGTATGGATTGGATACGAAACTGGGATAAGATAGCACCAGTGTGATCCATGCTGTATCACAAAACTAAACTAAACAAATAAAGTGGTTTTAATGTCAGGGGTGAAGAAGATGACAAAAAGAGGTGGCTCCTGCCCAGTCCATCACAGGTGCTGACCTCCCAATCATCGAAGGGATCTAAAGGAATCGCTGTGCCAAAAAGACACCCAGCATCATCAGAGACCCACACCACCCTGGTCACACTCTCATTTCACTCCTGTCATGGGGAAAAAAGGTATAGACACCTGAAAACTGTAACATTCACGTTCAGGAGCAGCTTATTACCTACAACCATCAAACCACCAACTGCCTCAAAAGGTATTCCTGGAGAAAGCATCATGATTCACTCCTGTGATCTCTCAATGTGAACAGAAGGTCACACTACTGTTTATGAAGTCCTGATATTTTAGAAGTGGATCCTGTATTCTCAGCATTTGTGCACATGTTGTTTGGCATATTGTCCAATGCACAATGAAAGCCAGATCAGAATACTTCAGTATCCTGGCCACTTTAAAGTTTTATTTCAATATGCAGCATCCAAGCTGGCTTGCAAAGAGAAGAAGGGAAACAAATACTATCATCTTCAAACACCTCAAGGTGCCAATTGTATTGTTTTCTTTGTTGCTCATCACTATCGTGTTAAAGTTGTAGCCCATCAACATACAACAAGGGTTAAACAAACAATGGTACACAAAAATGCTGGAGAAACTCAGCGGGTGCAGCAGCATATATTGAGCAAAGGAAATAGGTAACGTTTCGGGCCGAAACCCTTCTTCAGACTAAACAAACAATGTTTGGCTGTTGTGGTCATACTTGAGGAGCAAACAATGCCCAAGGCTCCAGAGGGATTATCCCTGCTCTTAGTTCATGTTCATAAGTTATAGGTGCAGAATTAGGCCCTTCAGTTCATCAAGTCTACTGTACCATTCAGTCATGGCTGATCTGTCTTTCCCTCTAAACCCCATTCTCCTGCCTTCTCCCCGTAATCCCTGACACCTGTACTAATCATAAATCTGTCAATCTCTATCTTAAAAATATCCATTGATTTAGCCTCCAGTTTCTGAAGTAATTAATTCCACAGATTCACCACTCTCTGACTAAATAAATTATTCCTCATCTTCCTAAAGGTACGTCCTTTTATTCTGCGGCTATGACCTTTGGTCTTAGACTCTTCCACGAGTGGAAGCATTCTCTCCACTTCCACTCTACCCAGTCCTTTCACTGTTTGGTAAGTTTCAATGCGAGCCTCACTCATCCTTTTAAACTTCAGAGATTACAGGCCCACTGCCATCAAATGCTCATTAGATATGAATCCAATTATTCCTGGGATCAATCTCGTAAACCTCCTCTAAACCCTCTGCAACACCAGCACATCCTTCCGCAGACATGGGGACCAAAACTGCTCACAATGTACTGTAAGTCTTCTTGTAAGTGTTTCCTTGAATATTTTTCCATCCATCTGAGAAAGCAGAAACGTTAATACCTTATTGAAAGATGGCTTGAAAAAAAACATTGAAGCACTCCCTCTGTGACATAAGTGTTTTGAATTGGTCAGTATCAGTATGAATTTACACTCCCTATAGTGTCAAAGAGAAATAATATTAAATAAACCCCTTGGCAGCCGCTCAACTTCATTACACTGCCCTGATGCTGGTTATTCTGCCAGTCTGGTGCCGGTAGAAATTTGAAATGGCTTCTCAATGCCGTAAGTATGCTCAGTGTTGTAACCTTACAGTTAGAATTGTAATGGTCTGAAAATAAAGGAACAAAAGAAACTCTGCTGATCAAACAGCATGGTCGATGTGGCAAATTTGGATAAATGGAACATATAGAATGGAAACACATCATACTTTAAACGAGTGTGCTACACGGAGGAAAAAGCTGATTTAAAATCTTTGATAGAAAACTCTCCTTCTCATGGTTGATCTTGCAGGTTGTACTTTGCTTGTGGAATTGATGTCACCAAAAACAATTTACAGAGTCAAAGTACAATGCACAACCACTATTTTGTTAAGTACACAGTGACAGCAACTGAGCATAAACATTTACCCTTTCCATCGTTTTCTCATTATTTATGAGATATCATGAGTTTTACTTCGGACTACGTGAAGAAGGGCCCTCCGTCTGCGTGCGCGTCATTACGTCTGAACGCAAAGCGCGCGACGGACCAGCAGGCGCTGTGGCCTCCCAGCCGTCGGGATGAACAGGTAAGGAAAGTTGAACTACCTACCTGCATTCTTTCGGGCTTGAAGTTTTTTTCAGAGCCCAGATGTCGAGGAGACGGCCCGCGGGGATGTCGGCTGCTGAAGACCGCAGCTTTCCAAATAGCGGGCGACGGTCTTGTTCCCGACATTAGCGCCAACAGTAGAATCGGCAGGAGACTTTGCTCCGTGGTTGCCCTGCGGGGCGTAATGCCACCCACAAGTCTGAACCCGTTGACTCTGATGAGTCCGGGAAAGAGGGATACCCTCCCTCAACGGAGAGCGTCTGAGGACGACTTCTCCCACATGGAGCAACTTATGGAGAAGTTGCTCCAACACGGCAGGAGCCTTTGCGCGGGAGCAGGAGCTCCATGGTTGCCCTGCGGGGCGTAATGCCACCTGCAAGTCTATAAAACCCGTTGACTCTGATGAGTCCGGGAAAGAGGGATACCCTCCCTCAACGGGGAGCGTCTGAGGACGACTCTCCCACATGGAGCAACGCTTCCCGACATTAGCGCCGACAGCAAAATCGGCAGGAGAAGTTGCTCCAACAATAATCTGCTCCAAGGGAGGGAGCAGTATCAGCCCGGATCCCTACAGGAATGCCGGTGCCGGGAGCCTCGCACATGAGGCAGCCCAATATCTTCCCCATTGGAGGGGGAACTACATGTGGAAGAAACCACTCTGAATCAGAGTACAAAGAAGAGGGGGGGAAACCTTCCCATGGACAAGCAGAAGAAAGTAAGTAAGTAAGTTTAACTTATATTGCACTGTTTAAATCAACACCAAAATGCTTTACATAAAAGGAATAATAAGCTTCCATACTAACAAACAGAAAATAAGTGCTTCTGCAATCATCCAGGTTCCACTGGGTGCTTCCCTGGATGGAATCTAGCTCTTGACAGCCCGGTTATTATGTAGAACCAGCAGGCAGCAGCACCTGTTTTCAGGGCTGCACAAATGCCTCCTGCTCTGAGGAGAGGAACATGTCAGCACAGATATCCTCAGGGGCCTGCGGCAGCACCTGTTTTCAGGGGAGCCTACGAACCTTACTCTCAGTGGAGGGGAGTGTGAATGATCAGTAGGTAACTGATCTCGAATTTAAAGTATGAACATACATACAGTTGGCAGAATATCCGCATAGGCGACAACACACCCCACACCTCCATAGGGGGTAAGCGGTTCACTGAATCCGGTGGTAGCTTGAAAGCTGGGCACGGAAATATGATCAGAGTCGTCTTTCAAGGCAGCCTCAAAATAATGGCCAGAATTGTCCTACAAGGCAGGTTCAGTATGATGAGGTTCAGACCAAACCCAAGCAGAGGTCAGGAGAAACATGGAATCTACACTTCCTTACCAGTCCTACTCCCAATCAAGGAGAGAAAAGGACCCCGCATCAGGGGCCTTTGGGCTTACCACAAGACCACTGGTAGCCATGGAGGTAGGTGGGTCTGGGTTTACTGAAACAAGGGATTGTGGAGCAGTTACATGTTGGTAAGTTACACTTATGTTCTTGTTCAAAATGACAATAACATGAATTTTCAGATCTGGTTTTAAAACAGATAAAAACGTGATAATTTTTACTGCTCAACATACACAGGTTCCAAGCAGACTTGGAACTTGGACTGGAATTGTCATTGAGGCAGGCCCAGTATTTTTGGGCAGGACTGCCATTCAGGACATGTAACAGATGGAGGATGTCACTTCATCCAGGTTTAACTCATTTGTGCAGTACAAACTTTTAGAAACAGTAATTTTATAGGAGCTTCCTATAAAATGGTCACATGGCATGCATCGACCTCAAAGATGCATACTATTCGGTGTCTATTCATTAAGAACAGGAGATATATTAAATTTAAATGGATGGTATGGATCTGCCAAATGGGTTGACATCAGCTCCTAGACTATTGACAAAACTACAGAAACCAAATTCTGGGCATTCAAAGGTGTCAGAACCACATAGTAATGGCATGTTTGGACTATTTCAATTTCGAGTCACCAAGAATTGGCAGAAGCATCAGTCAAAGCAACCAAAACCCTGTTTGATAGAATTGGTTACCTCATCCATCCAGTTAAATCAAAATTGACACCTACAAGGGTAATTGATTACCTAGAATTTACTATCAAAAACAGTAAATATGTTGGTGACTTTGCCTACGGGCAAACAACATATAAATCAAGCCTGCTATGACCTGATAGTCAAATACTTGCCATCTATCTGGCAAACAGCGAGTATAATTGGCAAATAGTAGCTGAATTTCCAGCAGAACGTACGTGCCTTCGCATTACCAGAATTTACAGCGAGCAAAGGAACGAACACTCAGATTCCATGCAGGCCAAATTGGCAAAACTATGGATTGCCAGCAGAGGCCATTGTTGATTAACTATGGTGGATAACGAACGTAAGGAAACTAAAAGTAAAATTTGCTTGAAAGCCATCGAGGGTTCTTTAGACCTATGCAAGCGGCTAAGGATGGGGAGCCACTAACACAGTCCAGAGCTGTGGGGGCAGATGGAATGAGCAGGAGTCTGTAATTTCCCAACATATGGAATCAATTACCCAGAATTGTTGGGGGCACAATTTGGACTCAAGGGTTTCTGTAGCAATATGCAACCGGTGCTTGTTCAAATTCAGATTGATAACACCACTGTGGTGGCACATATCCATTAACAAGGGTGGTGTAAAATCTGTATCTTACGACAGATTGACGAACCTCATTTGGCACTGGTGTATCAAGAGGCATATTTGGGAAATCTACGAGGTAGATATAACACGGTGACAGATGCTGTATCATGAATGTTTAATAACAACACAGAATGGATGTTGAATCAGGCAGTATTTAATGAAATAAATACACGATTTGACATACCAGATATTGATCTATTTGCATCTAGACTAAACCATCAGTTACCCAGATATGTTTCCTGCGAGCAGGATCCAGGAGCAAAGGCAGTGGATGCTTTCTCCCTCAATTGGGGAGGATTGTTTATGCATGCTTTCCACAAATTTGTCTCACAAACCGATGCTTGACCAAAATCAAGCAAGACTAAGCCACAGGCATATTGGTAGTGCCAGATTGGCCTACTCAAGCCTGGTTCCCAAAGTTTTTAGGAACTATAGTCCAGCCCGTTATGGCTGTACCCAAGAGCAGGGACCTCCCAGTGAACCCAGTTACAGGGAGTAATCATCCACTACACGAACGTATTAACTTGTTGGTCTGCAGATTCTGAGGAGGCCATTTCAAGGCATCAGACTGTCCGAACAAATACAACACAGTTCGGATAACAGATGTCTTGGAGTTTCCTATCAACTCTGTACTAATACTATAAACAAAGTTATAGTGCAATCTATAGTGCCAGAGGCGCACTCTTCTCCTATCTGATGCTGGAAGCAGGGCACAGGTCGATAGGAACGCACCCCTTTACAACAAAATTCATGAAGGGAATTTACAATTTAATACCTCTAAGACTAAGGTACACGGACACATGGGATGTGAGCGTGGTACTAACCCTACTTTGACAGTGGGGACCGCCTATAACTAACCCTGAAGGTGGTATGCTGACAAAGAGTCCAGCCACTGCAGAAGCTACGGTTGGACCACATCACCACCAATATGAACAACATAACATTCGTAATCAGGAATCTGATAAAACAGAGCAGGCCAGGAATGCCAGGGATGGAGATCCAGTTCTTGGCATATCCAGAGGACCGACAGTTGTGTGTGTGGTAACATACTAACACCACCATCTGAGAGTTACGGAGAACCACAGAGGTTCAGAACAGACCAGAAGGTGTTAACACAAACCATCTCGAGATGGTCTAAGGGGGTAATGGCGGTAACAGAGTGAACATTCATATGGCTAAATCTCACTCCACCTGGGCTGCATCTACGTCGGCAGCAAGAGCAATGGACGTGCCTCTTAACGACATCCTAGTGGCTGCAGGATGGACGAATTAAATAACGGTCCACCAGTTTGGTAACAAACCTATTACCAGACTGGGGGTGTTTGCACGTACCATTTTAAGTTCTGTCCCTTAGTTTACCCCCAAGGTTGGGAGGTGAACAAGTTTTTTTTAACTTTTCTTTCATTTTAAGCATCAGTGTCTTTACTTAATTCAGATTCAGATTCAATTTAATTGTCATTGTCAGTGTACAGTACAGAGACAACTATTTATATACGTACTTATACGTACTTAACTACGTAATGTCTGAATGCTTTAATGATTACACGCATCCATGGTCAATCCATTCAGTGTGTGACGCCTGGATTTGTAACCGGCGTAAAATCACAGAGCTTTGAAATCTTCACGTAGTCAATCACGTGACTCCGAAGTAAAATAGTAAGATTAAATGAGAACTTACCAGTTTGAAGTTTGATCTTGATTTTATGAGGAGTTACGATAAACGATTACGTGCCCACCGCTCCCACCCTCATACTATCAAGGTCACATGGAAGTTCTAGTTTCTTCAATCTTACTATTCTCAGGTCTTCTTTTTATCTGTGATTTAACACCGCTGTTTTGAAGATTGACGCGCACGCAGACGGACGGCCCTTCTTCACGTAATCGCTCATCGTAACTCCTCATAAAATCAAGATCAAACTTCAAACTGGTAAGTTCTTGTTTAATCTTACTATTAGTTCTTATTTGTTACACTTTGTTGTGATCCTACCAATAGAATCAGCCAAGTTTGCAAACCCAATAAATTATCCTCAACTTTGCCTCATTGAATGCAAATGTTTTCCCATGTAAGGTGAATATACAATATGCTATGTTAAGATTATCTTTCCTTTTGTTGCACAGCATTGAATCATTGAATCATTATGATAATCATTTATGATTATAAATTATGATTTTGACATTATCAATTATGCCTATTCCAGTGAAGTTATCTGCAAAATCTCAACCTTTCAAGAATTTTATGATCTTCTTGGAATATGCAATAGTCATAAGGAATAGGAGTAGAATTAGGCCATTCTGCCCATCAAGTCTACTCCATCATTCAATCATGGCTGATTTATCTCTCCCTCCTAACCCCATCCTGTACTAATCAAGAATCTATGGTTGACAAAATTGCTGGAGAAACTCAGCGGGTGCGGCAGCATCTATCTTGGCCTCCACAGCCGTTGTGGAAAAGAATTCCACAGATTCACCACCCATGGGCTAAATACATTTCTCCTCATCTCCTTCCTAAAAGACCGTCTTTTGGCTTAACTCTAATCTAAAGTAATTATTAACATTGTTCAACATGTCCTCCACCACAAAGATAATCTGCACTATTTAGAAACATAGAAACATAGAAATTAGGTGCAGGAGTAGGCCATTCGGCCCTTCGAGCCTGCACCGCCATTCAATATGATCATGGCTGATCATCCAACTCAGTATCCCGTACCTGCCTTCTCTCCATACCCCCTGATCCCCTTAGCCACAAGGGCCACATCTAACTCCCTCTTAAATATAGCCAATGAACTGGCCTCAACTACCCTCTGTGGCAGAGAGTTCCAGAGATTCACCACTCTCTGCGTGAAAAAAGTTCTTCTCATCTCGGTTTTAAAGGATTTCCCCTTTATCCTTAAGCTGTGACCCCTAGTCCTGGACTTCCCTAACATCGGGAACAATCTTCCTGCATCTAGCCTGTCCAACCCCTTAAGAATTTTGTAAGTTTCTATAAGATCCCCTCTCAATCTTCTAAATTCTAGAGAGTATAAACCAAGTCTATCCAGTCTTTTTGTTGGAAGAGATACAGTCATTAGTCCGTGATGTAACTGGTGGCCTCATTGATGAGCAAGATTGTTTTTCTGAAGCTCCTAGTCTACTGGACTGTATTGAGTTCAAGACCATATAGTTGGCCCTTTCTTACAAATGTCAAGCACATCAGTAAAATTGCTTCACTGTTAATTCACATATCACTGTACCTTAATTGGTACATGTGACAATAATAGTCCTTTGAATCCGTTAGTTGATGGATGTAATCTTGGTAGAACTGAAAACACTGATCTGGCAAAAGACTGGCACTAAACTATTCAGAGGATTTTAATTCTTCCATTGGCTTTCCCCCCCATCACTTCTGCATCTTACCAGTTCTTACTCATTGTGTCTGAAGAATGGAATGCTTGTCAGCAAATAAAGAATATCTCCAAGTAATTACTCGCTCTGTGTTGAGCCTCTCTGAAGAGAAGAGAGTCATCTATTTACACATTATCACTATTGTTACTAGGAAATAACATACTCAGAGGGCGGTAATAACACAATAAAGAACATTATTTCTAACTTTCCATGGATCCCTGCTTCATTTCATGTGCAATTTGACAGATATCCATGCTGAATCCTCACCTATGATTCAAGTTGTAAAGAGGAAAACTCTTGAGATGGATTTAAACATTCTGTCTGCCTCAAACATGACAAATCCTGCATGAGACAATGGACAAGACCATGAATAACGATCAGAAATTGAAAAAAGGGAATGAGCTTAAGAATCTGTCTGTGGAAGGTGGCGTGATGTCCAATTTCAACTCTGAGATACAAGTAACAGACACATGTATTTAAAAATCCACTTACAAACAGAAAATATTTATTAGCCTGTTCCCTAACATTTTGTCTATGTGCTGCAGAAGTTCAATGTTCTTCATTCACATTTCACAACAGTATCTCCTCCTTTTACAGACAGCCCACACACTGTTCTGGATACTTTGTAAAGCATTTTTGATTCTTTGTGTAGAATTGATCCTGACCTCACTGGGGCAAGCCATTTCAACTTTGTTCCTTTCCATATTGACCTTTCCTGGACCAAGTTCATGCACAGAGCTCAGTCTGGGCTTTAGAAACAGCATCTCCTTCTCATGTGTATTTTGAATGAACCTGGACTGAATGCTAAAGCTTTGCAACATCAGTTCTCAGCTCTTAGTTTCTTGCCCATTTTTCCAATTCATATTAGTTTTATTTGCTTTTGATTCTGAGCTATATTTGAGCAACACCTTTTTATGACATTTTGCTACTTTCACTTGCCTTCTTTTACAATGTTCTGCCCTTTTGTTGCATCTTCATTGCTCTGCAAACATAATTTGCACAACCACTTCATTCTAATTTTCTTTACAGCCAATTTGGGAACCATTAAGGCCTTTAATTGCATTACTGCAGCATAATGTAACATAGGGGGATTGACCAGGAGACAGTAAAGATTGTTGGTTAGAAAAGGGCAAAACAATGGATGTCATGGGCCAGGCTTTAGAGTTGGTGGAACTAGAAAATGATAATTGCGGTACATTTGAGTGTAAGTGCAAAAATATTTTAATACACAACATTCCCAATAATTTAGGACAGAATGCAGGATAAACCTTAATTTACACAAATAATTCTGAAACCATGAGGAACCTTTAGAGTTAATAATTGACACATATAATAAAATATTAGATCGTTGCTGAATGAAAGAGGAATAATGGAAAATAGAAAATGTGTAGGAACTACTGGAAACTCATAGCAGAACAGGCAGCATCTGTGGATAGTTACTGCCTGACCTGCAGAGTGTTTCCAGAAATTTTTGTTTTTATTTCAGATTTCCAGTGGTTGTGATTTTATTTTCATTTTCTGAGCAGTAATGGGTAATGTTGCATTTTGTTTTTGAGCAAATTCATAGACATGGTTAGAAAGTCAGTTAAGCTTGAATTCAAGAATGAACCATCATGATTCATCAATCTCAGATGTGGATCATGAGGGTGCTATCCGACTCGTTTCTTAACCCAGAATTGGTCAGATTGAAGATTATTTAGTGGACAAAATGTACTAGTCACAAAATTTATCTCAGCGCTTTGATGCATTATTCTTGTCAGCATTCTAGATACTTTCCAATGGGCGGCATGGTGGTGCAGCTGTAGAGTTTCTGACTTAGAGCACCAGAGACCCAGGTTTGATTCTGACTATCGGTGCTGCTGTATGTAGTTTGTATGTTCTCCCTGTGTCCACATGGGTTTTTCCCGGGTTATCCGGTTTTCTCCCACACACCAAAGACGTACAGGTTCATAGGTTAATTGGCTTGGGTAAAAATTGAAAATTATCCCTGGTGTGTAGGATAGTGCTAATGTACAGGGATCGCTGATCGGTGCAGATTTGGGCCTGTTTCCGCACTGTAACTCAAAACTAAACTAGACTGGCGTGCAGCAAATTATGTTAATATTTCCCCAGAATCTATCTATACTCTTTGCATAAGTTGGAGCTGAAAATATTAACCTACATGCATCATGGATCAGTTTTGCTAGAACTACGAGAACATTCTGTTGCTATGCTGCTCCTTATATTAACAGGGACACTCTGTTGACAATGCAATATCTGACTAGCGAGGCTGTTCAAACACCTTTCAAAATCGACAAGCTGTGCTGCAACTGACAGTGTATGCCTTTTACAATATTTAACTGCTGCAATACCTGTTTCATAGGTGCCATAGTGATGACAGGACAGTGGCACTCCATTACTGGAAGCGACTATGATTTGACTATGATTGCTCACTCAGCTTGGATGGGGAAGCTTAGAGCAGGAGGTACAGACACACACGCCAGCAAATTGTTTGCTCCCACAGAGTTCAGGAACAGTACATCTTAGCTGATGAACAATGTGTTCCAACACTGTCATCCTCGAGATATTTGACATTCAGAGGGAAGACATTTGCCACACTGCTGCATCTGGTATGCTCCCTCTTTGGAGGTTATGGTCACATTGGTGCACATTGAATCTCAACTTACTCTCCACAAGGTCTTTTTTAAATGGCTGCAGCACATCTGTCCTCGTGTCTGCTAATTTGCTGCTCATTGCTGAATCGGAGAATGCATCCAGGCACTGGTTTCATCCAATAAATGATTTAATCAACTTCATTTGCAGTGAAGTAAGTAACTAGGATTTGCTAGAGTTTCTGACTTCCTGCAAGTATAAACAGCAATTGACTGCACTCATATGCTCTAGGGAAATCTGTATTTGGGCCTTTTAATCAATAGGAGGAGAGTGTCCAACATTGTAGCCATATATAGAACAGTTGGTTATATTGTCCAGTTCTTACTTATCACTACTTACATATTAGTGTGAGTAAATATACATTCTCTGTCTCTTTCTCCTCTATAGCAGCCGGAATGTGTACTGCTGTTTTGTTACTGTCGTGGGTAGTGCACCTTTAATGGCTGATAACCTTCTCTAGATGCTCTGCACCAAACAGATGCCCCAAATCGGGATGTCCCATGAGACTTCCATTTTAGTTTTCTTTCTATGTATAAAACATCCTGGTGCCATTTCAAACTCGATTTTAACCATTCTTGTGACTTTTGTGGGAGACCCTATTGGACATTGGTGCAACTGCAGCTATTCTTTCGGGTAACAGAAGTAGGAGCAACCCAATCACTAGCCTTGTAAACTGCAGGAATTAACCAATAACAGATAAAGGACAATGTGTGTATGTTCAGATTTCCTTTTTGGCTCCAGGTATATTTTACACATCCATCCCAAAACATTAGTTATGCTAATGCTCCATTGAAAATACTGGAAGAACATATCTGATTGGCATGTTGGCCTCATTTTGCAAGGTTTGATCTTTGCATGAATATCCACTGCTATGGAAATATTTCAAAGAAATGCCTGAGCAGTGTGATATGCTTCTTTACTTCACCAAGGGATTCTATAAAGCCAGCATCCTTTTGAAAATAATGATATGGTCTGCTGCATGTATCTGTAATTAAAATTATCCCCAAAATAAATCAATGAATTTCTAAAATAAACTTGACAGACCTAAACTATAGATTAAACAGTATTGCTTAATCTGATCAATTTTGTAAAATAAACAATCAATAACAGTTCATAACAGAGGTCTGAACAACACACAGGAGAAAATGTAATTTATTAAGCAGCTTGGAAAGTTGGAAGTTAAACCTCCAAGTAATTTCCATCAAAATCCGAATTCTACATATCCAAATTCTTACTCTGCATTGTTCAGCCCTGGGAACTGAAGGATAAGAACAATTTATTTGATCAGCCTGAAGTCTTCACTCTTGCGGCTTGTAGAAATAGAATTTCTGACATCCATATAATTGAACATGTTTTTGAAACCATAAGCCTGGAAAAGATAAACTAGGAGTAGATTCAAAGTTGTTTCTCAAATGATCTTTACAAAACTAACATCACCAGAAATAATAATAAATGAAAAGGAATTATCCAGAAAGTGGAAAGCAGTAACGATCACTGTAAAATCCAGTGAACAGTTTAATTTGTTAAAATTTATTTGCATGACCCACGATGTGGACCTCTTCTTCCACCGCCTCCGCCTCAAAGCGTTTTTCCATGGTAAGGATTCCTCATCCCCTAGTGACTACCCCTTCTCCCATCTCCAACAGACCCCCCTCTTCTTGGACTCCCCCTCATGGCCATCTACCGGCTTTAGACCTTTTTATTTTAAAATGCCAGCGGGGCATCAACCGCCTCAACTTCTCCACTCCCCTTTCTCACTCCAACCTCTCCCCCCCTGAACGTACAGCCCTCCACTCACTCTGCAACAACCCAGACAGAATGATCAAACCTGCGACAAGGGAGGTGCCGTGGTAGTCTGGCGCAATGATCTCTACAAGGCTGAGGCCACGCGCCAACTCTCAGGCGCCAACTGTCAGACACCTCCTCCTACTTATCCTTGGACCATGACCCCACAGCCGAGCACCAGGCCACTATCTCTAGCACCATCATCGACTTCATCACCTCTGGCTCCCTGCCCTTCCAAGCCTCCAACCTCATCATTCCCCAGCCCCGCACGGCCCGATTTTACCTTCTCCTCAAAATCCACAAACCTGACTGTCCTGGCAGACCCATTGTTTCTGCCTGTTCATGCCCTACCAAACTGATTTCCACGTACCTCGACTCCATCCTATCCCCCCTGGTTAAATCCCTCGCTACCTATGTTCAAGACACCTCACATGCTCTTTGTCGACTCCAGGACTTCAGTTTCTAGGCCCCCATTCCAACATCTTCGCCATGGACATCCAGTCACTCTACACCTCCATCCCCCACCAGTAGGGTCTCAAAGCTCTCCGTTTCTTCATCGACTGCAGAACCAACTAATCCCCATCTACTGATACTCTCCTCCACCTAGCAGAGCTGGTCCTTACTCTTAATAACTTTTCGTTTGACTCCTCCCATTTCCTCCAAATACAAAGCGTAGCTATGGGCATGCGCATGGGCCCCAGCTATGCCTACCTCTTTGTAGGGTATGTCGAACAATCCTTGTTGGAGGCGTACCAGGGACCTATCCCCAAACTCTCCCTCCACTACATTGACGACTGCATTGGTGCTACCTCCTGCACCCACACACAACTCACTGACTTCATCCATTTCACCACTAACTTCCATCCTGCACTCAAATACACCTGGACCATTTCCGACATTACCATACCATTTCTAGACCTCACTATCTCTATCGCAGGTGATAGACTACTGTCCGAAATCCACTATGAACCCACTGACTACCATGGCTATCTGGACTACACTTCTTCCCTTCCCTGCTTACTGAATGGACTCCATCCCCTACTCCCAATTCCTCTGTTTACGCCACATCTGCACCCAAGATGAGGCGTTCCACACCAGGGCATCGGAGATGTCCTCATTCTTCAGGGAACGGGGGTTCCCCTCTTCTACTATAGACGAGGCTCTCACCAGGGTCTCTTCTATACCCCGTAACTCTGCTCTCACTCCCCATCCTATGTTTTCTATGTTTCTATATAGGGGATGATCAGCCATAATCACAATGAATAGCGGTGCTGGCTCGAAGGGCCGAATGGCCTCCTCCTACACCTATTTTCTATGTTTCCATGTTTCTATCCCCCACTCGTAACAAGGGCAGAGTCCCCCTTGTCCTCACCTTCCACCCTACCAGCCGTCACATACAACAAATAATCCTCCAACATTTTTGCCACCTCCAAAGGGATCCCACCACTGGCCACATCTTCCCATCTCCTCCTGTCTGCTATCCGCAGAGACCACTCCCTCCGTAACTCCCTGGTCAATTCGACCCTTCCCACCCAAATCACCCCTCTCCTGGCACTTTCCCTTGCAACTGCAGGAAATGCTACACTTGCCACTTTGCCTACCCCCTTGACTCCATTCAAGGACCCAAGCAGTCTTTCCAGGTGCGGCAGAGGTTCATCTGCACCTCCTCCAACCTCATCTATTGCATCCACAGCTCTAGGTGTCAGCTGCTCTACATTGGTGAGACCAAGCATAGGCTTGGCGATCGCTTCACACAACACCTTCGCTCGGTTCGCAATATCCAACCTGATCATCCGGTGGCTCAGCACTTCAACTCCCCCTCCCATTCTGAATCCGACCTTTCTGTCCTGGGCCTCCTCCATGGCCAGAGTGAGGCCCAACGTAAATTGGAGGAGCAACATCTCATATTTCGCTTGAGCAGTTTACACTCCAGCGGTATGAACATTGACTTCTCCAATTTCAGGTATTCCGGCTTTCTCCTCCTCTTCCCAGCTCTCCCTAAGCTCACTGTCTCCACCTTCCTTTCTTCTTCTCCCCCCCCCCCCCCCTCCCCCTCACATCACTGAAGAAGGGTCTCGACCCGAAACTTTGCCTATTTCCTTTGCACCATAGATGCTGCCTCACCCGCTGAATTTCTCCAGCATTTTTGTCTACCTAAAGCAGGATATGGTTTATGCACATGTATCTAGTATTCATTATGTGCACATTTGCAAATATTGGGTCACATCATCTAGGACTAAATTTATTCCCCATCTTTCAAGACAGACCCTCCATTTGAAGTCTGACTCTGCATTTTATCTGTTAGACTGGCATTTCTACTCTCTCATGTTGGACAAATCATTTCTGCAGTCACAATGATCTTTCTCCCTATTGGCAGACCTTTCTTTCAGCCTGAAAAAAGGGTTTTGATCTGAAACATCACCCATTCCTTCCATCCAAAGATGCTGCTTGTCCCACTGTGTTACTCCAGCATTTTGTGCCTATCTTTCTTTCAGACTGTTGGTTTGGGCTTTTCATTCTTATGCCTCCACTTCCACTGTAAGAAACTGAAGCGTCAACAAAAGAAGCAGAAGTAGTCTAGCTAACTCATGATCCACCCTTTAACAAGATCATGGCTGATCTTTTACTTCAGCACCACTTTCCTCCACTAACTCCATGTCCCTCGATTACATTAATATCTAATAAATCTATTTATTTCCACCTTAAAACAACTCAGCAAATAAGACCCCATATTCCTCCTGGGTTTAGAATGCCAAAATCTCACCATCCTTTGCATGAAGGAATGTGTTCCCTCTATTCTGAATCATCAATCCTCCAACTGGTCACCTGAACCTTGCAAAACATCATCGACGAATCTATATAACCATATAACCATATAACAATTACAGCACGGAAACAGGCCATCTCGACCCTTCTAGTCCGTGCCGAACACATATTCTCCCCTAGTCCCTTCTTCTCCAGGATTCTTTCAAGTTTCTGAGCTTCAATGAGATCAACTTTAATTTCCTTAATCTTAAGTAAGCACAATCGATGTATGTTTAGTCTGTCCTCATACAAAAAAAAACACCATCCCAGGAATGGGATGCCCTTACATTATTTATCTTTTCACTTTTCCAGTTTTGATGATGGATCACTGGTCTTTAATATTAACTGTTTGTTTCTCCACAGAATATTTTCAGCATTTTCTGCTTTTATTCCTTAAAAGGTAGGTGTATTGTGACTGGAGTTGAAGCTAAGGGTAATGGTTCAAACAAATCACACACAAGGGCACAAGATTGGGAAAATTCCCCTCTGGGTTTTCTGGCGGTTGTATGAATGCCCTTTGTGGAGATTTGGTTGGAAAGTAGGAGGAACTTACTGGGCTTTTGAGATGCCCAGTCAAGAGCAATGGTAATGACAGCCATTGTGGTTACCAGCAGGAATTTTAAGTAAGGATCCTTGATCTTGTCCTACAAGTAGTCCAATCAGCCACCACAAGTGAACAAGGTCAGAAAGAAGGGAATCAACATTTTTTGGCAAAAAGAAAGACAGCTCAGAAACTAAAATGCACCTTTAAATGCCACATCTTGTTACCTCTAACTCTTATCACTGCCTCCGCTCGGTTCACCACAACCTCTCATCACAAATTATCTGTAATCTGTGTCCATTGCCATTCATTCCAAACTTTCAGGTGTTTCACCACTTCTGGTCTCATACCAGCATCTCACCACATGGATGAACGGCAGTGTTAGGCAGTGAAGTGGATTTTGATACACTCTCAACTTTGTGTGAAAGATGAACTTTGCTAAAACGGATCGAGAGATCGAAAGTCACAACTGGTACCCATCTGCCATCACTTCTTTCGAAGCCAGCAGCTCATCATTTACAACTAACCGAGAACTGTAATCAGAACTAAAATAAGTCCTGATGGCCACTTCTTAGTTGATTGTTAAGATTTTGTTTTGTTTCAAAAATCTCTTTTGTATTTATTACTTCTTTGTAAATAAGTAACATATTTCTCAGGTTGCGGCAAGTTTTGTGCCTCACTTTCCAAGTATAAGATTGAGCCTTGTTTTTCCCTAGAGCTCCCAATTCCAAACCTCTAGGGTCTGTCCAACAATCGCCTCCAATGATCCAATGGCACCCCATATCCTACCTTGATCATCAGCCCAGTCAACCCTCTTGACTCTCGAATCTTCACCTGTCCACAATCTTCTTTACAATCCCGTTCCTATCCTATCCCTACATTCTGCAGTGAACAAATAATTTCTCAACCTTTAATGCATACAGCAACTGCAATAAGGCTCATTTTGTGCAGCACGTTTTATTATTCCTGTGCTTATATTTTGGATCATCAGAAACAACACATTTAATCATCCAATTCAAAATCACCTCCACACAGGCAGACAAAATTTCAGGTAATCTATCTTTATTGTACAGAACCTCCTTGCCTAATGTTGCGGGCATTTGTTGCATCTTTGGAAGAACAATGCAGCACAATGTCAAAGCAAAGCTGCATTTAGCTTGCACGAGATTGGAAATCTTTCTTGGCATGCCTACAGAAACATAGAAACATAGAAAATAGGTGCAGGAGTAGGTCATTCGGCCCTTCGAGCCTGCACCGCCATTCAATATGACCAAGGCTGAACATCCAACTCAGTATCCAGTACCTGCCTTCTCTCCATACCCCCTGATCCCTTTAGCAACAAGGGCCACATCGAACTCCCTCTTAAATATAGCCAATGAACTGGCCTCAACCACCTTCTGTAGCAGAGAATTCCACAGATTCACCATGCTCTGTGTGGAAAAAAAAAAAAATTCTCACCTCGGTCCTAAAAATTTTCCCCCTGATCCTTAAACTGTGACCCCTAGTTCTGGACTTCCCCAACATCGGGAATAATCTTCCTGCATCTAGCCTGTCCAAACCCTTAAGAATTTTGTAAGTTTCTATAAGATCCGCCCCTCAATCTTCTAAAATCTAGTGAGTACTAGCCAAGTGTATCCAGTCTTTCTTCATATGAAAGTCCTGCCATCCCAGGAATCATTCTGGTGAACCTTCTCTTTACTCCCTCTATGGCAAGAAAGTCTTTCCTCAGATTAGGAGACCAAAACGGTACACAATACTCCAAGTGTGGTCTCACCAAGGCCCTGTACAACTGCAGCAGAACTTCCCTGCTCCTATACTCAAATCCTTTTGCTATGAATGCTAACATACCATTTGCTTTCCTCACTGCCTGCTGCACCTGCATGCCTACTTTCAATGACTGCTGCCCCATGACACCCAGGTCTCGTTGCATCTCCCCTTTTCCTAATCGGCCACCATTCAGATAATAGTTTACTTTCCTGTTCTTGCCACCAAAGTGGATAACCTCACATTTATCCACATTATACTGCATCTGCCAGGCATTTGCCCACTCACCCAACCTATCCAAGTCCCTTGCAGCCTCCTAGCATCCTCCTCACAGCAAACATTGCCCCCCAGCTCCGTGTCATCCGCAAACTTGGAGATGTTGCATTCAATTCCCTCGTCCAAATCATTAATATATATTGTAAATAGTTGGGGTCCCAGCACTGAGCCTTGCAGTACCCCACTAGTCACTGCCTGCCATTCTGAAAAGGGCCTGTTTATTCCTACTCTTTGCTTCCTGTCTGCCAGCCAGTTCTCTATCCACATCAATACTGAACCCCCAATACTGTGTGCTTTAAGTTTGCATACTAATCTCTTATGTGGGACCTTGTCGAAAGCCTTCTGAAAGTCCAGATATAACACATCCACTTTGTTCTCCCTTATCCACTATTAGTTACATCCTCGAAAAATTCTATAAGATTCGTCAGAAATGATTTACCTTTCATAAATCCATGCTGACTTTGTCCAATGATTTCACCACTTTCCAAATGTGCTGCTATCCCATCTTTAATAACTGACCAGCATTTTCCCCACTACCTATGTTAGACTAACTGATCTGTAATTCCGTTTTCTCTCTCCCTCCTTTTTTAAAAAGTGGGGTTACATTAGCTACCCTCCAATCCTCAGGAACTACTCCAGAATGTAAAGAAAAATTATCACTAAAGCATCCACTATTTCTGGGGCTACTTCCTTAAGCACTCTGGGATGCAGCGTATCTGGTTTAACGGCCTTTAATCCATTCAATTTACCTAACACCACTTCCCGACTATCTTCATACTTTAGCTTTTTCCAAACTGAGATCATTTGGTCAGAGAAATTTGATTTCTAGATATCTGTTTTTGGTAATGGAGAGTTGATCTTGAGATTTAACAAGAAAGTAACCCTCTCTTTAACATTGGAATTGATTGGGCTCATTGGGAAAATCAAAACAAAGTAACAGGAAATGTTTTCCTTTCATTGTTCAGTAGATATTTTGCTTATTTTCTGAAAAAAATACTGATATCACCCATGAAATTCCCTATCAACCATATCTCTACCACCCACTACCCTACCATCCTCACCACCCACCACACTGCACAATCCAGCCACATACTCCTCCCCCTGATGTGGATGTCTTATATATCTAGTCATCTACATATAGTTATTGTAGGTCAGTGCTCTTTAGGTGATCCATGCACAATACAAAGTGATGTTTGCGGATAAGACAGGATCATGTGAAGGGAGAACGGTCTCTGTTAACATTCACCTCCTTGGCATTGTTCTTGCTTTGGATAATCTCCAACCCATAATAGACAGGCAGTAAAGAAAATGTGGATCTGAATACTTTTTAGTTTCACCTTCAATTAAAAAATGCCACTGATATGATTTGATTAAGTGACAGCTGAAGGAAATGTGTTTAGAAGATAAGCTTACAGTTATTCTTTTGCAGATAATCATAATGAAACTTGTTGCCATAAATTTCCATTCAAGGTACAGGTGCACAACCTTTTATCCGGTGTTCCAGAAACCGAAAAGCTCCGAAAACCGGCCATTTTTTCCAGATGTCGTCTGCGCACCAAAGCTCGCGTTTGGCGCCAAACCTGACCCAAAACGACCCACGGTCAACCCAGGTCTGTACTACTGTAGCGGCTGCCTCCTCCCTGGAGACCGGGAGACGCTTAAACATCTGTAAATCATTGCTTAAATGTTAGTCAGTTAGTTTGGAGGGCTTTTATGTGAAGGGGGGTGAAGGGGTAAACTTTAATTCTTAGTCCCCTACCTGGTCGGAGAGGCGGGGAGCGGGCAATGCCTTACCGGGTCGCCGTGCAGTAAGCTCCGCAGCGCTGTGGCCGGTGGGGCCGCAGGTTGTAGCTCCGACCCCGGCAACTCTACCCCTGGCTGCGAGGCGCTCCAAATCCAGCGCGGCCCGCGGCCGGACGCCCCAGCTCCGCGAATGTCGGGAGTCGGCGGCGTCGCAGCGGGTTGCGGGCAATGCCTTACCGGGTCGCCGTGCGGCAAGCTCCGGAGCGCTGTGGCCGCCGACACACAACATCGCGGAGCGTCGCTGGATTTGGAGCCGCGCAGCCAGGGGTAGAGTTGCCGGGGTCGGAGCTCCAACCGGCGCCGCCCGCGGCCGGACGGAGCCCCCAGCTCCGCGGCTCCAAATCCAGCGACGCTCCGCGAATGTTGGAAGAAGGCGGCCACAGCGCTCCGGAGCTTGCCGCACGGCGACCCGGTAAGGCATTGCCCGCTCCCCGCTGGTATCCCAGCGCTGCGACGTCGCCGACTCCCGACATTTGGGACGTCCGGCCGCGGGCCGCGCTGGTTTTGGAGCGCCTCGCAGCCAGGGGTAGAGTTGCCGGGGTCGGAGCTACAACCGGCGCCGCCCGCGGCCGGACGGAGCCCCCAGCTCCGCGAGGTTGGGAGTCGCCGACCAGGTAGGTAGGGGACTAAGAATTAAAGTTTCCCCCTTCACCCCTACACCACCACCACCACCACATAAAATCCCTCCAAACTAACTGACTAACATTTATGCAATGATTCTCCCGGTCTCCGGGGAGGAGGCAGCTGCTCCAGACTTTTCAAACCGCCCGCGCTACCTACCTAATCTACGCTAAAAATCTTCCATTCTGAAATCCGAAAAAGTCCGAAATCCGACAAGTGTCTGGTCCCAAGGCTTTCGGATAAAAGGTTGTGCACCTGTATTATTTCAGCCCTTTGCAAACTAATATGTTGGGCAAGAATATTTTGATTGATTAAATTAACATGACTTATTATGGCAAAGAGCATCAAAACAATGATGAAATTAGATCCTACAGTATTTTGTTGGGAAAAAAATGCACAGATTATGAAATAAATCATTATAGATTGTCAGATTATACATTGCCACATGAAAGGCTCCAATTCAGATTAGGAAATTAATCCTACCCATGGAAAAAATCCGATGAGACCTTGAAGCGAGCAAAGAAAAAAATAATGGAAAAGGGATCTGGATGTAGTAAGTGTAAAAGTTGTTGTATAGTTGTTTTATATGCTGAGATATCTTTGTTATGAAGTATAAAACACAAGTTTCAATCAAATATGCTTGCCATTTGTTTGATTAAACCTTACCGATATTTCATTGAAAGCTCCTAGTGTTGAAGGAAATGTGATAAAAAATAAGTTGTATGCTTATTAACAAGTTACTGTATCACACAGGCACACACAGGAGACCAATTCACTGGATGTTTTCAAGAGAGTGTTATATATTGCTCTTAGGGCTAATGGAATCAAGGGTTATGGGGAGAAAGCTGGAATGGGGTACTGATTTTGGATGATCAGCCATGGTCATATTGAATGGAGGTGCTGGCTCGAAGGGCTGAATGGCCTACTCCTCCACCTATTTTCTATGTTTCTATGTTGTACCGTTTGATGGAAAATTGGTAAAATATTGTCGTTTGGTTCAATTTAGATCATTTCATTTTTGAATTGGCCTACCCTTTAACTAAAAGTCTGACGTACTGTACTGTAGGTCTAATCAACCATAACCTCCCAAAGCTGTGCACTTTTATATACCGTCCATCATGCACATATGCTCAGTAGATAATATCCTTCCGCAAGTGGACTGCTAATGTCATCTGTAACTTCTTGAATGCTTATTGTCATCAATCACATTCAAATGGTCTTAGTTACTTTCAGTTTTAAATTCCAAGTTTTCTTTGAAACATCTTCAAGCAGGAGTAAAGACTTGGGCTGTTTTAAACTATCAAGGTAAATTGTTGATATTCGCCCAGAAAACGTCCAGGACTTCCCACTTTGGTTTAACTCAGATTAAATTAAACCCAGGAACAAGGAACTGCAGATGATGGTTTACACAAAAGGAAACAAAGTGCTGGAATAACTCAGTGGGACAGGCAGCATCTCTGGAGAACGTGGATAGGTGATATTTTGGGTCAGGGCACTTCTTCAGAATAATTGGGTTTGGTATTGGGAGAAGGACTTTCATGTATCCTTGACTTGGACAATTTTTGAGGCCTCGGTTTACCTGTCATCATCAGGAAGCCATTCTGAAACTAAAGAGTGGTAGAACCCTGAAATATATGCCCTCAGGCATATTGAGAATACGCTAATCATCGAGCACCATTTCACTAATTCCATTTTTTTCTCCACTCAGTTCTGTCAACTCCTCTCATATGCTAACACTCACCTACTCAGGAGAGCAATTTACAGTGCTAAATTGTACAACCTGCATATTTTTGTCAGAGGAAGCTCAGAAGGCATGCAAGTTGCAAACAATTTGTGTCTAAGTTCAAGATTGAACTCGCTTGCTGGAGCTCCGAGGTAGTAACTCTACCTGCTGTTTTACTGTGCTATCCTATGACTATGGTTCTATACCAGAGAATAAAAATAACATGCAATCTCAATAATACAATACAATACAATACAATATTTATTCATTGTCATTTGAGCTTCAATGAAGCTCAAACGAAACTCTGTTTCTACAGCCATACAAACAGAACAATTTCTACAAGACAAACAATTCAATTCACACAAACATCCATCACAGTGAATCTCCTCCTCGCTGTGATGGAAGGCAAAGTCTTTTCTCTCCCCTGTGTACCATTATTTTCCTGATGTCAGAAGAAGGGTTTCGACCCGAAACGTCACCTATTCCTTCGCTCCATGGATGCTGCCTCACCCGCTGAGTTTCTCCAGCATTTTTGTCTTCCCTCATTACATCCTGCTCATTTAAGCCTCAGTTTCTACCTATTATTGATTGGACCTCAATATGAGTTTTAGACTTCAAATAGCAAGTTTTTCAGCCTTAAAGCTGAAATCAAATTAAAGAAGTCGGATCTTCTCAGCTGATGGTCATCCATCGGTTTTCACTTGGTGAGAAAGACACAGTGGCTTCTGGTTCTTTTCAACAGAACTACAATCTTATAATTGAGGATGCATTGAAATAAGGAGGAAGATATGGTGGTGCAGCAAAAGAGATGCTGCCTTACAACGCCAGAGACCCGAGTTCAACCCTGATCACAGATGCTGTCTGTACGGAGTCTGTCTGTTCTCACCGTGACCAGTGTGGGTTTTCCCCAGGAGCTCAGGTTTCCTCATGCATTTCAAAGACGTACAGGTTCATATGTGAATTGGCTTGGTAAAATTGTAAATTGTCCCTAGTTGTAGTGGCCATTTGGCTTGTTTTGTGTGTCATTAATTATGGCATGTGTCTTTAAATTTTAGACTACCCGTTATTTTGTGGGTGGAATTTATGACGTGTTCTAGGGCGTGTTTGGAGCTGTGTTTCTTGTGCAGAAGCTTAGTTTTTATTTTAGTTTAGGATCAGCATGAGGAAGGCATACCCTTTGCCATGCGAAGTGTAACAGAGACACAAGCAGTTTTCTAACCTTTAAAGCGATATGCTGGAGTTTGAAGAAGATTATAGTGTACAAGTCGGAAGAAGGTTGGATGTATACCTTATTGTTTTTCATCAACAATAAAGAATCTATTAATCAAAAGACTGTGTTATGAAGATTTAACTGTGAAGAAGCTCTGAAGGTCTCACGGAGCCACTCACATGCGTATTACAAAATTCTCCTTACACTGGTATTTACCCATGTTTACACTGAGCGGCGGACTGGCTTGCCATGCAAATAGGGCTGTTGAGCCAAAACCAAAAAGGCCTAAGGCAGGCAATGCCATTGTAGTGGGAGACTCCATTGTGAGAGGTACGGACAGGGGTTTCTGCGGCAACAGACGGGATTCGAGGATGGTGTGCTGCCTTCCTGGTGCCAGGATCCAGGATGTCACGGACAGAGCGCAGAAAATCCTCAAGGGTGAAGGTGAACATCCGGAAGTGGTAGTGTATGTCGGCACAAATGATGTCGGAAAGAAGGGGATGAATATTCTGCAGCGTGACTTTAGAGAGCTCAGAAAAATGCTGAAAAGCAGGACCTCCAGGGTTGTTATCTCCGGTTTGCTTCCAGATCCTCGTGCTGGCGAGAGCAGGAACAGGGAGATACGGGACCTGAACGTGTGGCTGAGGAACTGGTGCACGGGGCAGGGATTTAGATTCTTAGATCACTGGGATCTGTTTTGGTGTAAGGGGGAACTGTACAAAAGGGACGGATTGCATCTTAACAGGTGAGGGACCAGCATTCTGGCAGGCAGGTTTGCCACTGCTACACGGGTGGTTTTAAACTGAATAAGGGGGGTGGGGTGTCGAATGGGATAGTGGAGGATGGAGTTAAAACAAAAGGGTTTCTTAAATGTGTGAGCGGAGAGACAGAGGGGTGTGAAATGAGGGTAGAAGCAATAGGTAGCAAGGTGAAAAGTAAAAATGGCAGGCCGGCAAATCCAGGGCAAAAATCAAAAAGGGCCACTTTTCATCATAATAGTATAAGGGGTAAGAGTGTTGTAAAAACAAGCCTGAAGGCTTTGTGTCTCAATGCAAGGAGCATTCGTAATAAGGTGGATGAGTTGAATGTGCAGATAGCTATTAATGACTGTGATATAGTTGGGATCACGGAGACATGGCTCCAGGGTGACCAAGGCTGGGAGCTGAACATCCAGGGATATTCAATATTCAGGAGGGATAGACAGAAAGGGAAAGGAGGTGGGGTAGCGTTGCTGGTTAGAGAGAAGATTAACGCAATAGAAAGGAAGGACATTAGCTTTGTTGAATGTATCCTCAATAAGGGTTGTATCATAATTGTATAATAATCAATATGGGTAGAGCTGCGAAACACTAAGGGGGGGGGGGGCAGAAAACGCTAGTGGGAGTTGTGCACAGGCTACCTAACAGTAGTAGTGGTTGGGGATGGCATTCAAACAGGAAATTAGAAATGCGCGCAACAAAGGTAAAACAGTTATAATGTAGACTTCAATCTACATATAGATTGGGTGAATCAAATTGGCAAGTGTGTTGAGGAAGAGGATTTCTTGGAATGTATGCGGGATAGTTTTCTAAACCAACATGTAGAGGAACCAACAAGAGAGCAGGCTATTCTAGACTGGGTATTGAGTAATGAGGGAGGGTTAGTTAGCAGTCTTGATGTGCGAGGCCCCTTGGGCAAGAGTGACCATAATATGGTTGAGTTCTTCATTAGCATGGAGAGTGACATCGTTAATTCAGAAACAAGGGTCCTGAACTTAAAGAAAGGTAACTTTGAGGGTATGAGACGTGAATTGGCCAAGATAGACTGGCAATTGATTCTTAATGGGTTGACGGTGGATATGCAATGGAAGGCATTTAAAGACTGCATGGATGAACTACAACAATTGTTCATCCCAGTTTGGCAAAAAAATAAATCAGGCAAGGCAGTGTATCCGTGGATAACAAGGGAAATCAGGGATAGTATCAAAACAAAAGATGAAGCGTACAAATTAGCCAGAAAAAGCAGCCTACCAGAGGACTGGGAGAAATTCAGAGACCAGCAGAGGAGGACAAAGGGCTTAATTAGGAAAGGGAAAATAGATTATGAAAGAAAACTGGCAGGGTACATAAAAACTGACTGCAAAAGCTTTTATAGATATGTGAAGAGAAAAAGATTAGTTAAAACAAATGTAGGCCCCTTGCAGTAAGAAACGGGTGAATTGATCATGGGGAACAAGGACATCGCAGACCAATTGAATAACTACTTTGGTTCTGTCTTCACTAAGGAAGACATAAATAATATGTCAGAAATAGCAGGGGACCGGGGGTCAAATGAGATAGGGGAACTGAGTGAAATCCAGGTTAGCCGGGAAGTGGGGTTAGGTAAATTGAATGAATTAAAGGCCGATAAATCCCCAGGGCCAGATAGGCTGCATCCAAGAGTACTTAAGGAAGTACCCCCAGAAATAGTAGATGCATTAGTGATAATTTTTCAAAACTCTTTAGATTCTGGAGTAGTTCCTGAGGATTGGGGGTAGCTAATGTAACCCCACTTTTTAAACAGGGTGGGAGAGAGAAAACAGGGAATTACAGACCAGTTAGTCTAACGTCGGTAGTAGTGGGGAAACTGCTAGAATCAGTTATTAAAGATGGGATAGCAGCACATTTGGAAAGTGGTAAAATCATTGGACAAAGTCAGCATGGATTTATGAAAGGTAAATCATGTCTGACGAATCTTATAGAATTTTTCGAGGATGTAACTAGTAGAGTGGATAAGGGAGAACCAGAGGATGTGTTGTATCTGGACTTTCAGAAGGCATTCGACAAGGTCCCACATAAGAGATTAGTATACAAACTTAAAGCACACGGTATTGGGGGTTCAGTATTGATGTAGATAGAGAACTGGTTGGCAGACAGGAAGCAAAGAGTAGGAGTGAACGGGTCCTTTTCAGAATGGCAGGCAGTGACTAGTGGGGTACCGCAAGGCTCAGTTCTGGGACCCCAGCTATTTACGATATATATTAATGATTTGGACGAGGGAATTGAATGCAACATCTCCAAGTTTGCAGATCACACTAAGCTGGGGGGCAGTGTTAGCTGTGAGGAGGATGCTAGGAGGCTGCTAGGTGACTTGGATAGGCTGGGTGAGTGGGCAAATGCATGGCAGATGCAGTATAATGTGGATAAATGTGAGGTTATCCACTTTGATGGCAAAAACAGGAAAGTAGATAATTATCTGACTGGTGGCCGATTAGGAAAGAGGGAGATGCAACGAGACCTGGGTGTCATGGTACACCAGTCATTAAAAGTAGGCATGCAGGTGCAGCAGGCAGTGAAGAAGGCGAATGGTATGTTAGCATTCATAGCAAAAGGATTTGAGTATAGGAGCAGGGAGGTTCTACTGCAGTTGTACAGGGTCTTGGTGAGACCACACCTGGAGTATTGCGTACAGTTTTGGTCTCCTAATCTGAGGAAAGACATTCTTGCCATAGAGGGAGTACAGAGAAGGTTCACCAGACTGATTCCTGGGATGTCAGGACTTTCATATGAAGAAAGACTGGATAGACTTGGTTTGTACTCGCTAGAATTTAGAAGATTAAGGGGGGATCTTATAGAAACTTAAAAAATTCTTAAGGGGTTGGACAGGCTAGATGCAGGAAGATTGTTCCCGATGTTGGGGAAGTCCAGAACAAGGGGTCATAGTTTAAGAATAAGGGGGAAATCTTTTAGGACCGAGATGAGGAAAACTTTTTCACACAGAGAGTGGTGAATCTCTGGAATTCTCTGCCGCAGAAGGTAGTTGAGGCCAGTTCATTGGCTATATTTAAGAGGGAGTTGGATGTGGCCCTTGTGGCTTAAGTGATCAGGGGGGTATGGAGAGAAGGCAGGAATAGGATACTGAGTTGGATGATCAGCCATGATCATATTGAATGGCTGTGCAGGCTCGAAGGGCCGAAAGGCCTACTCCTGCACCTATTTTCTATGTTTCTATGTTAATCATGTAGTCCACTTAGTGGCTAGAGGGAGTAATCTCTTGAACAATATAAAAATCTGCCGCTACAGTAGTGTGTGTGCAGGATTGTGTTCATGTGCAGGGATAGCTGGTTGGCACAGACTCAGTGGGCCAAAGAACTGGTTTCCGTGCTGTTTCTACAAACTGAACACTCGTACGGTATTTAAGAGACGTTTAGATAGGCCCATGAGCATGCAGGGAATGGATGGATATGGATTATGTGCATGCAGAGGACATTTTAAATTAGCATTATGTTTTAGATATGGTCCTTGTGGGCTGAAGGGCCTGTTCAATGTTCTGAGTTCTATGTTTTATTGGAGGTTTTTTTTAAGCTGAATGTGTGGAGCCAACAGTGATATTTCGTATTTTGTCTATGCTACACTAGTATCTGCCATTGTTGTGACTCCATGCAATTGGTTAACAATGGTATAATCACAAAGCGGAAACCTTTACGGCATGGAAATCCACAAATAAACTTAAAATGCCAAACTCTTTAAAAACATATGAACATTGGAGATAGAGTGCACGGGAAGGACATTGGCCCATGCAGTGTTTGCTGAAATCACTGTGCTTTATGATGCAATGAGGGAATTAATCCGACAAGCTGGCCTCGTGTCCGTGCAGTTTTACCATTTCAGCGTGTCTGATTAACTTCTCATTATATTATAAGGCAAAAACATTTATTGACCTCTGGCACAGCAAGTAGGCCAATCTTAGAAACATAGAAAATGGGTGCGGGAGTAGGCCATTTGGATCATCGAGCCAGCACCGCCATTCAATATGATCATGGCTGATCATCCAAAATCAGTACCCTGTTCCTGCTTTCACCCGTTATCCCTTGATTCCATTAGCTCCAAGAGCTAAATCTAACTCTCTCTTGAAAACATCCTGTGTATTGGCCTCCACTGACCTCTGTGGCAGAAAATTCCACAGATTCACAATTCTCTGTGTGAAATATTTTTCCTCATCTCAGTCCTAAATTTTGTTTTTTTTAACTGATCAGATCAGAAACAAGAAGCCAGCTGGAATGACCTCTTAGAGATAACCCACAAAGGGAAGAAAATCAGAATAGTTTTTGTTAGTTTATTGAGAGACAACAGAACCAGATCAAAGGTTGCTTCTTGCTGGTCGCGGAAAGCTACCCTGAAGTACTGTATACACTACCACATGCCATACTTAACTGGGCCAAACGCTGAAGGAGGTGACCCTGTATATCCTCAGGCCCAGCAACAATGGTAACTTCATCACAGGAGTCATAAGGGAGAGACAATTCTTGACAGATGTTGACAGTAGCTAAGTTGTGGTCTGAACTCTTGTCAAAGGTGTCATTGATTTTGACAATTTTAAATCTTGACCTTCAGAATGTACAAATATATAAACACATGACTGAGAATCTGGAGCCTGATACTTTGCCTGTTCACCCTGCTCCATCATTCATTATGATCATAGCTGATCTAACCATGACCTGAGCCTCGCATGCCTGCCTATCCTTGTTGTCACCTTTCATCACCTTGCTTATCAAGAAATCAACCATCCATGCCTTAAAGTTATTCAAAGACACTGCTTCTGCTGCTTCTGCTGCGCTTTAGGAAGAGGGGTCCAAGTGCACATGATCCACTGTGAGAAAACAAAATCAGCTTGTCAGTCTTAAATGGGCAACATCTTATAATTTAAGCAGTTACCTCTGTTTCTTAATTCATGCTCAAGGGGAAAAATCCTTTCCACAGCCATCTTGCCAATCCCGTAATATCTTATATGTTTCAATTAAGTAATCTCTCGCTCATCTAAGCTCCAACCGATACTGTACAAATCCTGATTATCCTATGCTTTCTCATAAAACAAACTGCCCATTCTTTTAAATAGTCAAGTAAATCATATCTCAATTGCTTCCAACACATTTGAATCTTATCCTGCATAAGAAGAACTATGCCGTACTGTGCTATATAGACTCACCGATTTCCTCTATATGTGAAGCACAATTTGATTTGATTCAATTTATTGTCATTGCACTTTTCAGTGCAATGAAATGGTTTAGCCTGCAGTCATAACATAGAATAAATAACAAACACTCAGCACAGTTTAAGTCCCAAAATCATTGTCTCTTCCCTCCTTGCTCTCACTCTGCGCTGAGCCAATCCAAGCCTCCGATGTTGTGACCCCGCCGGGTGATGGTAGGTCAGTCCCGCGGCTGAATCCGTGCTCCGCAAACGGGCCGGTTCAAACTCCGCAGCCCGGGGTGGTCGAAGCTGCCGTCCTCCAGTCCAGCGGACGCACCTGTAGTTGCGGGAGCTCCGGAAAACAGAACTCGAGCTCCCGATGATGTTGTCCACTGGCCCGCGGCCAAGCCTCCAAGGCTCCAAAGTCGGGTCGGAAGTTGGGTCACACCACAACCACAGCCCCGAAGTCGGCCAGCCTCACGTTGGTAAGTCCTGGCTCTGCCTCCACAGCCTCGAGGTCAGTCGCAGTTGGAGGCCGCCAGCTCCGCTATAGGCCTCAGTGCAGATGGACACGGAGACGGGGGATACGGCAGGGAAGGTCGCATCCCCCCCGAAGGAAGTCAAAAAACATGTTACACCCACCCCCCCACACATACACAACTAAATAAACCGATATAAACTGTAAAAACAGGACAAGAGAAAGCAAAAAACAGAAATTACAAACGGACTGCAGGCGAGCCGCAGCTGCAAGGCAGCGCCACCACTTCCGGCCATTGTATTTAAAAATTGTTTTAAAATGAAATGAATTGAATTGAATCGGGCAATTAACAAATACATGCTTTAAATAGAAAATAAAGATATAATTAAAACATTCTGGTCTCTGATTTTGTCCATACAGTGAAAAATTCAATTTGGCCCCTTCATTTATAAGGGTTGCAGACAGTGACTAAAAAGCTTTTTTTTTTGCTAAGTATTTTGTTCATTTTTTCTTTATTTCAAAATATAAATTTTAATACACTGACAATAGTCAAATGAGTTTAACTACAACTCATTACTTAAATATTTTATGGTTTTAGTAATATTCAATTGTTTTTAGATATTCACATCAATTTCACATTTCAAACGTCTACCACATTTGCAATCACAAAGAAAGTTAATCAATGCCTCTACTTCATCAGAACAGTGAGGAGTTTCATTATTTGTTCAATACTGCATTGAACTTCTGCAGAGCACACTAACTGGTTGCATCATGGCTTGGTTCGGCAACTCAAATGCCCAGGAACGAAGGATATTACAGAGAGTGGTTTACCATTGTGGTACATCAGATGTACTGATCTCCCTTCCATTGAAGGGACCTATAGGTGCTGTATCAAGAAGGCAGCCCGTCTCATCAAAGAACCCCACCAACCTGTCATCTCGCTCCTACTCTCAGGAGAATGTACAGGAGTCTAAAAACCGTAGCCACCAGGTTCAAGAGTAGCCTCTTTGTAGTAATCATCAGGCTCATGAACATTACACAACACTAACCTCAGCAACTATCTGTATTACATTTATGGGCCTGTTAAGCAGCTGCGAGAATGTTATTGTTCTGTTGCCCATATGTATGACAATTAAACTCTTGACTTGCCTCTTGAATTGTTTTGAATGACACTGGTCGTTCTTCGTGGTCAATCAAGTTGTTCAACACAGCTGGACTATATGTATGAATGAATGAAAGAATGCTTGAATAAATGTATGAGTTAATTAATGAATGTCACTTTATTGTTACATGTACCTAGGGTACGTAAGAGTAGGAATAACTGACAATTCTAACATTGCTGAATTCATTGTCAAGTCTGGAAGTCAGTAATCTGTCATGCCAGAAGATGAGGTGCTCGTATGTTAGACTTCATTGAGATTTATTGGTGGTCAAAGACAGTGTGGTCAAAGCAGAATAACATGGTGAATTAAAGTGACTCCCTGTGATTATAGAAGGAATAAACAAACAAATGTTGTGAACCCAAATGCAACATATCACTTTGGACAATATGCAAGTCAATCACAGCTTCACGTAATAAGATAGTTTGGGTTCCTGGCCATTCGGAGGGAAGAATTAAAAAGACTGGTGAAAACATGTAGTGTGTGTTATCAGGGATGGATGAATTGACCAGAAAATCACAGAGGAGTATCAATCGGCATCTCTGAACTTAATTGTTCCCTCATTAATAAGCTTTCCATAAAATGCCAAGAGCATAAGCTTTGGAATTTGCTCCCTAAATCTCTTCACCACATTCCCCTCCAAAATAATCCAATTTAATACTAAATGACCTGTCCCACTTGGGCGTCATTTGCGCGTAATTTACACAACATCATTTACGTGTCATGACGCGCACGTGATACGCGCATGGTTGTGCATTATGCGTGCATGGTGCACATTATGCAGGCAAGGTAAAGCACATGGTATTGGGGGTTCGGTATTGATGTGGATAGAGAACTGGCTGGCAGACAGGAAGAAAAGAGTAGGAGTAAACGGGTCCTTTTCACAATGGCAGGCAGTGACTAGTGGGGTACCGCAAGGCTCAGTTCTGGGACCCCAGCTATTTACGATATATATTAATGATTTGGACGAGGGAATTGAATGCAACATCTCCAAGTTTGCGGATGACATGAAGCTGGGGGGCAGTGTTAGCTGTGAGGAGGATGCTAGGAGGCTGCAAGGTGACATGGACAGGCTGGGTGAGTAGGCAAATGCATGGCAGATGCAGTATAATGTGGATAAATGTGAGGTTATCCACTTTGGTGGCAAAAACAGGAAAGTAGATTATTATCTGAATGGTGGCCGATTAGGAAAGGGGGAGATGCAACGAGACCTGGGTGTCATGGTACACCAGTCATTAAAAGTAGGCATGCAAGTGCAGCAGGCAGTGAAGAAGGCGAATGGTATGTTAGCATTCATAGCAAAAGGATTTGAGTATAGGAGCAGGGAGGTTCTACTGCAGTTGTACAGGGTCTTGGTGAGACCACAGCTGGAGTATTGCGTACAGTTTTGGTCTCCTAATCTGAGGAAAGACATTCTTGCCATAGAGGGAGTACAGAGAAGGTTCACCAGACTGATTCCTGGAATGTCAGGACTTTCATATGAAGAAAGACTGGATAGACTCGGTTTGTACTCGCTAGAATTTAGAAGATTGAGGGGGGATCTTATAGAAACTTACAAAATTCTTATGGGGTTGGACAGGCTAGATACAGGAAGATTGTTCCTGATGTTGGGGAAGTCCAGAACAAGGGGTCACAGTTTAAGGATAAAGGGGAAATCTTTTAGGACCGAGATGAGGACAACTTTTTTCACACAGAGAGTGGTGAATCTCTGGAATTCTCTCCCGCAGAAGGTAGTTGAGGCCAGTTCATTGGCTATATTTAAGAGGGAGTTAGATGTGGCCCTTGTGGCTAAAGGGATCAGGGGGTATGGAGAGAAGGCAGGTACAGGATACTGAGTTGGATGATCAACCATGATCATATTGAATGGCGGTGCAGGCTCGAAGGGCTGAATGGCCTACTCCTGCACCTATTTTCTATGTTTCTATGTAAGGTGCGTGGTGACATAGGCAGTGACGCACGGTCGCGAGCAGTGCCCCAGAATTTTGGGATGTACTAAATCTTCGCACGCCATCTGCGTGAAGCGCAAATGACGCCCAAGTGGGACAGGGCCTTAACTCCTTGACCAAGCATTTTTATCATTCCACTGCATTTCAAGTGTTATACCAGTTGTACATAAACTGAGTTTCCAGTTTGGGGAGGCAACAGTGCAGCCAAGCAACAGTAACAGACTACTAACTAATCCAGTAACAGATCTGATTAAAACATTTGCAGTCATGTTTCATCCAGTTGTGAATGATGGTGGATAATTAAAAAGCTAGCAGGTGGAGGTTGTTTCAAGAACAATTCCATTCTCAAAGATGACAGAGTCTAGTTAGTGACAGCCGAAGGCAATGCTGAAGTATTTATAACCACCTTCAGCTACATGCTGAATAGATCATTGGTCATAACTCAGGTTTCTAACCATCGCACATTAGTTTGAAGTTAATTCAGTTCACTCGGTATTATATTGAGAAATGGTCCTGATAATATCGTGAAAATCCTCCCACACTCACATAGGCTCCAGATCTTTCAGTCTTTCTGTTGGCTGGGTGGATCATTTATTGTCCCAAACCTATCCTGGCATCATCCCCAATTCATTTTCCACTACTTCCAAAACTGCATTGCTGCTACTTCCTGCATTCATGCTGATCTCATCAATTTTATCACCTTAGATACCAACTTACACTCTTCCCAAAATTCACCTATACTATTCCTGACACTTCCGTTCCTAGATTCTCTGTCTCCATCGCAGGAGACAAACTATCCTCCAATATCTATTCATATAGCTATGGAGTCCCACACTATACCTCATCCCACTCAATATCCTGTAAGGACATCAACCCCTTCCCTCAACACCTGCTCCAAAGATAAGAGTTTCTATTCCAGGAGCTCTGAAATGTCCTTGTTTTTAATGAAATGGGGCTTCACTCTTGCCATTTTTCACGGTGCTCTCCATTTCCCACACATTTGCTTTCACACATCCTTCGCCCAGGCAGAATAAGGATGGAGTTTCCTCGGTCCTCACCTTTCACCTCATTAGCTAGCCTTTGCATTTAGCACAGTATTCTTTACCATTTCCACCGTCTCTTGTGGGATAGAGCTACCAGTCCCATCTTTGCCTCTCCCTCTCCTTCTCTTAATTTTGCAGGAACCACTCACTCAGTGACTCTTTGTTCCATGTATTCCCTCCAATCTATTCTTCCCAATCCCCTGGTATTTTCCTCTGAAACTGTAGGAGGTGAAACATTTGCCCTTGCACTTTCTCCCTCAGTCCCATCAAGAGACCCACATTGGACAATATGCAAGTCTACCTACTCTATACTTCCTCCTCCCCTCCTCCACATGACTGCACCTGTGCATCAAACAAACCTTATTTGGATTCCACCTACCACCTGCAACCTCTGTCTTATCTCTTTGTCCCATATCTATATACTGGACATCTTATCTCTACACTTTCAGTCCTGATGCAGGTCTTCACCCGAGATGTCAACCATCCAAATGTTTCTGGAGATGCTGCTCAACATGCTGAGTCCCTCTGGCAGTTGATTTCTTGCTCCAGATTCCAGCATTTGCAGTCACTCATGTCTCTTGACAATATTTTGGTTGGGATACTGAACAGTTCTGCTTAAAACCTAGATCCACATCTTATTAAGCTGCTCTATTTTAGCTCTAGTATTGGAATAAGTCTCCCCACCACTGTGAAAAATTGTTTAAGTATTATCTGTCCACCAAAGCCATTACAAATCTAATGTGTGGAATTACTCTCAATAACAAGTAAAGTGGCAGAAAGTACAATGGGCAGTATGATCTTGATAGACATATTCACTAATTACCTGTTTTCTACATCCTAGTTTGAGTTTTATCAGGAACTCTCAGATTTTTTCCAATCTACAACATGCACTGCAGCAACTTTCCAAGGCATTTCCTAAAACTCCTACCCTTGCTGTTTCAAAGGATGGAAATTGCAAATATGTGGGAATCTTGGTCCTTGCAAGTCACATAGCATTCTGAAGTTTTCCTTCAGTACCACTGACTCTCTACCCAACAGCAGTGTGTGATTATCTTTACTACAGTGACTGTGATAGTTTACGCAGTTAAGATGGTTTAAATCCATTCTCTCAAGAACAATGTGAGATTGGAATTAAAATACTCTCCTCACTGTAGAGGGCCTTGTCCCATGAAAATGTGAAAATAATTAATAGAAAAAGAGATAGAGGGAGAAGGTTAAATTTAGCTTTGTCATTGTTTAAATCTCTTAAAATACTTATTACTGACAGAAATGTGACTGAATAGTTAAATTGATTTTTTAATGACATTGGGTAATAGTTCTCACATTGTTGAAAATGTATTTTACTGTTAAGTATGATCCTAACTTACTGAGGAAGTTTATTAATTTAATGTGAAAATAAGGGGAAGTTCAGGCCATCTGACATTTTTGTGAAGTTATTAACGTACAAATTGTCCACCAACATGGGACAATTTGCAATTCATAGGGTATGTCTTTTACCACAAGTTCCTAAATGATTTATATATTAATGAGGACAAGATCCCTTAAACTCATTGTTTTATTTCACAGAAGATTCAGGGCCTTTCTTTTTGAATGCACTTAAAATATCACATCAAAGTAGTCAGAGCATTCTTCTCTGCAGTAAAAAAAATCACTATGTTATCTATATTTTTGCTTGCAATTAACTGAATTAGGATGTGAATCACGTCATGGAACCTTTCATTAATTATCTCCCTATTCCTTTTCAAAAAATTTTAATGTTTATGTTGTAATAATGTCACCACTTGATTTTCAAATTAAGTTTTCAATACAGTCATTAAAGACATAGCACTAAGATTACAGGTGAAAACTGGATTTCTGAAAATTGAAAGTGGAACAACAGACTTACAATATGTAACTTAACTAATTGGTATTGCGAATCAACACAGGCATGTGGCAGAGTGCAACAGTTATTAAATATATTTCTGGTTAACAAATTGCCCATAGAGAAATTAATTGTTGGGAGGGATTTGAAGGTAGTAAACATTTGGAGGATTCAGCTATCATTTAGAAACACAAATAAAAGGGGCAAGCAGTTACAAACGTACCATTCAACCCTCAAATTAGCTTTCAAATGGCGCTTACTGAGTTTCTGAAGGGCATGTTATGATATTACATTTTTTGGGGAACCAACACATCTTCCCTTGCCTCCTTGCCTCCATTCCTGCAAGACAGCACCTGGATCACAATTTTTCTTCAATCATGGTCCCAGGCACCATGTTCCTGTTGATACACTCATTGCCTGCATCATGTAGCTCAATGTAAGTAACACTCGAGGAATTGTTTTGAGAGAAGATAGAGCATACATCTTTACCAGTTTTGCTACCTTCCATGAGACATTTTTTACTACCAATGGCCAATACTTTCATCTTGCTAATGTTACGAGGTTGGTTGTTGTTGTGACACCATGCCACAAGGTTCCCAATCTCTCTCCAGTACTTCATGTCATCTTTTTTGATGATGTGGCGAACAACATTGGCAAACTTAAAGATCGAGTAGACACAAAATACTGGAGTAACTCAGCGGGACAGTCTGCATCTCTGGAGAGAAGGAATGGGTGACGTTTCAGATCGAGACCCTTCTTCAATCTGAAGAGATGCTGCCTGTTCTGCTGAGTTACTCTAGCATTTTGTGTCTACCTTCGATTTAAACCAGCATCTGCAGTTCTTTCCTATACTTAAAGATTGAGATGGTGTTGTACATTGCCACACAGTCATGTTGTGCAGGGAATTGAATAGGGGACTGAGACCACAACCCTAATGAGCACCAGAGTTGATAGTTAAGGTAGAGAAAATGTTATGACCAATTCTAACCATCCGTGGCCTGCCAGTTGGGAACATGTTGCAGTGAGATGCCAAGGCAAAGATCCAGAACTTTAAGGATAGGTTTATTCAGCATTATGGCGTTGAAGGCTGACTATAGTCACTGCATTGCATTTTGACATATTGTAAAGGTGATCCAGAGCTAAATGAAGTACAAAGTGTACAATTGCAAGGGGACTAGTTTGTCCTGAAAACTGATGCAGATATGGACCACTACCAATCTTTCAAAGTACTTAATTATGGCTGATGTTATAGCTACTGGGCAGTAGTCATTTTAACAAGTCATTATTATTCTTGGGGACTGGAAAGATGAAGGTTTCCATGATGCAGATGGGGACAGTGGACTGCTGAAATGAGTGGTTGAAAATGTTGCAAAACTGTGGCCAACTGATTGGTTCATGATTTCAGAACCAGTCCAGGACTCCATCCCGGCCAGCTGCTTTCCAAGAGTTTACCATTGTGAAAGCAGACCTGACTTCTGTCACAGACATGAATGGATCAGTGGTCGTAGGGAACGGGGGGATGTACCTTGGTAGATCTTTGTTCGCCTGTTTGAAATTAGGTAAGAGGCATTGAGCTCATCGAGTGGAGAATCACTATTGTCAGAGATTGCTCCTGAGTTTGGCTTGTAGCTTATGAAGGTATTCAGGTCCTGCCACAGTCACCTGTAGTAGACTCTGAGATCAGATCACAGCTGCATTGTTATTTTTGTTGGCACCTCATGCTTCAATCTCTGGCAGGTCCTGTCAAGATTATGTCCTGTCACGTCAGTGGAGATCCTGGTCTGGAGGCAGGTGAGCTTGCGATCCTTAGTGGATTTTGGGTAAGTGGAGAAGTGTTGGTTGAAAGCATGGGTCCGGCGGAATATGAAGTGAAATTGAGGTCCAGGGCAAGTCTTTAGGAGCAAGATACCGAGCTGCAGGAGCAATTGTGTGAGGGGCAGAAGGAATGGTGCACGGCAGAGAATGTAAAATGGGGAGAGAACTATTACAAGAAATGGTAAACAGAGGGTAGGTACTTTGGAACCTGGTTAGGCTGAACTCGGAGACCTGGAATCTGAGCTTTGGGGAATGTGTTGGAAATAGAGCCATCAATTATCTGAAGTATTTCTATTACCTCGCTCACAATGTTGAGCTTCACAATGACATTTCTAAGCCAGGGAGACTTAACTCCAGGAGGTACATGAGCTTCATCTGAAATTAACTCAAATCAATTATAAAAAGTTAATTTTAATTAATATATTCTTGTTAAGCTCTTTTGCGGCACTTTCTATCTTTTCTGAATGTGTCACCACTCAAGAAGATACAAAGATAAGGACTATGACCCACAGGAATAGACCTGTAAGCCCTCTCTTGATTAGGTTGAGGGACCAGCTCACAAAAGTACTAAAGGACAGGCATCTGTAACTAATGGTGCGGTAAAGCATGGTATTATATTTCACTTCTGTCATTATTCTCTGGAGCTTCTCCATTATTAGTATGTTTCCAGGAAGTTCCAGGCCATTATTTTAGAAAGTATATTACCCGGCCAATTTGCAATGATCATGTACCATAAAGAACGTGGTCATTACAATGGACCAGGACTCCGTTCTTAAATTGATGTGCTGCTATTATAGTTTGTCATCAGAAATTTACGGGGGAGAAAACAATCTTAGTCAAGGTGCAAAGATGACTGTGCAGCTGCATATTTTCAACATTGCACTGACAAGTTCTCCAAAGCATTGACATCTTTCCTCTTTAGGCACTACCAGTTCTAACCAACTCATCACTTCTTGGGCATCATTGGGTGAATGTTTCCATCTTGTCAAGTTAGACATGTAAAGTCGAATCACTCAAATCAACACATTGGCAGATCAATTTGGTCGCCCAATTAGTAAAAATCACATATGTGCTAATACCGTGGAGAGGGGCAGCTATTCTTGATTTAACAGCACTTGGAAATAATACCCTAGACTTGAATTTTCCTAATAGTCAATCAAAGTAATGAGGCACAGCAAATAACATTAATAAAAATGTTTAGGAAATCAGCTTGACTAAATCAAATCCTATTCCATTTTCTAAGATAAATATAATTTGTGTCTATAACATAATATTTATCAAGTAAATCAGATTAATTAATAAATATAGTATGGTCTTGCACGAGTTATTAAAATCACAATTTTACACTACTCCATTGCATTTCATAATTTATTCAAAGAGCAGGAATAGATATGAAACATAACAAAACCATATCTAAATAAGGCAGCAAGACAAGAGGTGGAGTAACAGTAAAATATTTAAGAATAAGCATTTGCAGCATGATTGTCATCTTGAGTTTAAATTATTTTAATTGAGCTAGCATTGCTATTGAGACGGGTAATACTGTTAGAGTTATGCTCCTCAAAATTGCTCTTGCCATTTGAACAGTGTATAAATAGTTCCGATTCTGGCTTCTTTATCTCTGTGATTTATTCTGTCTCCTATTTTGCTATTATTCACAAATCTATAAATTTTGGCCTTGAATTACATAAACATTTTGAATTGTCAAAGAAAATTATATTTGAAGCGCACAATCTCCCTCTCTTTGATAATTCATTTTGCACCAATATGTAAAGCTTGTAGCTTCCGAATCACACTTTATAGCCTTTGAGATTGATAAATCATTTTGTTGAGTGTGTAAAATAAGTTTGAGCCATTAGAAAAAAGTAAAAAGATCTCTTTGATTTATTTTACAACTCCCATCAGGATGTTTTAATTTAATACTATTAACATACGAATAAAAGAAAATATGTTATTTTAATGTATGGCATTATTACACAGTTCTGTAGTTTTACTCAACTAGTCCCAAAGGATACAGACAAGATTAAGTTGTCATTTATTATCTTCTCAATATGAAGCATTATCTTTACTAGAATAATTATCTTCCATGTTATTAGTAGCTTCAGATATTTCCACATTGACTGAGTCTCTTTGTGACACCATACTGAAATCATAAGACAGTAAAACTGAAGCAAAAATATTCAGAAAATGATTTTCTAGCTTTAGAAACATAAAGTGCATCTTCAAACACCATTCGAAATTTACCAACACATATATTAGTACGGTAACCTATGTAGAAAATTTTAACTTCCTTCATTTTCAGATTTTGACTTTTTTATTACATATTAAATCCTGAATTTATTGGATTAAGTTATGACATTAACTTTGAATTAAGTCTTTTTCTACAAAGTAGATAAGCGTTAAATTTGACAAGATAGTGCTTCTGGTCTCAATTTTTCTCAGAAATCATTTGCATAATGTTCTCCAAAGTCAGGCTGCTGTCAGTGCAAATGTAACACAAATTTAGAATCACTCCAGGGTGCACTTTTGACCAAAAACATGGTAGATCATAGTCATAAGACCTGAAGGAGAAGGGAAGCCATACAACACCATGGATGAGAAACGAAAACAGAAATGCTGTAAGAACTCAGCCAGTCAAGCGTATTTGTAGTAAGAGAAACCTGTTAATACTTCAGGTCATGGACTTTTCATCAGAACTGATAAAGGATCCATGACCTGAAATGTTAACTGGTTTCTCTGAAGAAGGGTCTCAACCTGAAACGTCACCTATTCCTTTGCTCCATAGATGCTGTCTCACCCGCTGAGTTTCTCCAGCATTTTTGTCTACCTTCTTTTACCAATGATACCGCTTGACTGAGTTCTTCCAACATTTTTGTTTTGTTTCAAATTCTAGCACTTGCAATTTAATTTGTCTTCCAATCTCAGGGATGAATTCATCTAACAATGACAAAATACCGCTGTGTTAGTGGGTCGATTACAATTGTGTGGCCAGGGGCCCTGAGAGAACTAGAATCAGTTAATCTGCAGTTATCTGATTGGCATGTTTTTTTATTTATTTAAAAAATATATTTTTTTATTTATTAGAAGCAAATGTACAAAAATATAACCAACGGCATATGACATAATACAGTTATTGTACAGCTTCAATTTTAACTTTTAGCTATAGTTAGAAGAAAAGAAAGGAGAAAAAACAAGAAAGAGAAAAAGTGAAATGTGCAAAGATAGAACCCCTAGACTACCAAAGTGGTGTAGCCAAAGAGTAAATAAAAGAAAGAAGAAAGGAATCGAAAGATAAAAAGACAAAAAGAGAAAGAAAGAAAAAAGTGCTGATATACCTACCTCACATCCCTCCCAACCCATCACCCAACCCGTAATTAGGTTTAACTCCAAAATTGTGTTGTACCATGTAATAAATCAATGAATGGTGTCCATGTCTTCGAAAATGGTCTGTTTTTTCTGCTAAGACAAGTCTAATATTTTCAAGATGTAGCATCTCAGACATGTTTGTACTCCACATTTTAATAGCAGGGACAGATGTATGTTACCAATATTTGAGTATTCGTTTTTTTGCTGTTATCAGGTCATAATTATGGAAACGTCTTTGAAATAATGATAGCTCAGAGCAGTCTTCTGATGTACCTAGAATAATTAATTCCATGTCAGGGTCCAATTTTGTTTTCAGTGTTTGTGAAAAATTTCAAAAATTCCTCTTCAAAAATTATGTAACTTTATACGAGGCGAAGGAATTGTGTTATAGTTGCTTCCTGAAGGAGACATTTATCACAAATAGGAGATTATTTTGGAAAGATCTTATTCAGTTTATACTTTGAATAGTAGAGTCTGTGCAGTATTTTAAATTGTATTAACGAATGCCTAACGTTAATCGAACAATTGTGTATATATTCCCATCTGTCTTTTAGAATTGTTAGGCCAAGTTCATCTTCCCAGGCTCTTCTAATTGCTTCTGACGATGGGATTTCTATATATAAAAGGAGTTATACAGATATGATATTAACTTGTTTGACTCCGAATTTCTATTCATACATTTGTCTAGTATGTCTGGCAACAAAGATTGGTAGCCTTGGGTATATGTTTTCTGATATCCTTGAATTTGTAGGTATCTGAAATATTGATTACCTTTCAGGTGATATTTCGACTGTAATTCTTGAAATGAGAGAAGAGTTCCCATCTCATAAAGATCTCCGAGTGTTTTGATTCCTAATCTTTCCCAATATGCGAACGTTTTGTCTAAAATAGATGTCTTGAACAAAGGATTATAGGCAATTGGTGAAAGAAGAGATACATTTATCAGTTTAAAGGTTGATTTCACGTCTCCAAATTTGTAAAGTACTGTGGATAATCGGATTTTTGTAACTTTTAAAGTATTTGTAAAAACAATCCTGTTTAGTTCAGAACATAGATTATTGTTTTACTCACGATTTTATTATGATGCTTTCAGTGCTAATCAGAAGCCCCTCGGTGTAAAATTGTGCACAGGGCAATATAGCTTTATTTGGAGATGCGAAGAGAAGTCAATTTTGGCCATTATTTTCATTCCCCTCACGCCATCTCTAACGTAGAATTATCTAGTAATATTTGTTTAAATGTGATATGACAGTCATAAATATATTCTGCTTGGAGATGTATTTAGTTCTTTTTGAAACATTGCAGTAAATATAAATAAAGTTTAATAAAGAGCATTGTGTATACTCAGAGATTTTCTAAGCTTGATGAACTTTTTGTTTCAAGTCATATAATAACAGTTTAGCATAAAGGTGAATAAATATATCTGAATTAAACCTAAATGCAACAGAATGAAATTAGGTTAGAGACAAAAAGCTGGAGTAACTCAGCGGGACAGGCAGCATCTCTGGAGAGATGGAATGGGTGACATTTCGGGTCGAGACCCTTCTTCAGACTATCTTTGTCTATACAGAAAAATAATTAAGATCTATCGCTTTTATGTGAGATGTTTTTGATAGATATTGTAGTTGGATGATGTTGGTGTTGTGCTTTGAGCGGAGTATGAAGCTAATGATAAAACTGATGAGATATGTTATTTGAAGATGTAGTCATTGACTTTGAGTTTGTTTGTGAGGTATTGAACTGTAGTAGCATTTTAATAAAGCCTCAGTTTTCGACGTAGTACTGACCTCCACAGTTGGCGTAGAGGTAGAGTTACTGCCTTGTAGCGAGAGAGACCCCAGTTCAATCCTGACTAAGGATGCTTGTCTGTATGTTGTTTGTACATTCACCCCGTGACCTGCATGGGTTTTATCCGAAATCTTTGATTTCCTCCCACACTCCGAAGACATAGAGGCTTGCCAGAGGAGGTAGTTGTGGCTGGGACTGTCCCAATATTTAAGAAACAGTTTGACAGGTACATGAATAGGATAGGTTTGGAGAGATATGGACCAAATGCAGGCAGGTGGGACACGTGTAGCTGGGCCATGTTGGGCCGAAGGACCTGTTTCCTAACTGCATCACTCTATAACTCTATGGCATGAATGTAAAATTGTCCCTAGTGTGGTGGGTAGGTGGGGTAGTGTTAATTTGTGGGGAACACTAGTCGGTGTGGACTCGTTAGGCTGAAGGGCCTGTTTCCGCATTGTATCTCTAAACTAAACTAAAACTAAACAACACGTCTACCCTGTTCCTGCAGAAACACCTATATCAGAGTGTCAGTAAATGCTCTACTCCCACCACCTTGCATCATGGATCTCGTTGGCCAGTTGTAATTAACTCCACCAGATCTTCTGTTATCATTTGCAGCCACAATGCCATTTCCTTCAAGAGACGCAGGTTAGCCTGAATTGTTACGAAATTCTCACAAAATTATGCCTCTTGCTGAGATGATAAACCACAAAATAGCACTGACTGGGCGTTGAAATAGATGCAGTAAGTAAGTTGCATGCAATTTTGTGTGCTGCCACTATCTGATCAAACAGGTTTGGGTTAAACAGCATTAGGACTCCTATGCTTGCATATGTAGTTTATCCAGTCTAGCTCCATGCACCACTGCTGGCTATAATTAGACTGCACTCCAAGTATTTTGTCAGGAGATTGACTTCTTGGAGCTAGCTTTCCCTTCTCCCTCCTTGCCAATCATGCCTTGCAAATGATAGACACAAAATGCTGGAGTAACTCATCGAGACAGGCTGGAGAGCAGGAATGGGTGATGTTTCAGATCAAGACCCTTCTTCAGCCACCTACTCCTACTTATCCTTGGACCATGGGCCCACAGGCCATAATATCTCCTCAAGATATGTCTTGCCAATGGATTGTCTCTTTTCTGACTGTGACACTCAAGTTGGCGAGGAAGATCAGTTTAACTCTTTCTGGGATGCAGGCCAGGTTTTTTTTTACAAAATTGGAGGAGAGGTCCCTCTTGGCTACATCTTTAATTTTCACGCTTGGCACATACGTGCTGATGATTGTAGCGTGCTGGTTTCACATTAGAATGAGCCAAAGATATGTGAGATGTTCACTTATCTCAAGGAGCAGTATCTGAGATGCAGTCTATTCAATGTTAATGGCAGAACTCACCCCAAGCAGATAGCAGTCCTCTTCTGGTTTGCCCTTCCTGAAGGTTTATTAAATCATTAGTAAAGCCTCCAATTTGTAAACTATGATTACTGATTGATATTTACCTCTGTCAATGTCCTAGACAAGATTTCTTGCATTTTAGGTACCAAACTTTCATCTTGATGAGTGAAAGTTGATTGGCAACTTTCAATAACAATACATGGTGCATTTTTTATATCAATCAAGTGGGATCTTGGGGCAGTCTTGCCCACAGAAATGTATTTCCTAATTCAGTCTGCTTCATGATGGCTGTAAGTCATGACCTGAACCAACAGGTCCATAGTAGGTCCAATATCAGTGCAGACTAGAGTAAAAAAATTAGAACTCATCAGAGGAGGACACATGGGTTAATTAAGAGTGGGGGGGGGGGGGGGGGGGGGGGGGTGGAGAGCATGAAAGAAAGCTTGTAGGGAATATAAAAACTGACTCCAGAAGCGTTTTTAGATATGTAAAAAGGAAAAGATTAGTGAAGGCAAATGTAGGTCCTTACAATCAGAGACAGGTGAAGTTATAATGGGATACAAAGAAATGACAGAACAGTTAAACAAGTATTTTGGTTCTGTCATCACTAAGGAAGACGCAAACAATCTCCCAGAAATACTAGGGGACCAAGGATCTAGTGGGAGGGAGGAATTGAAGGGAATCCACATTAGTCATATAATGGTATTAAGTTATTTCTTTTTATAATCAGAAAAAAATTATTCAATTATTAAAAAATAATATTTACACTCCAATAAAACAAGCCAGAGCCCACCACCATAATACAATACAAATATATATCCATAGTAAACTATTATACAATTATTCTACATCCTGCAGAGCCCAGCGGTCTCAGAATTCCCTCTGGGTGCCCATAGACAGGGCGTATTCCCTTTCTAACCGCACCCGGGCACGGACGTATCCCTGGAAAAGGGGCAGGCAGCCGGCTCGGGTAGAGCCCTCCACCGTCTGGCGTCTTGACTCGCGGATGGCCAGCTTGGCCAGCCCCAGGAGCAACACAACCAGGACATCTTCATCCATACCCTCTCCCCTACGCACAGGGTGTCCAAAGATGAGGATGGTGGGTAAAAAATGCAGCCAGAAGTTCTGTGGGCAAGACTGCCCCAAGATCCCACTTGATTGATATAAAAAATGCACCATGTATTGTTATTGAAGGCAGATAAATCCACAGGGCCTGATGGTCTGCAACCCAGAGTACTCAGAGAGGCCATAGAAGTTGTAGATGTATCGGTGATCAATGTTCTCTCGACTGTAGATCAGTTCCTGAAAGGAGGGAGAGAGAAAATAGGGAATTATAGACCAGTTAGCCTTACATCGGAAGGGATGAAGATGCTTGAGTCGATTTTTAAAGATACTATAGTAGCACATTCGGAAAGCAGTGGCAGGTTCGGTCAAAGTCAGCATGGATTTATGAAGGGGAAATCATGCTTTACTGCTCTTCAGGAATGTTTTGAGGATGTAACAAGTAGAATGGATAAGGGAGAGCCAGTGGATGTGGTGTATCTGGATTATCAAAAAGCCTTTGACTAGGTCCCACACAAGAGATTAGTGTGCAAAATTAGACCACATGGTATTGAGGAGTAATGACATGGATAGAGAATTGGTTGGCAGAAAGGAAGCAAAGAATAGGAATTAGCAGATCCTGTTCAGAATGGCAGGCAGTGCCAAGTGGGTTGCCACAAGGCTCAGTGCTGGGAACCCAGTTACAGTATTAACAATATATATTAACAATTTAGAAGAGGGAAATCGGGTGGCAATGTGAACTGCGATGAGGATGCTATGAGGCTGCAGGGTGACTTGGATAGGTTGGGTGAGTGGGCAGATGCACAGCAGATGCACAGCAGATGCAGTATCATGTGGATAAATGTGAGGTTATCTACTTTGGTGGCAAGAACAGGAAGGCAGATTATTATCTGAATGGTGTCAGATTAGGGAAAGGGGAGGTGCAACGAGACCTGGGTGTGTGTGTACATTAGTAAGCATGCAGGTACATGATTTCAGTTTAGGATTAAGGAGGTCCTACTGCAGTTGTTCAGGGCCCCGGTGAGCCCGTACCTGGAGCATTGTTTGCAATAATTTGAGGAAGGACATTATTGCGATTGAGGGAGTGCAGTGTAGGTCAGGTTAATTCCCGGGATGGCGGGACTGACATATGATGAAAAAATGGTTGGACTGGGCCTGTATTCACTGGAATTTAGAAGGATGAGAGTGGATCTCATAGAAAAATATAAAATTCTTAAAGGATTAGGACAGGATTAGATGCAGGAACATTTTTCCAGATGTTGGGGGAGTCAAGAACCAGAGGTCACAATTTAAGGAGAGCATAACTTCCTCAAACTCAGCAGCGATAAGACAGAATTCCTCCTCATAGGCTCCAAAGCCACACTCAGCAAAATCAATAACCCCACTCTTACCATCAACCCCACCTCCCAATGTCTCCCCATCTCCCAAGGCCCGCAACCTTGGCGTGATCTTTGATTCCACCCTCTCCCTTGAGCCTCACATCCGCAAAGTCATTAACACCTCCTTATTTCATCTCCGCAACATCGCCAAACTCAGACCCTCTCTCACACCTCCCGCTGCTGAAAGACTCATCCATGCTGACTGGACTATTGCAACTCACTTCTCCTTGGCATCAGCTCCACCTACATCAACCGACTCCAACTGGTCCAGAACGCAGCCGCCCGACTCATCACCCACACCAAATCCTGGCATCACATCACTCCAGTCCTCAAACAACTTCACCGGATCACCTACAAAATCCTGATCCTCACCTACAAAGCCCTCCACCATCTGGCCCCCCCATATCTCACTGACCTCCTGTCCCCCTACCAACCCTCACGCTCCCTCAGATCCACATCAGCCGGTCTCCTCTCCATCCACAAGTCCAACCTCCGCAGTTTTGGGGACAGAGCCTTCTCCAGGACAGCTCCCAGGCTCTGGAATTCCCTCCCCCAACTGATCCGCAATTCCGTGTCCCTCACCATCTTCCAGTCCCGCCTCAAGACCCATCTCTTCACCTCTGCCTATCCTTAGCCCCACGTCCGCCTCCCTTTTCATCTGTGCATTAATTGCCTCATATTGTGTTTTGAATTGTATTCTGTCTTTACTTAGTGTACTAGTCATGTCTCTACTATTTATTTCATTCCCCTTACATTTTTTTCCTCTACCTGCTAAATTTTTGTAAGGTGTCCTTGAGACTCTTGAAAGACGCCCATAAACAAAATGTATTATTATTATTATTATTATTATTATTATTATTATTATTATTATTATTATTATTATTATTATTAAGAATAAGGGGTAGGCCATTTAGGACTGAGATGAGGAAAAAAGACGTCTTCACCCAGAAAGTTGTGAATCTGTGGAATTTCCTGCCACAGAAGGCAGTGGAGGCCAATTCACTGGATGTTTTCAAGAGAGAGTTAGATTTAGCTCTTAGGACTAATGGAATCAAGGGATATGGGGGGAAACAGGAATGGGGTACTGATTTTAAATGATCAGCCATGATCATATTGAATGGCAGTCTTGGCTCGTAGGGCCGAATAGCCTACTCCTGCACCTATTTTTCTAAGTTTCTAAATAGTGTTGAATGAATGCACCAACACTCTTCTCATTCCCTCTTTTCCACAAAGTTATATTCATTCCTACATGCTTCGCACGGATTGGAGTAAATCCTCTGAGCTAATTGCTTACTTTATATCTCGTTCACTTTACAACCATGGGCAGCTCAACATCAGTTATCAAGTTACAGGTTGTGATGATACTTTGGTGGGAACAAGTTTGAAAACCAAGCTCCCCATTCAATATCAACTTGTTCACCATACCAGAGTGAAGGCTCAGTCTTATAAATGTGATTAACAAATCAATGGTCATCTACCATTGCACCACACTACCTTCTGACATGACAATCCTTGTCCAAGACCTTACAAAGCAAAGACCACTTCCCATAGCTTGGGAGCTCCTTTCAATCATGGAATAAATCAATGAAAATGTTCATCATCCATGGAATGTGAGCACTCTTTTTTGCAATACTTTGATCATATCTTGTGAGAAAATCATTAGACCATCCTTTCAGTCTTATAGACAATAGACAATAGGTGCAGGACAAGGCCATTCGGCCCTTCATTCAATATGATCAATGGCTGATCATCCACAATCAGTATCCCGTTCTCGCCATATCTCCTGACTCCACTATCTTTAAGAGCTCTTTAAGAACTCTATCTGAAGCCCCTGTCCCACTTTCCCGAGTTACTCATGAATTCTCCAGAGTTTTCCCCTTGATTCCAACTTGGAGATGCCAGATCATAGGTACTCGAGGCTATTTTGTTTACTCGTGGACATTTTTCAACATGATGAAAAAACGTCCCGACTTACCTGATTCCTCAAGTACCTACGGCTGGCATTACGAACCACTTCGAAATATCTACAGCTTCCTACGGACTCACTATGGACTCCTATGGACTCTCTACGGACATCCTCCGAGTTTGAATCAAGTGGAAAACTCGGGAGAATTTGTGAGTGGGACTGGGGCTTAACTCATAAAGCATGAAGACTTATTGTATGAAGTGCTTGGAGCACGCAATTTGTTAGTATGAATTAGTAACAACACTTCTTTAAAATTTTGAGTATTTTGAGTATCTTGGAGTACCTCAAAGGTATGCTCAGATACTTGCTCTATTCTCTCGATACCAATCACCATGTAGCCAGACACAGCTCCCATGCCATCTTAAAAGCTGTCAGCAATACCAATGCTGTTGGACAAAAAACGGGCAACGATGATTCACAGTACAGGATGGTAATTAAATCTTGACTTCAGGAAGGGAAAGCCAGAGATCTATGAACCCGTCTTTATGGAAAAGATCGTATAGAGAGCATTAATAGTTCCAAGTTTCTGGCTGTGCTATCTCTGAATATCTGTCCAGGGTGCAGCAGATTAATGCAATCACAAAGAAACCTCATTATACCAGTACTTTCTTATAAGATTGAGAGGATTGCGTGTGTCACTGAATACTTTATTAAACCTCTGCAGGTGCATGGTGGATAACATACATACTGGTGGCATCACAACCTGATTCGCCAACTTGAACGCCCAGGAATAAAGGAGATTGTAGAGAATGGTAGGCACCTCCTGGTCCATCAAAGATATTAACCTCCACACCATTGAAGTTAATCTATTGGATGCCGCCTATATCATCAAAGACCCACACAACCTTGGGCACGCTGTCATTTCAAGAAGAAGGTACACGAGCCTGAAAACCACGACGATCATGTTCAAGAACAGCTTTGTTTCAGCAACCATCAGGTTCTTGAACATTACACAAGACTAATCACTACCTCAGCTACTATGATCTCAATCGACTGTGCTTTGTATACACCACAGATTTCAGTTTTGCACTATTATCACTGTTATTAATATGTGCTATTATATATTTATTTGGATATTGTCACATTAATGAACATGTTGAGATGCAGCAAATAAAAATTCCTTTGTTCTGTTGCCAGTACATATTACAATTAAACTCACATTCTCTTTTTCCATTTCCCTCTCTCCCTCTCTTTCTCCATGAGGGAAAACGTATTTATGGAACAAAACATCAAACCTGGTACAATGTTCATAGTCTGCTCAGCAATAGTGATACTTTTCCTCCTATTGCTTCTGAGTAGGCATCTCTATGAATGGCGAGATTCTATAAAAATTGGTTCCTTCCTCCACATTTCCTGGCTGATCAACAGTGTTCTTTCTCTAGACAAAGTCTCTATTCAAAGTTAAACAATGGTAAGAGATTAGCATTCGGACAGAGGAAACCATTCAAGGATATTCTAAAAGCCTCCTCAAAAAAATATAACTTTCCCATTGATGACTTTGGGAGCATGAATCCCAGCAGCAGATATGAAAAGGGGTGTCTCAGCACCAAAGCTACTCACTCATATCCTGTACCAGCTATGGCAGAGTCCACGAGTCGCAACGTGCCCTCATCAAACACATTAAAATTGCAGAGAACTGAATAAGAATCAAGTCATTCTTAATCCGGACTGATTCACATTGTCACTGACCTACCAACTATATCTTTCAATCAGTGTTCATACCTAACACATATATGCTCCACTTCACCTTTACATCACCTTACTACTGCCAGGTTCACCCTTACACCTAACAATCTGAAAGCTTTGGCAGCTACCTGTACATAACCAGGACAATTGTTGTCACTTGACATTCTTTACTCCACCTTTCATGGCAAGGTGCCTCATAAATGCAGGAGATTGCATCATTATTCCTGTTTTCCCTTTCTGTATCTCTCCTTCTGATCCCATAAATCTTCTGCAGATCAAGTGACAGATGCTGCAAGATGCACTTTTGACTCCTAGTGCTCATCATAACATCAGCACGATACCTTTCTCATTCCAGATTTTCAAGCACAACAACCTCATAAAGAAGGACAAAGAGTGAAGTTACATCTCCACTCAATTTAAACTTCCAAAAGCAGATCTAATACTGAGACAATGTGTAATTTAGTGTCTAATGCAGAGCTGAAATTTGTTGCATGGGCAGAGAACATAGAAAACACCAGTTCCTCTTAAAATTAGTCAGTACATTGGTTCTTCTGCACAACACACAGATGGTGGCTTTGAAGGGGTATGGTACAATTGAAGGTTGGTTAAAAATGCAAATACTGGCAGCAATATTTTTTCCATTGGAGAGGTTGCATGTGCTGCAATATTATATTTACAAATCCACTAGATCCCTTAAACAGAGATTTGTTTTTTCCCCAGTGCAGCTCCATCAATGAAAACCTGTTATAACTTCCATTTCAGCATAAACGGGTGCCACCCAGCACCTGGATATCACAGCGAAAGATTGGGAATCTGTTGTCAAAATTTACCTCAAATTACTGCTCTCATTGTTCAGGCTACCAGTGTCTGAAGAAGGGTCCCAACCTAAAATGTCATCTGTCCATTCCCTCCATCAATGCTGCCCGACCTGTTGAGTTCCTCCAACCTTTTGCTTTTGGCTCAAATGTTCTAGCAGCAGCAGTTATGTGTCTTATGTGTCTGTGTTGCCAATGGTTAGGTTTGACTTGCAAATAGTACATAGCAATCAACAATTTATCCTCCAAAAAGTTGTCAGGATTGCTCAAGTATCAGCCCGGGATATGACAGTGATTCCATACAAAATAAATTTGAATAACAGCATCCATTATCAATTTGTGTGAATTTGCCAATGTTCTTGCTATTGCCTTTGAGTTCTGTTTTTTATGTTATAGTATTTGTATTCATGTGAGTGACAGTAAAGACGTTTCACTCCTTTAGATTGCTAATTAAATGTTCCATTTAATTGTCCATTGCTATAAATCCCTCAAAGAAAAGTGGTAACATGTTTCATGCAACTGCAGGCACATGGACACGTATAACAAACTGGTGAACTGCTACTTCAGTAAGATGGGAAAAAAATTGCCCCATTGACTCCTAACATACAATGCAAGTGAGATTTTTATTTTAAAAATTCATGAAATATTCTTTACGAAGGATGTTAAAGCTCGCCTGTGCTCTGGAATAATAAACGCCATCAGCCACTGATGCTCTTAGTAAAGACACAACTTTATTATGCTAGCAGGAGTGGGAGAGTCACTGTAAGTATGGTCACATACTTGCCAGCTTCTCGCGGTCCCACTCAATTATATTGTGCACAGGCAGTATATCTATACATGAGTAGTCACGGGTCCAGCTAATCACACAGTCAGCATATTTCCTGCACCGGTTCTTATCGTGTCTGGAACAGACTTGTTTTTCTCTCCAGTTCTACTTGGTATCGGGCCTCTTCCCTTTTTAGTCACAACACCGTTTGCAGTGCTGCAATACGTCCTGTTATTCATTAGCTAGCAATTCTAAGTAAGTAAAGCACTCACCAAACGTAACAAGCAATCTGTCGCAACACATTTCGCCATCCACCACCCAGTCACGTGCACATTAACAATTAAACCCCCATCCTCCTCGACAGGACTCCGCCTCATGGACTTTTTTTTGGTTTTACGAGAGATATTTGCATAAATAAATAACCTGTGACCAATTTTCAGACAAATAAGAAACTTGTCTTTCCCAAGGTCAGTCCATCTGTTAGGCCATAATTACAATCTTAATCATATGTAAGTTCTAATCCCTCAGATATCGCTCTTTCAGAACAAATTGTCATGTCAATTCACAATAACTTTACTATTGGGAGAATTTAAAATGATATTGTTGTGTTTAACGCAAAGGTAAAAGCACATAATCATTTATAAATAATGTAAAGTTTGCTTGAAGGGTTAGTGTTTGAGAAGGATCTTAACTATTGAAAGAAAGCTAGCAACGAAATGGAAAGAAACTAGAAAGCAAGACTTGAAATGACTGAATCCAACATCACTAATCTGAAAAGAGGGAATTTTCACAGAAGGCTATAAAAAGAGTAATTTGTTTGGAAGGGAATGCCTGAATTCACTTGGAAAGATAAAGTAAGTGACACCCTGGAAAGGTTTAAAAATGGAGAACATTTGTTGAGGATAGAAATATAGTGCAGGTCAGCAATAGAAGGAGCAAAAATTGGGTACCACATGATGTAGCTATGTGGGAAGAATTCCTGATTAGAATTTTCACTACTGCAGACACAGACAGAATGTGTGACAGAACATGCATGTGACTGCAAACTATTGAGGATTCCAAGGTCAGCTTACAATCAAATTGATCTTGGGTTCAAGTTTAATTTTGGTTAGCCTGAGGAAATCGTGAATATAAACTCTAGGGCACAGGTAACCAACTGGTTGCAAAGGACAAAATGAAGGGTTCAATTCTTCATGCTTTTGATATGTATTCCTTTGTAATATTAGACAGCAACTTGTTGCAAATTAACTACTGTCCCAACATAAGTACTTGCGCATCTGAGGCTATTCACTTTTTTTTATCATAAAGCACATAGACAGTGGTTCAATATTGATATGTTTTTAAGTCTATGTCTTTAGTAAACCTGCCGGCGAGATCTGAAGCTGCATCCAGGAAAGGTTAGAATGTTAATATAATGTGAATCTAATATTCAATTCCTCCACTTCAAAATTGTTTCCGAAAAATCAGCTTCTGGTCATAGAAATGATTCCTGGGATGTCAGTACTTTCATATGAAGAAAGACTGGATAGACTCGGTTTATACTCGCTAGAATTTAGGAGATTGAGGGGGGATCTTATAGAAACTTACAAAATTCTTAAGGGTTTGGACAGGCTAGATGCAGGAAGATTGTTCCCGATGTTGGGGAGGTCCAGGACAAGGGGTCACAGCTTAAGGATAAGGGATAAATCCTTTAAGACCGAGATGAGAAAAACATTTTTCACACAGAGAGTGGTGAATCTCTGGAACTCTCTGCCACAGAGGGTAGTTGAGGCCAGTTCATTGGCTATATTTAAGAGGGAGTTAGATGTGGCCCTTGTGGCTAAAGGGATCAGGGGGTATGGAGAGAAGGCAGGTACGGGATACTGAGTTGGATGATCAGCCATGCAGGCTCGAAGGGCCGAATGGCCTACTCCTGCACGTATTTTCTATGTATCTACGTATCTATGTAAATCTTGTTCTTTCTATTATAATTCAGATCATTTTCACTAGGTTTTGGTCCAAGAAATGTTGGGGAGATTTAGGAAACTTCAGATTGAATAACACCAATTGTAATGAGACATGAGAGACGCAGATGCAAGACTCATGAGCAAAGAACAAAGCACTGGAGAAACTCAGCAAATTAGGCAGCTTCTATGGAGGGAAATGAACGTGTGTTTCAGATTCTGATCTGAATTCAAAGAGATAGAGTAGGGGGTGGGGGGAGAACGCTGGGAAAGAGAGGTAGGGGTGGTGCAAAAGTATTTGGTGGAGAAATAAAGTCCATTCAAGTTGTTGACATTTGGGAACAAACATGGGAAGCGGAAGATACTTTGTTTCAAGAAAAGTCATCCCAGAAAATACAATAGCAGAGCTTCTGAAAAATTGACTGAAATCACAATTGTACAAAACCATGTTGTGATTTCACCGATACTAAATATATCATTAAACATTAATCAGTTGAGATAATTAGGATTGCTTGATGAATGTCTTTATCTCTGATTCGTCTTTGATAATTATAATAATGCTTAATCATAATCATTATAATACTGTTAAAACTATATTTTAGAAACATTTTAGATGTAGAGCTTTTCAGAAATCATCAGAGGAAAATCATGATCAAAAGGCTGCAAATACATCCTGTTAATTAGCCTTGCTCTTGTTTCTTAAATATTATGCATGGTTGTCTCTCCACATATGCAACACATGTTCATTAAATATTCTCATTAGGATTGTGTAAAAATGGCTTGGAATATTATCTGCCAAACACAAAAAAGGACACTTGGTCACAGCGGGCAACTACTTTGACCTCCTGCTCAGTTTGGCCATTTTATTCCATGTAAGGCCGCCAAAGATTGAGGGATTCCAAGTGCAAATTACATCCAGAGCTAATTGTATTTTTAAGATATACACTAGTTCAAAAGACAACATTACGTTGTAGGCTGTGCGCACAAAATTGGCTTTGCTCCCAGATTAAAATAATCACCATGGCAAGTTTCCACTAATTGAACCAGATGGGGTTTTTATGACAATCTGGTAGTTTCATGATCACCACTACTGAAACTGGGGTTGTATTCTAGATTATTTAATTAACTGAATTTAAATTGTTCAGCTGCCGTGCTGGGATTGTCTCTCACATCATTGGACCATTAGCCTAGATCCATTATTGCTCATCCAGTAAAAACTACAGTGTTAACTTCTTCTTTCCAGGCCAGAAGCATGACATCAAATATTAGACCTCCCCCTATGTTTGCACAATATTGTTCTATTTGTTATTTTGACAGATTAACACATTAGACAGTAGAAACTAATATATAAACATGTTTGGCTTATCACAACAAAATTGTATCTTGATTTATTGCTCTAATTCTTTCACACACATTGTACTTGTTCTCCATTTTAGGACGCAATGACATTCAAATTGTTCAATTTTGTTATTACGTTTGGGATTGATACAACAAAATTAAATTGACTGTCTACTGCAGAGTTTTGTGGTGAACCTAAAAAAGTGCAAATTAAAAACTCCTTGAAAATTTGATAGCAGCCATGGTACATCGCTCTTCAATGCCATTGTGGTCCATGGGTATCAAGAGATTGTCATTATTTACTGCAAAATGGTGTTACTAGTGTTATTCTTGACTGTCGTAATCAATGGTGGCTTTTGTAATCCAGGACACAATTTGATACCAAATTGCCTCGCAATGTCATCACATTACCAGCAAAAAACACAGGACACAGAAAAGGAAATAAAAAGTGTTTTTTGCTTCACAAAGACATTTCACACAGAACCAAAAATCATCAAACGCCTATTTAATAGTTCAACAGTACTAATAATTCCAATTAAACTTGCTGCAATAACTAAAATAATTGAAGGTAGACAACATTGCTGGAGAAACTCAGCGGGTGCGGCAACATCTATGGAGCGGAGGAAATAGGCAATGTTTCGGGCCGAATCCCTTCTTCAGACGGAAATATTTGAAGCTCATGTACATACAATGCAGGTACACACAAGTGCCGCGCAATACCAGCTTGGAGAAAATAATTCCCATTTACCGATTGCATTTATCACCTATTCCATGCAAATTCATGAGCTGAGTGATTTTGTTACTGGTTAATTCAATGATGTGGTTGTACAAGGTGGAATACACTATGTCTTCCAGTTTTTCTTTTCACGAAAGAATAGTTCACTGAACGTTACAAATTTTTTGAGGTGAAATGCTGGCTGGTAGCAAATAATTTGGTCACTCTTTCTCATTACTATTGGCTCATTCATACTCCTGGTAAGTGTAGTTAACTTATCAAGTCAATATTTTTAACGCATATTTATACTGATAATGAAAGGAGGAGGAGGAGAAGGGAAAGAGAGCGAGGTGGGAGAGTATTACATGAATGGTGAAAGATGATTCATTGTTCCATTTCTCTGCATGGTATATGTAAGGTGTAAATAGAAAATTGGGATCAAGTGAACAGTTACATGCAGAAATGATAAACTGACCAATTAGAAAGCTTGCAAAAATCATAATTTCTGTGCCTTGATATAAATTAGGGTTACTTGTGCAGAATTCTACTTGTTGCAAGCCAATCTCTCACATGCAGCCAGTTCATGGACAGTAACTAGTATTGGTTAAATCCTCTGGCCATGGAAAGGATTACACGATTTGTAGCACTCAGATCACAAGTAGTGTACAGTCAGAGGTAAGAGGTTTGTTTATTTTGGCAGCAATTGCTTCTAAGCACTCTGCAGATCCACTTCACCTTCAGATCAAGCAAGTAATATTATCATGGCTGCAAGTACAGTGAGGTTTGCTTTTTGATGTCACAAGGGACAAACTGGAGAGCTTTTCTAATATAAAGTTATCTTAACTATCTTTTCCAAATATGCTACATTTCAGTCAGTTCCACTGGGATTTTTTTTTTCTGTGAAAATCATTCAATTTTCCATGGTTATCTTGTAAGTAAATGTCATACCAAAGTCGTTTCCTCATGATCAACTTTAAATATTTTACACTACATTTCTTAATGCTGCCTTTTGTACCCTTTTTACACATCTAGGTGTTCCTAGGTTTTGTCATGGTCAAGGCTTGTTCAAATGAGATTGTTGCTTACACACCCCCTCCCCGTGGCCATCAAGTTAAAACACCATCAGAAATTTAGATGGAGCAGGCACCAATGCTTCATCCCACATCCTTCACTTTTACGTGTGCTTTTGTCTCTCCCATCCATCACCATTTCCAGGCCAGACACACGTTTACTTGCACCTCTTCCAACGACATCTATTGCACTTAGGGCTCCAAATGTGGCCTCCTATACATCGCAAGACCGAGTGTAGATCAAGTGTTTGTTTTGCTGAACACGTGTTCTGTGTGCCAAGACCGATTAGTATGATTATGATGTTGAACACGTGTTTTGTTTGCTTGGTTTCATAGTAGTACTAATTCCAATAAAACTTGCTGCATTCATTGTGGGAAGGTGCAGTCCTTTCAAACCAGCTGCCACAAGCCCTTCCCACAGGAAGGGGGTTTTAACTCGGCATTAAACATCAAAAAAGTGTTACATTGATTTAAACACAAAAATGTTACATGTATAAATAGTTCTTAAATTCGGGATCCTGGTTAATTAAGTGGTGGGATTATTTCCTTGTCCTAACTATGCCTTTGCTTTAGCCGGTGGTCACATCCATACCATCCATCCTGCGCAAAGATGTGAGATTTCATTAAGAGCACACTTGGTTGAATAGATGCAAGCTGCATGTAAAGCGTCTCTTCCATGAGCGCAATATATGAAGCCGATGAAATGAGACAACTGTCACACCAAAGATAGACACAAAATGCTGGAGTGACTCAGTGGTACAGGCAGCGTCTGTGGAGAGAAGGAATGGGTGGCGTTTCGGGTCGAGACTCTTCAGACTTAGTCTTCAGGTCTGAAGAATGGTCTCGACCCAAAACGTCACCCATTCTTTCTCCCCAGAGATGCTGCCTGTTCCCACTGAGTCACTCCTGATTTTTGTGTCCATCTTCGGTTAAAACAGTTAACAGATTATCTGGTGTTTTGTGCATGGGAGCTCGTGTGCATTCCGTAAACAACCAGACGGTAATAAATAAAACATGTTTCTTGTTGTCAAGGGGTGGGGGCAGAGGGAGGAGATAAAATTGTTAGTTTTCTTGCACACTTGTCATCGGCCCGCCAGGGAATGTGTATGTCCCCCCATGTTTTAAAAGTGATTTGCTATGCCCTGAGCTGTATGTCCCCCCCGGCCAGGGTGGGGGGGTGAATCACCTGGTGTGGGTGTCAGGGTCTGGGGGTCAGAGAGGGGGGCAAATCACCCTAGTGGGGTTGTTAGGGTCCGATGGCAGTGCAACGTGGTCAGTGACTCTGGGTGGGCGTAGGGTCCAGCCTGTCCCACACCTCCTCTCCATCTGACCCACAGCCAGTCACAGTGCAGCCGCATGAGGGAGATGAGGCAGAGGGTGGCCATGGCCGTGGGTGAGTGGTGGCTGTCCCAAGGATGTGCACCTTCGGCTGCTTACAACTTGGTGCTCGGGTTCAGAGTGTCCAGTCACCTATGGCTTGTGCGGGAAAATGACCCCCACCCTCCCGTCTCCATCGGCCAATGATGTGATGGACACGGGGGGGGGGGGCCGGAGCAATCACTGACAAGTCCTGCCCCACCGGCAATGTCATGTTCGTTATTTGACTTTTCTGTTGAGAGGCATTTGGTTCATTGGCTTGTAGGTGAGGCAGCCTTTTGGGTAGGTGGCGTTTTGGCAGAGCGGCCATTTGGTGGGGAGTTTGCTTTTAGGTGAGGCAGCCTTTCAGTGAGTTGGCTTTTAGGCATCCTGCCCTTTCGGTTAGTTTGCTTTAAGGAGTTCCACCCTTTTGGTTAGTTAGCATTTCGGATTCGTATGTTGTCGGGTATTTGGCATTTCGGCTTTGTTTCTATTCGGTTACTTGGCTACCACTTGTTTGCTTCAGCTTCTCGTCCTTCAATGCCATGTCCGGGTACCGTTTAATAAGCAACTTCAAGGCCCAGTTTGAGAATTTCAGAACTAGGAAACTGAAACCAACAATATCAGCAATCAATATGATTTTGTTTTCATGCACCCAACTATCATCTGCAATTTCGGACTACATTCCCAAGCTAAATTAGGTAATTGACAACTTCACATTGATAACTCATTTTGGTAAAATCAACCACCTCCATTGCTCTGGATTTACATAGACACAGCTGTACTATAGACATCAGTGCTTAAACTGTTCTCATGTGCTAGTCAACTTCTGACTCAAAATATAACAAAGCTCTCATGCCTGGTTTTCTATTCTGCATATATTTCAAAACCTGGTTACTTGTTTCTCATTGGGCACAAGTCTCCCTCACATCTTGTCTCTATCCATATGACCTTCATTTTGTCCATGTTCCACATCATCACTGGCATTTTTCAAATTCTCCTCGTCTTAGTGCTACCTGTATGTGTATCTGTGCACCTTTGCCATCTTCCTTTGCCTACCCCACAATCTTGACCATTGTTTTCACTGATGGTAGAGGCATACATCAATTTATTTCATTTAATTGCAGACGACACAGTGGCAGAGAGGTAGAGTTGCTATCTTACAGCACCAGAGACTCGGGTTCGATCCTGACTATGGTGCTGTCCGTATGAAGTTTGAACGTTCTCCGTGACCGCATGGGTTTTCTGCGGTTGCTCCGGTTTCCTCCCACACTCCAATGATGTAAAGGTCTGTAGACTAATTGGCTTCCGTAAAATTTGTTAATTGTCACTAGTGTGTAGGTTAGTGTATCAGGTGATCACTGATCGTCTCGGACTCCATGGGCCTGTTTCCACGCCGTATCACTATAACTAAAAAACAAAGAACTGAAACTAATGCAATGGTTACAATATTGTATTCAATTAGTCTCATAGGATGGGAGCAACTAAAGTAAATCACATATCCAATGAGATTTTCTTTTGTTCTAATTATTCTTATCATCAGCAATGATATTGCAAACAGAGACCCAAACATTGTTAAAGCTGTTAGATTTTGGCACTTTGGCCTTCATCAGTCAGAGCATTGAGTATAGAAGTTGTGAGGTCATGTTGTAGTTGCATAAGATGTCGGTGAGTCTGCATTTAGAATATTGTGTCCAGTTCTGGTTACCATGTTATAGGAAAGGATTTGTCAAGCAAGAATCAGAATTAGAATAGTACTTTATTTGCCAAGTATGTTTTGCAACATATGAGGAATTTAATTTGCCAAGTCAGTCATATAAATAAAAAGCAACAGAACACATAAAACACATTTTAACATGAACACCCACCACAGTGACTCCTACACATTCCTCACTGTGATGGAAGGCGAAATAATGAAAGTGTTCAGAAAAGATTTATGAGGATGTTGCCAGGGCTAGAGGGTGTGAGCTATAGGGAGAGGTTGAAAGCCCTGTCCCACGGTACGAGTTAATTCCAAGAGCTCTCCTGAGTTTAAAATAAATCAACTCGTGGTAAGCACGGAGAATGAACGTAGCGGGTACGTCGGAGTTCGGGGACGTCACTTAGCGGCTCGTAACGCCAACAGCAGGTACTCAGGAAGACTCGCTAACAGCAGGTAAGCACGGGAAGACTTGTGAAGATTTTTCAACACGATGAAAAATGTCCACGAGAGCCCTGAGTACCAACGAGTGGACATTACCGTAAATCTCCGAGTTCGAATCAGGGCAAACTCAGGAGAGCTCTTGGAATAAACTCGTACCGTGGGACAGGGGCTTTAGTAGGCTGGGTCTCTATTCCATAGAGCACAGGATGAGGTGTGATATTTTAGAGGTGTACAAAATCATGAGAGGAATAGATCAGGTAGATGCACAGAGTCTCTTGACCAGAGTAGGGGAATAGAGGACCAGAGGACATAGGTTCAAGGTGAAGGGGAAAACCTTTACTAGGAATCTGATGAGGTAACTTTTTCAAGCAAATGGTGGTGGGTGTATGGGTGTATAGAAACTAGAATTTAGAAGCCAGAGGGGATCTTATAGAAGTTGGAGGCTAGATGGGATTGATCCCATGTTGTTTAAGGGGACAAGTTAGGTATAAAGGGGAAATCCTTTAAAACCGGATGAGACAACTTTTTTGAGAGTGGGGATCTCTGGAACTCTCTGCCACAGAATGCAGTTCATTGGCTATATTTAAGAGGGGACTAGGGGATCAGGGGGTATGGAGAGAAGGCAGGTACGGATACTGCGTTGGATGATGGCCGATCATATTGAATGGGCAAGCTTGGGCCAAAGGGCCTCCTTTCTAATTTCTACGCTAGTTGAGGCTGGGACTATTTACATTGTTTAAAATAGGTACATGGATGGGACAACTTTGGAGGGATATGGACCAAATGCAAGCAAGTGGGACTAGTGTAGCTGAGACATTGTTGGCCGATGTGGGCAAGTTGGGCCAAAGGGCCTGTTTCCACGCTATGACTTTATTTACAAATCTACAAGTAATGTAATAAAAAAGGCCAATAATTTTGCATTCAAGAAATAACGTTTTGTGTTACAACCAAAGGAATTGTAATGAAAAAAAGGAAGCACACTTCTCAAATCACAAACTGGTTCCTCAGGTGAAACTATCCACTTCAGAATTACTTTACTTCAGGTAGGACAATCTAGTTACTATTCTCTGTGTACTTTTATACCATACTTAGCCAAGTAGACTGGTAGAGGCAGATGATGAGAGAGTGAGTTCACTTTCATAACATGTACTATTGTCAATTAGTCCGCAAACTTGTACATGTTGGGAGAAATAACTGAGCTCCAGATTATGTGACTTAAAAATACCGTGATGTCCAAATAATGTGACTTGAATTGAGAAATATTGAGTTTCAGTTGAAGAAATAATGTTTATAAATATTCATCAATATATGTTCAGAAATACTGTAATCATATCTTAACATAAATCTGATAGCAACATAATTCTAAACAATTATGACTAACTTAATTCAGTTGCATTATTATACTTCAATGAAACCAAAATATCTTAGCGCAACTCAGTAACCATTGCTAAACTAGTAAAAGATCAGCATAACTTACACTCAAATTAATTTAGGATAGTGTGTGACAATTTGAAAGTAAATTATTGTGAGAAAGAGGTTAGCAAGTTATGCTCCGAAACATATATGCTCGGCATTTCATTCCATTCTCAGGCTCAGCTGAGTTTATTGAAACCTTTTGCTGTTCCATTCAAAAAAAATAATTATTCCCAAAATCATTGGTTTGTTTGTGAGGATTCCCACATAAAAAAACAGACCTGTATATTCTGAAACGTTTTAAAAAAATGTTCCTTTAATAAAAAAATAACATATTATACTTTGTTATATAAAAAAGGTTTATTTGGTTTTGTATCCATTTGATTTGCATCACGAACTTACCTCCTTGGAGATGTTTCATTCTTCACAATTGAATGCCCAAAGGCAGATTAAAATGTTAAATCATGGTGGTGCTTAACAAGATCTAAAACTCTATTTACTTTCCTTGGTGAAGCCTGAGGTGTCACTCAGCAAACATTTCATTAAGGTCATAGATTGCAAGCTAAGAACGAAGCAGATAGAACTGTGTTATTTACACTCGTATTCTGGATTGGTTGAGACTTTATTGCCTTCAGCAAAGCCATAATTGCATTATAATTTATAATTCTAAAGTGAATCTCTGCTGATCAATTAGGGATATTTCTTTTTATTGAACAATACGTTCCTATTTTACTGAAAGTCATCTTTTAGGTGGAGTGAAGATGATATGAGTTGTGAAGGTCCATAGCACTAATGAAATAACAGTCTCGTTAACATTTAAGAATAACCAGATGATAATCAGCTCTTGTGTGATAATGCAGCAAATGGGAGTTAATGTAGCCAAATGACATCTGAAGCAATCACACTTAGAATGCCTGCATCTTTATAAATTGGTTCAGAATTTTTAAACTGCATTACAAGCAGTAAATAGCATGATTTAATAGAGGGAGAATTATCATGGCATTTTGATCAAAGATCCAGCAGTTTTGGTTTGGTGAATGGTCAGGAGGTTATGACTGTAGCTTGAAAGAGCCCAAAATACCTTGATAGAGGAGGCCTTGCTTCTGACCTTATCCTAAAGGAAAGTGCGGCTGCAGATCAGAGTAATGATTGTAGGAATGATGATAAATCTAACAAGAGCTCCATTCAAATGGAAGATAATAAAAGTGAAAATGGAAGAGGTTGGCTTAACAAACAACTTGTCTTCCCTGCCGCTGTGACTGTAAGTCTCAAAGATTGTGGTATTAAGGTTAAGGATGCACATGTTTCTGCCACATCCACTTTTTCCCCTGATGCCCAAATAAATCCGTTTCTATAGTTACTAAAATTTGAGAACTTAGATGAGAAGTATTACAATAGACAACGAAAGGCAAACATTTAAAGAAACAGTTCATAATTGTCAATTGTTGCAAATTTCACTGAGCAATAATTATGATGGAAAATACAGTTTGGCTAAATTTCCAACTTTTCTCCTCTAATTACACTATATTCCATTTTAATTCCCTAATTTCACCAAGGAAAGGACATTCTGTAGTTAAACAAATCATGGAAATAGTGATTGTTATAAGGCTCAGGATTCCTCCATAGCAATCCTCAGTCTTCACAGCCAGTGCATTTCTAAGAGGTCCATGTGCACTCACTGACATGAGATGTGTCCTGGCTGCTGCTCACCCTGCCTCCTCGTCCTAGCAACAATCTGTTTTGTTGCTGGGAAGATTACATTTGCCTTCCAGCCAAGGCAGTGAATCTTTACCAGATTGATTGATAGGGAGAAAGGGAATTATGTTCTATAATAAGGTGAGTTTGAGAGTCATGGAAAGGTTGTTGTGTTGACACCAAGTTATGAGGTTATCAATTTACTTCCAGTACTATATTTATGTTGCACATTAGATGCACAAAGGAGTCTAAATAAAAAATTGCAATGTTTGTTCACCAAGTTTTACATCCCTCGGTTTCTCTTACGAATTTTGTTTCCGAGAAATTAGATTATTTATTTATTAAGTTAATGTTAGTTAGTCCAGATCTGTGGAATGTGCTATTGTTTACTTGGAAACACAACTTTGTCTCTAACATTTCCTGGTGGAAATCATTTATAATTTACCTCCTGCAGATCACATTTTATTAACCCAGATACCTCAAAGTATGCCTGAGTGTCTGGAAGCGGCCAATTGTATTGTCTAACATTGTGCTGACCTACCCGTGTTGCTGCTTCTCTTGGTTCACAACATCCATTTTCAGTAACTAGGGCTGAAACTGATTGATGTTCAAATCCTGCGACAGTCAAAGGATGTGGGGAGATCAGGTGCGGTCCTGCTTTAATCTTATTTGGGATTGGAGGAGCTTTACTCCTCCTCATGACAAAATACAGAGCACAGGAAGAGCTCAATGGATCAGGCAGCATCTGTGGAGAGAATGGACAGGTAACATTTTTGATCAGCATCTTCTTCAGACTGATTGAAACTTCTGCTCCTGCTCTACACTTATCTCTAGTTCCAATATCAATTGTTTGGATGCAAATGTTCTATTTGATTATGTGAAATGTAACATCTACAAAGTTCGATTTTTCAGAGAAAATAAATGTTTACAAAATCTAGAAAGGAAATTAATAGATCATAATTCATTTTTCTTTTAATCGACAAATAAACTTGGTTTGTATTTTTCCCTCTTGACCTTAGCTGTCAATACCAATCTAACACAGGATAAGAGGACCAATCAACCTCTGGCATTGACTGTGCCTGCTGTTAAACTGATTAGGTATTAAGGAGCTGTGTAGATAGTGACATTGCAAGATCTCAAGCTGTTTCTCAAGGTGAAATTTTCAAATGTGGCAGATTGGCATCAAGTCAAGTAAGACTTACAGATGATTGTGTTCATAACCACATCAATTTTGAGACACTTATAGCATGTAGATCAGTCTTAATGCCAAATGTAAATATGCAATAATTTTCTGTTTACTACATTTGATTTAGTCCAGAGGAACATTATATTTCTGGAATGAGGAAATCAAAGAGCCTGTTGCTTGAACACGCGTTGTGTCATTGAGGAATCAAAATTGCATGGTTGTGGCTCATAGGGTATGATGGTAACAATAGTCCAAAATTACTAGCTTGGTAAGATAATAATGAAAGTTATAGAATTTAAATGTAGTTAATAAATTTGAAATAAAATGGATGTTCCTCTTACAATTATAATCCTATTGTTTTCTAGAGTGGAAATCTACCACCTTTACTGATCTAAATATGACTTCAGGTCCACAACAGTACGAGGCAACTCTGAAACAGCTAGCTTAGTGGGCCAATTATGGATGAGACAATTACTGGCCTGGCAGAAGGTCCCTGATACCTAAAAATTCATCACAAACATTTCCGTGATAAATTGTGTCAGATGCTCTCTTGGTAACATACATATGAGACCAGCATTAGTCATCTTATACTTACAAATCAGGAAGCTTTTGCTTCATCCTGGCCTTTGCTACTTTGGCTTGATGAAGCCACAGTGCAATGTTTGTGATCATCCAGCTTTATGGTGCTCCCAGAGTCACTATTGTCCAACATACCACAAACTCCCCTTTCCTGCACCAGCTCACCAGGACATGTGATGTTTGCATTTTCTTACCCTATCTGATCACAGCCAGACACTGATCATGGATTTTGTGGCCAACCAGTTGTTCTCCTGGTCAGCTCCTATTCCTCTGGCTGCCGCTTCAGCTCAGCGCAGAGCACTGTCCAAACTACTGTTTTCTGGTAGGCAGTCGCTGTCCATGGTACTGGCCATCAGCTTCTGCTGGCCTGCCTGCTGTTAAGAGGGATCAGAGCAGCATTTAAGAAAAAGGTGTCGTCACACACACCCACACCCCACCCATGATACCGGGACTTGGAACAAAAAAATATCTGAACCAGTCACCTTCAATCTGGCACCTTAAGCATTATTTACATGTTCTGTAAACGGATTAATTAAAACTGTACTGGTAAATTCTACAGCAAATTGTGTTGTACCTACTGTATTTATTTATTTCCTTTCGTGCAACTTTCTTTAGTTTTATTTCAAAGTGATGGACTTCATTCGTCATTCTTCTGCTGTGGTTTCCATTTTATCCACACATGGAGTCTGTAATCTACTTTTATGAGGCTGCCCAGTTATCAGTGGTATCTTGATTGAGTCTTCTCAAAGACATGAAGTGCTTGTTTGGATTTCTCATGGAAGGGATGAATCATTTTTAACACTGACATTACAGATGTAATACTTATAAGTATTGTATAACTTTCTTGTTGTTTATTATGGTGTTTTCAGTATTATGTGAACATATCTGTTGTGCTGCTACAAGTACATTTCAGGGACATATGACAATATAACACTCTTGAATTTTGACTTGACAAACTTGGATGGTTTTGTCCAGAAGCTGAAGGGAGGTCTGATAGTTGGTGATGAGAGGCATATATAGGGTAGATAGCCTGAACCATTTTCCCAGGCTGGAATTGTCAAAGATATGAGGGTGTATTTTTAAGGTGATAAGGGCAACATTTAAAGGAGATGAGTGGGGCATTTTGTTTCCAGAGAGTGGAGACTACTTGGAGTGCTTTGCTAGGGATTAGTGTAATGTGGCATTATGTTCAGCATGGACATTGTGGGCTGAAGGGCCTGTTCCTGTGTGTTACTATTTAATGTTCTAATCTGTGTAGACACCAATTGCTTATCATCTGCAACATGATGAGATTTGAGGCACATGCTTTTCTGAGCATTGCTTCTTGTAAAAGCAACCTATAATTGCTGTATTATTGCCAACAGTGGGTGAAAAGGAAGTAAAACCATGAATCATCAGTGATTAATCAAAGCTCTGTATACGTACATGGATAAATGTATTTCCGGGTATTCCCATGATAGGTACATATATATTATCCTTCAGGCGCCTTTGCTGCAATGTTTAATTATGTTTTTAAACTGTGTGGGCTCATATATTTAGCTTTCATTGTGCTGCTCTTCATACAGTTTGTGTGCCCTTCCACTGGCAATTTACAGTCTGCTGTTCCCACCTTAAACACATACCTCCTTTCCTTTGCTATTCACATATTCACTTTGCAAGAAAAATCTTCATTGAGAATCAGAGTTAAGACTCCAAGAAGGATTGAGAGGATACTGTAGATGCTGATGGAATCTATCTTTAAAAAAAGCCACAAAGTGTTGGAGTAACTCAGAGGGTCAAAGAGCCTCCCTAGAGAACGTGGATAGGTGATGTTTCAGGTTTGGACCATTCTTGAGAGTGACATAGATAGCCTGAAAAATGCTCCACATCTATCCATGTTCTCCAGGGATGCTGCCTGACCTGTTGAGTTACCCTAGCATGAGGGTTCCCAACCTGGGGTAAATTTACACCCAGAGGGTAAATTTTGCCAACCCAGGGGTAAATTTGTTGATTCTGGTTTTGAACATATTTTTTCTCATTGACTGACTATGTTTGGATCTGGTATACCAGTATCAGTTCATCATTAGTTGTTCATAAATAAGTGAAATAACAATGTAATGTGCTATTAAGGTTGCCAGGGGTAAATGGGACACAAAAGGTTGGGAACCCTTGCTCTCGCACATTGTATCCTTTTTATGTAAATCAGCAACTGCAGGTCCTAGTTTCTCGAATCTATCTAAAAGCAGGGGAGCCTATATTTAGTCTTGGGATGCAAGGTCCAAAGACTGAGATAAGTAGAAATTTCTTCAGTGAGAGCCATGACATTTTTATTCACACAGGGCAGTGGAATTATTGAATACAAGACTAAATGGGACCCGTTGGATCCCATGTTCACACGGGAGAGCTGGTCCCCCAACGCAATATTCCACCTCTCCACCAATTCCAATATTGGTGGCCAGTGGTGGGGAGGGAGGGAGCTTTCTGGAGCACTAGTATGGGTATTGTGGGCCAAATGGACTGGTTTTCAGAGGGCTAGTATGGACATTGTGGGCTGAATGGATTCTTGGGCTGGCAGCTCAGCCACTTACGGCTGGTGGGCTGGCAGCCAACTCACGGCTGTGGGCTGGCAGCCGACTCACTCACGGTCAGTGGGCTGGCAGTTGACTCGCTCATGGCTGGTGAGCTGTCAGTTGACTCAGTCACGGCTGGTGGGCTTCCACTTCACTCACTCATGGCTGGTAGGCTCACACACACACACCCTCCATCACACACACACCCTCCATCACACACACACCCTCCATCACACACACACCCTCCATCACACACACATACACTCCATCTCACAAACACACGCTCACCCTCCATCTCAGAAGCACACACCCTCCATCTCTCACACACACCCACCATCTCACACATACACCATCTCTCACACACACTCACACCATCCATCACACACTCTCTCACACTCGCACACTCGTATACAACAAATATTTGACAGTAAAACTCTTGAATCTACTCACATGGTCGAGCCTTTCCCCGAGCGGGACACCCGCAATGAACGGGACTTCCAGAATGATCTTAACATTCAGTTCAAACAGCACAGTGCAGCCCAACCCTTCAATTCAGTCCAAGCAGCACAGTGCAGACCAACCCTTCAATTCAGTTCAAGCAGCACAATGCAGACTCACAGTTCAGTTCACTCACGGCGTGGACACACAGTTCTGGACTCAACTCTCACTCACGATCTTCCGGGGTGACTGACTCACATCCGGCCTCCGGGGCTTTATTCTCCTGGCCCCCCCGGAAGGGACGTTACCTTCATCATGGTGACTGACTGGCAGGAAGACCATTCTGGTGATCTCACGATTTGTTAAAAATTCATAACTTTTTTATTATTTCACCGATCGGAAAAATCCTTGGGGCGGTTGGAGGAGAAGAGGACGTTGAATAAGATTGGAAAAAAATCATAGTGATATACTGTATCATTTTTTCTAACATTTATTTACAACGTAGACAGGAAGTGGTCAAGGTGAGACTTTTAGTAATAGTATAGATAGATATTAAAAGCTGGATGATATAGTTTGGACCTTAATGCAATTAGAGGGTATGTGGGAAAGTTAACTGAAGACTCAGAATAAGGAATTGGTTGGAGGAATAGACTAGAAAGGAACAACATGGCTAATTCTTCATCATAGAGGTTATTTGCTGAATAATTGGATGAGATGCAAGTAAAGAACACCACTCATTGTTCAAATTAGGTAGTGAGTGTTATTTTTTGCAATTGGAATATGATCAATGGAAGATGAAGCTACATAAATGTTTTTTAAATGTGTACAGTTCAGGTCAATAAGAAACACACTTCTGTTTCTAAGGGAATAACAAGGTAAGTGTCCACCTCTCTGAATTATACCATGATTGATAATACAACATTTAAAAAATATAAATGGAATTAAGAAATGTCATCCCACAAAGCAATGAGGCAACTATGTTACTTCACCTGTTTAATTTAGTTCAGAGATTCAGCCTGGAAACAGGCCCCATGGTCCACACCGACCAGCGATCACCCTTACACTGGTTCTATGCTACACACCAGCGTCAATTTACAGAAGTGAATCAACCTACAAATCTGCATGTCTTTGGAGTGTGGGAGGAAACTGGAGCGCCCAGAGAAAACCCACACAGCCACAGCGAGAACGTACAAATGTACAACACAGACAGTACCCATAGTCAGAATCAAATCCGGGTCTTTGGCACTGTAAGGCAGCAACTCTACCACTGTGTCACTGTCCCACTGGCCACCCCCAAAAAATGAAAGAATAATTTTAGTAGGGCATAAGATTATGCAGAAAAGTATTCTTAACAACCAGATGGTTTGGCAATCATGAGAGTGCCCACAAGTGCTGCTTGGTCAGAAAAGGGCACAGGAGACTTTTCCAGTACTGAAGAGTCCAGCCAACCTCTAAATAATATTGAATGGGGGCACTAGCTTGAGAGGCCAAGTGGCTTACTCCTGCTTCTATGTTCTTACGTTATTGTGTAACTGGTCACATTGACATTTTTCCCGATAACACTCAACTAATCTATATTTGTCTTCAACCATCTTCAATGCTTTGTGATGCAGTCTTTTTAGAAATAGCATTTGCATAATCTTTGAAGAATTTTCTCTCATCATCATTTGTAAATAGGCCAAGGGACCAGTTGCAAATTAACTTTCCTCTGAACAAGAGTCCTGACCCAAAACCTCACCTGTCTATGTTCTCCTGGGATGGTGCCTGACGCACTGAAATACTCAAGCACTTAGTAGCTTTATTTTTTTTCTCCTCTGTCTGTTGCTTTAGTGAGATACCTCTCATCCTGGCACCAGATAAAAACGTGCCAAATTCATCAAAGTAAATATAATAATTGAGAAGATAAGTTTTATTTAAATTTGTACTTTGTTGAAGTTTCTAAGACATGTCCTTGGTAAATTAAAAAAATCTTACTATTTATCTCATTCTATAAAAAATGTAGTATTAAGGGCCTGTCCCACTTTCACGATCAAATTCACGATCTCTGCCGAGTTTGTCCTTGACTCATACTCGCAGCATGGTCGTCACAAGGTCGTAGGAGGTTGTAGGTAGGTCGTAACAGGCCATGATGCTAGTCGTAGGTACTTGTGGCATCAAGTAGGTCGCGGCGTTTTTCTAGCAAGATGAAAATTGTCCACGAGTATAAAAGGTTGTGAATTAAGTCGTGAAAGTGGGACAGGCCCTTTACTTTCATAAACTCATCCAGGGAAAATGAGAACAGCATATTCAGGGATATTTGCCTGAACATAGAGCAACAATGAGTGGAACTCTTAACTTTTTTCCTTTTGACTGGGTTTGCTGCCGTTAGATTTTTTTTTTGTATAATTTTGTTAAATCACATACACAAGAATATAGAATTAGAGAGCCAGAGAGTCTTGATGAATGTTTGAATCAACATCCTAATACAGATAAATTAATATCTCATATTTGTAATATTCTTTTTGATGGTGAGGTCCCGTCGATGGAATTATATAGATAAGCATGGGAAAATTAATTCACTCAACCTATAATGAAAGATATTTGGGATGAAAGTCTACAACATATACAACAATGCTCGTTAAATGCCAGACACTCGTTAATACAAATTAAAGTACTACATAGACTGCATTACTCTAAAACAAAATTAAATAGAATTTTTCCAAATATCTCCCCTATGTGACAAATGTCAATATTCAGAAGCTAATTTAACTGTAACTAATTCAGAAGCTAATTTACTTTTGTAAATTGTATAAAATTAAAAATTTCTGGACAGATATTTTAAAAACTATTTCTGAAGTTGTTAATATCCAATTGGATCCCGATCCAAAACTAATAATATTAGGAATATCAGAACAAAGCCTAAAACTTACAACAAGCCAAAGACATTTCCTTGATTATACTATAATAATTGGGAACACATTTTGGAAAAACCCAACAACCCCCACAATTAAAATGTGGATTATGGAGATGTCCGAGACCTTACATTTGGAAAAAAATTAGACTTGTCTTAATTGACAAACCAGAATTATTTGCTAGAATATTGGCTCCATATATTGATTTTCTGAAGGGTAAATTGGTCCAGCACAGAAGCCTGACTGAAACGAATCCAAGATTAGATGAATAGTTACGTTTTGATGAATTAGATGAATAATCTACAGACCTATCTCCAAAACTGTATTATTGGTAATTTATACTATTTTTTCATATTTTTTTCCTTTCTTTCTATCTATAAAAAATAAACAAATAGTAGCTGTGTTAATATGTACTTGATAAACAAGGACCCCAGCTATTTTGATAGCTGGGATCCCAGCAATTAACAATATGTAATTGATAAACAAATTGTGTTTTGATTACGATATGTATATGCTCGTAATAAAAATATTATTAGATTTTATTGTAGAGCACTGATTCTTGAAAATAGGGCTCTCAGTTTGTAGGTTCCCATAATATCACGTTTAGTTCAACTACGTGTTAGCATCCTCGAGTGACTCTTTCTCTCAAGATGTCAAGATGGATCGATATTAATGAATTAATGTTGGGACACAGAAACAAAGAAGCACAATGCAGAAAGTCCATGCAATGAACACCAGACGAGAGCATAGCCTTGGACAGCATGCAATGTGACCTTGAAATATAGTACAAACAAAGTAAAAGTGTCTGTGAACGGCCATTTTGTAAGGAGAAAAATTTGAACAGATAACATTATCATTCAGCACGTTCTTGCCGAGTAAAGAAAGATGTGCTTGTTTACAGTCCTTGGATGAATGATAACTGATGGACTTAATGGATGGACTTTGGTCATGAAAGCCTAGGTCTAGACTAAAAATATAGGCTTCCCTTAGAAGATTGAAGTAAATATTGTACAAGAGAAAGATGGTCCGAGACATCGATAGCAACAACACAGGAACAACCAAAAGAGGATCATGTTAGAAGTTCAGAGAAGTCCACCATCCCTACCTGCATGTGGATCTGGCCTATTCATTCACATTGGTCGCATATGAGTCAAAGCCATGAGCCTTGTGATTTTGTATAAGCAGTAATGAGCTGGAACAGTAAATCAAATGTGAAGTTATTAGAATTCAAGGATTTTCATGCATGCAACAGTAACTTGAGTGCTAATAAAGATTAATTTGGACTAAAGCTTGGATTTGAGTCTTTTGTTCAACATATTGGTTGATATCATGTAAAGGTAATAGGGTCAACACAATACCCTATTGTTATTTTTTATTCTTGTTATTTTAAAGAATTAACTGAGCCCCAAGTGGCACATAATGGAATTAAATATTAAAGCTCACCTTATGAGAACTTGCTGGAAATATAGTAAAATCCTATTATTACATAAAAATTATCTCACCAAAGTCCATTCTCTTCTATGTCCAAAAAACCTTTCCAAAACCGCTGAAAAAATGATTACCAAGAAAAGTTACTCTCCCCTATGCAATCGCTTTATTTTTCTGCTGCCCAAATGTTTGTGTTACAGGTAGCAACCAGATAGATCTTAAGTGATTACTTTTGCTATTTACTTACTTGTTGTGAATTTCTCTAATTTTTCAACTTGCAGGTAATTGAATTGAATTCAATTGAATTCCTTTATTGTCATTCAGACCTTACGGTCTGAACGAAATTTTCGTGCCTGCAGTCATACATACAATCATACAATAATAAACAACACTAAACACAAATTAACATCCACCACAGTGTATCCTCCAAGCACCTCCTCACTGTGGTGGAGGCAAAAATCTTAGGGCTGCAGTCTCTTCCCTCCTCTTCTCCCTCTGCTCTGAGGCGATTCCCCACCGGGCAATGGCACAAACAGTCCCGCGGCTCACCGAACCCCGCAAACACCGCGGCCTGGGGTGGTCGAAGCTGCCGCCCTCCAGTCCAGCGGACGCAGCCGCTGGCCCACGGCTGAACCCAGGACTCAGCTCATAGCCGCCAGAACGCCGTCCCAGCCACCCGAGCACCGATCCAGCCCCGAGCCGGATCGCCCTCACGTGAGGTCCGTTCCTCCATCGAGCTGAGCCGCTCCGACGGGAGTGCCGTTCCTCCCTCAAGCTGGGCCGCTCCAACGGGAGCGCCATTCCACCCTCGAGCTGGGCCGCTCCGACGGGAGCACCATTCCACCCTCGGGATGGACCGCTCTGACGGGAGCGCCACAGCCCCTCACGGGAGAGTTTCAGCCCCTCGGCAGGCCGCCCTCATGGGAGCGTCACAGCCCCTCACGAGAGCACCGTTCCAGCCCAGAGCTGGGCCGCCCTCACGGCCGCGAGCCCAGGGTGAGTCCTGATTGGCTGCCTCCGGAGTCTCGAAAGTCGCCAGCTCCGCCATTAGGCCTCAGCCCAGACGGTGGCAGAGAAGGGGGATACGACAAAAAAAGTTGCATTCCTCCGAAGGGAAAGACAGCAAGCCCCGTTTCAACCCCCCCCCCCCACATAAACACAACCCAAAAACCAAAAACTTAACTAGACAAAACGAAAAAAAACAACACAAAAAAGTTAAGACAAATGGACTGCAGGCGAGCCGCAGCCGTTCACCAGCGCCGCCACTTCCGAATAGACCTAATAGAAGCATATACAATTCTGAGAGGAACAGATAGAGTAGATGATCAGAATGATGTTTCCAGGATGGAAAATCAAATACATTAGTGCATAAATTTGAAGTGAGAGGAGCTATGTTTACAGAAGATGATCAGGGCAACCTTTTTTTAACACAGAGCGTGTTGAGCACCTGGAATGTGATGTCGGGGTTGGTGGTTGAGGCAGATGTGATTGTGGCATTTAAGAATCTTTTGGATAGGCATGTGGATATGCAGGTAGTAGAAGGAGATGGAATATGTGCAGGTAAATAAAAAATGGCATTGGTATCATGTACCAATGTTATTATCGGTATCAAGAGACATTGAGCGCCAAAGGGCCTGTTCATGAGATACTGTTCTATGGTCCATATTCCGTGACATGCACAGTTGATGAAGCAAAATAAAGCAAACAACCATCATAAAATTGATCCTCCTCTTCTTCAAAGAGATCTGTAGGAGATGCTGCCTCAAAAAAGCAGCCGGCATCATCAGGGACCCACATCAAGTCAAGAGTCACTCTAGCATTGGTCTCATTTCACTCTTGCCATAGGGAAGAAGATATGGGAGTCTGAAAGAGAATTGTGGCCTGCTTTCCCCTGAAACATCAGCAAGGATTTGGTAAATACATTTGATGTGTTCCCATCTGTACACTCCTGGTAATTTTACGAAGAAGACCAGACTAGATTTCATCAAGGTTATTTTGCATTTAGAAGGCATTTGAACAGGCACAGGCATAGGGAAAGTTTGGAGGGGTGAGGGCCAAACAGAATCAGGTGGGACTACAGTAGATGGGGCATATTGGTTGGCATGGGGAAACTGGGCTGAAGGGCCTGTTTCCATGCTGTATGACAATATGATTCTACGACATATTCAATAATGTATTTAACAAATTATTATGTTCATTTAGCACTTTCCTTATCATTATAAATTACTTGCAACTAGTGATATATCTGTGAAGCAAAGTCAGTTTAGGAAAGCATCATATAGTCATACAGCATGAAAACAGACCCTTTGGTCTAACTCATCAGTGCTGACCATGATAGCCCATCTAAGGTAGACACATTTGCTTGTGTTTGGCCCATGTGCCTCCACATCTTTCCTCATGCTGTTATTGTATCTGCCTCAACTATTTTCTCTGGCAGCTAAAACCATATACCCACCAATCTCTGTGAGACAAAATTGCTCCTTGTATGTCGAATAAATCTTCCTGCTCTCACTTTAAACTTATGCACTCTTGTTCTTGATTCCCATACCCTGGGGAAAAGACTCTGGGAATTGACTTTATTTATTTCCTTCACAATTTTATACACCTCTAAAAGATCACACCTCAGACTCCTGCACTCCAAGGAATAAAGTCGGAGTCTTCCCAATCTCTCCCTATAGCTTAGGCCCTCGAGTCCTGACAACATCCTCGTGAATCATCATTGCATCTTTCCTAGAGTGGGGTGGCTAATATTTAACACAAGTAAGGTCTCAGCAATGTCTGGTACAACTGTAACATAACATCCCAACTTATATGCTCATTTTCCTAACTTATGAAAGCCAGCATTCCAAAAAATCAGCCCATCAACTCCTTTACTTCAAAAGAAGATTGAGAGGATTTGGTATGTTGACGTCCCCTCTTGAACTTATCACGGTGTATGGTAGAGGGCATCTTGACTGGTTGCATCACAACCGAGTTCAGCAACTCGAATATCCAGGAATGAAGAAGATTACAAAAAATGGTGAACACTGCCCAGTCCATCACGGGTACTGACCTCGCAATCATCGAAGAAATCTATAGGAGGCGCTGCCTCAAAAAGGCAGCTACCATCATCAAGGACTCTCATCACCCTGGCCTTGCTCCCATTTTACTCCTGCCATAAGGAATAGGATATAGGAGTCTGAATAGCATGATCTCCATATTCAGGAACCGCTTCCTCCCAACAACATCAGACAATTGAACATTACTCACCATCTAAACTTCAAACTATGAACTGTCTTGGTTGCAAAAGGGACTTTGAACATTTGTTTTGAGCAGGTTTTTTTAATTTATTGAACCTTTTAAGTTTGTTTGTTGATATCTATTGAATTCTGTCTTTACAGACTTGTTATGCTGCTGCGACTAAGAATTTCACAGTTCTGTTTTGATACATATGACAATTAAACATCTTGAATCTCTTCAGATATAAAAGCTGAAGGCAACTCGTGGGATGATTGGATTCTCCTTCAAAGAGTTAGGAAACATGCTGCCATACTGTATCTGATAAATATTGTGACTTTCAGACTTTTGATGAATTTTGAATGTATGAAATCATCTTTTATTTTATAAAGAAAGTGAATACCTTTCATGCCTTACATTTACTCCTGCTGCCATTTCATTTTTGCAATGACTGTTATTGAATTTCCTACGTCTACCCACCACAGGCATATGCTGAGACCCAAGGGCAATCTAGTATATCTTCAGCAGGCTACCAGCAAATTTGACAACATGGTAATGGTTCTTGGATGGAATGTGATATGATATGATGTGACAATTTTCTTGTCAATTGAACAAAATTGTCCCTACTTTATCCCGATGCCAGAAAATGTCTGAAATGCTTAATGGTTGAATGATTGACTTGCAAGCAGTGAAATGACTACACTCTCATCATGTAAGCTCTTGAAATGTTAACCCTTATACTACCTTACACCTCTTGCAGTACCATTTTATCTTTCATTGCCCTTGTCCTTTCACTATTACCTCAAAGTTAAATAGGAAGAGATGTGCTTCCAATGTGTTGGCAGGGACCTGATTTAATCTGCTTAAGAGTTCCTTATCAGAATGAGAAGTGCTTCAACATGAAGTGCTGATTAGGTCTGATTTTTTTTCTGATTTGGAATATTCTATCAGCTCGACAATATGGAAAGTTTGCCTGAGAAGGAACTGCAGATGCTGGAAAATCGAAGGTAGACAAAAATGCTGGAGAAACTCAGCAGGTGAGGCAGCATCTACGAGCGAAGGAAATAGGCAAAGTTTCAGGACAGAACGTCTGAAGAAGGGTTTCGGCCCGAAACGTTGCCTATTTCCTTCGTTCCATATATGTAATATTTGTCTGCCTTTCAGGCACCACTCAATAAATAGCTTCTTGTCATTGTATGAATTACAATTAATTAATTCTATAGTTTTAAATGTTAGCATACACTTCAACAATTTCACCCACAGTATATAAACTGTCCAATGTGAAAACAGAAGAATGAATTTACGAACAATGTTCAAATGTCTTGAAAATATGAATTTAACACAATATAAATGCAGTCAAAACATTCAAATAAATGCTTTACTAGATATAGATATGCCATTTATTGTCACTATACATGTACAGTGAAACTGAAAGCTGCTCGTACTCAGTGCATACATTTTAGCACAAAAAACCATAAAACAGAAGGGAATGGGGGGGGGGGTTGTTTATTCCAATACAGATGGATTAAGCATTTCATTTGAATTTATTCAGATCCGGAAAGATTTGTCTGGTCCTGGTTTGATTGTCATCGAACATACACCATGGGAAGCTGTGTTGATGATCTTCCTTGCCCTGCTAAGGCAGCGGAGGTGTAGATGTTTGAAGCTCACAGAGGAAACAGCACACGACAATGATCGATACAACAATAAAATTAACACCAAATGCAAAGTAGCGGCAGGGCGAAAAGATTGAAATGAAATCTGAAGAAGTGCAAAAAAATAATTAAAGTGCAATAATGGAATAACCGAATGAAGCAGCATTAAGAATACGAAGCAGCACTGGGAAGCAGTAGTTCAGGAGTCTGAAAGCAGTGGGAAGAAGCTACTCAAAAGTCTGGACATCCAGATTTTTTAAACACCTGCATCTTCTCCCAAAAGGTAAAAGAGAGAAAAGGGAGTGGTCTGAATAGCAGCCACCCTGGTTGATACTTCAAGCCTACTGATGTAACACACCGTGAAGATGGACTGGATCAAATGAACAAATTTGTGATAGACTAGGCTTTTTTCACATCTCTCTGCAGGCAGTTAAGACCAGAGTGGTTGCCATACCAGGCTGAGATGTCTCCAGTCAAAATACATCATACAACACATCTGAAGAAGTTCAAAACAATCCCTGTGGGCAAGTTGACTCTTCTCAGATGTCTAAGAAAGTAAACACGCTGATGTGCTTTCTTGATCACCATGTTGGTGTGATGAGATGGCTAGGAACGTGAAGTTGTCTATAGCATGTCCATTGATAAGGACAGGGTTGTGTTCACTCACCATCACCCTATCCTTATCATTTCCTTACCCCCATCTTTAGGTCAACATTAAACTCTTGCTGTCATAAAGAGCTAGGTTGTTGTTTTGACAGCATGACACAATATTCCTGATCCTTTATTCAGTACTTTGTCTTGTTGTTGTCGATCCAGCTGACAACACTGATATAATCAGCAAACATAAAGATTGAGTTGATGTTGTCCTGGTCATGAGTGTACAGGGAGTAGAGTAAGGGACCAATAACACAATCCTGAAGAGCACCAGTGTTGAGGGTCATGTGGAGGAAATGTTGTGACTAATTCTAACCAACTGATATCTGCCATTCAGGAAGTCCAGAAGCCAATTGCACCCAAGAATCAAAAATGTATGAAAATTGCAAGGAGATGATCATGAAGCCTGATGCAGATGTAGGCCTTTATCAAACTTTCAAAGCACATCACAATAATCAATGTAAGAGCAACTGGGTCAGAGTTATTGAACTGGGTCTGGTATGATGGAAGTGTCCTGAAACAGATGAAGCCAGTAAACATTTGAAGTGAGAGGATGAAGATGTTGGTGAAGTCAGTGGCTAGTAGATTTGCGCATGATATCAGAGCCTGTCCAGGGATACCTTCCAGGTCATTCACTTTCCAAGAATTTATCCTCATGAAACAGGATCACAGAATAACTAATCCACTCTGAAGAAGGGTTTTGATCCGAAATGTCACCCATTCATTCCCTACAGAGATGCTGCCTGTCCCGCTGATACTACAGCTTTTTTGTGTCGTCAGAGTTAGATAGATATTTTTACACAATACTTTTAAATCATGGATTTAACCACAAAATGTAATTTTGCTTGTTTTATGTTTGCAATTGATCTAGTGGTCATATGCATTGATAAGGAAGGGTGGAATTCAATGTCAAAATTGAAGACATGACAGCGTTACTCCTTATCTCTACAGCAGGCATGTCTGCCTCTAAGTTAATTACAGCTTGTTTGAATACCCATAAAGGACACTGTTTGTATTGTCTTGCTAAATTGCATCAGACTGCACAATTGATAGAGCTAACCTTTAGTCTTGTTCCTTAGATTTCCAGCTGCTCTGACATTTGACAAGTACACAGGGATTGTGCTTGTCTGATATAACCAATTTATGTTTGAATTAACTATTCATTGTCACATTTTCCTAGTTCAAGAAACTGCTGTGCTTAATTGTTGTAAGTAGATCTATTGGTTGTAATAGCTGAAATAAAGAATAGAAGAATTTAGTAATAAAACAAAATGCTGGAGTAACACTACTGGTCAGGCAGTAACTCTGTAGAACATGTGATGTTTCAGTTTGGGATCTTTTTACGGGTAGATTGTGGTGTGGGGAAAGATTTCTGAAAGATGGACAAAGCCTGACAAGTGATAGGTAGATTGAGGTGATGGAAGATTTGATCGGTTGTTGGTTGGATAAAAGCCAGAGGTGAAGATAAAATGTTTGAGACAAGGATAGAAGAGATAGAAGAGATGCAAATCATCAAGAGTCAAGAATCAAGAGTGTTTTATTGTCATATGTCTCAGACAGGACAATTCTTACTTGCTGCAGCACACTAGGGTATGTGAATATGTAAGCATTGTATATAGCGGGGATAAAAAAGAAAAAGGTTCAATAAATATATAAAGTATAGTGCAAATAACAAATAAAAATATAGTCTTTTGCAGTTCAGAGCACATAGCATTGTGTTTACTATTCTGACGGCTGAGGAAGGAATATAGGTGGAAGGGGCGGGGTAACGGGGAGACATGGATACAAGTCCAGGAAGGATACAGAGGAAAGTTACATATATAGCTAAAGCTGCCTTGCCTATGGTTTGGAAATGCTAAAGCTGCCTTGCCTAATTAAAGTCACCTTGCCTAATTAAAATTGCCTTGCCTTCTATATTATTAAAAGACAAATCTTGACCACTTCCTGTTTGTGCTGTATATCAATTTTTTTTTAAAACGCTACCACGTACGGCTGTGATTTTTGGCCATCTTACTCGGAGTCCCCCTCTGCTCATCAGGTGCCGAGGATTTTTTCCATCAATGAAAAATAAAAGAGTTATTAGTGTTTAAAAGATGTTGAGATTCTCTCTCCTGTCAATCACACCATGAAGGCAACAGCCCTTCTGTTGGGAGGGCATAAAAAACCCAGAAGTGTGAGCGTAGCTCAGTCTCTGCAAGATGGAGGAGGGAGAGGTCATGACTCGCTGTATTTAGTCCACAACACCCATACAAGCGCTTCCGAAAGCCCTCCCCACTGGCCACCAATATTCAAATTGGTGGAGACGTGGAATATTGCAGTGTGGGAACCAGCCCTGCCCTGTGGTGCCACAAGCCATCTCTCTGTGCCTCTGCCCTCTCTCCCACTCCCCCAGGCATCTCTTCCACTCCCCTGGGGCCCATTCTCCTGGGGCCCTCTCCCCGTTCTTCCCTCCCCTCTTACCTCCCCCCTCTCCCCCACCCCCATTTCTCCCCCCTCTTCCCCCCCCTTTCCTCCCCCTCTTCCTCCCCCCTCTTCCTCCACCCCCTCTTCCTACCCTCCCCCCCCCTCCCTCCCCCCCTCCCCCCCTCCTCCCCCCACCCTCCTTCCCCCCCTTCACCCCCCACTTTCCCCCTCCCCCCACCCTCACCCCCCTTCTCTCCCCTTCACTCACCCCCCTCCCCCCACCTCTCTTCCACCTCTCTCTGCCCCCTCCTCCTCTTCCCGCTCCTTCTCTGCCCTCTCTCTCCCCCTCCTCTCTCCCCCATCTTTCTCCCCCTTCTCTCCCCCCTACCTCCTCTCCCCCTCCTCTACCTCATCTCTTGCCGCCCCCTCCTCTTCTCCTCCCCCCATCTCCCCACTCCTCTCCCCCCCAGATCCCCCCCCACACTTTCCTCCACTCTTCCCCCCATTTCCCCACACTCTCCCCTCCCTCTCTCCCCCCCTCCCTCTCTCCCCCCCTCTCTCAACCCCTCCTCTCTCTTCCCTCTCTCTGCCTTTCTGCCCCCCTCTCTCTCTCTCTGCCCCATCCTCTCTCCCCTCTCAACCCACCTCTCTCCCCTCTCTCTCCAACCCCTCTCTCTCCCCTCTCTCTACCCCCCTCTCTCTACAGCCCTCTCTCCCTCACTCTACCTCCCTACCCTCCTTTCCCCCTCTGTTCCCCCCGCTCTCCCCCAACCCCTCTCTCTGCCCCACTGTCTCTCTCTTTCTGCTCCCCCCTCCCCCCTCCGGCCTTTCTCTCGCTTCTCCCCCTCTTCCCCTCTCCCCTGTCCCCTCTTTCTCTGTCCCCATCTCTCTACCCACCCTCTCTCCCCCCCTCTCCTCCCTTAGATTACTTCAGGCAACAAAATGGTTAAACTCATTTGAAGGCTTTGAAGCAAAAGACAGCAACATATTAAGATCACAACTTGGATTCCCTTTAAATTCTCCTAATAAAAGATCAACATTGCAGAATAACAATTTCAAATCCACCAGAGCTATTACTTTTCTGTTATTAGACTGTTATGCATCAATATTGAGAAAAGCTACCATTGTTGCAGTTAGTCATTTGATCTCCCCAGTCTGATGCCTCTGCTCTTGCAATATAAAAGAGTATCTCCATTCATAATATATTGCATAGAGCACTTCTGAAGTAAGATCCAGTTTCAAGCATATAATTTTTATGCTCTGAGTTCAGAAAACCCTCTGCATTTTTCCCAAATTTTATAATTCATGAGATTTCACCTAAGATACCAGATGCCAAATTGTTTCACCTCCGATTGTCATGAAGTCGACCTCCAAGTTATCAACAGTAAAAAAAAACATCCAAGTCAATCTGATGTTAAGTTATCAGGTTAGAATTGAGACCCTAGACCTGTTTTCCCTGGAACAGAGGGAAACATTGTTGAGGGGACATTATAGCCGAATATGAAATCACGAGGGATATTGATGGGGTAGTCTTCAGGAAATATTTCCCTTTATCTTTCCATTAGTGGGAAAGTCTAAAATTACAGGTCATAGTCTCAGAATTAAAGGACGTTCCTTTAGGAATTTCTTTTGTCAGTGGTGAATCTGTGGAATTATTTGCCACAGAAGGCTGTAGTGGCCAAGTCAGTGGATATTTTTAAGGCAGAGATAGATAGATTCTTGATGAGTACAGGTGTTCAGAGGTTACGGGGCGAAGGCAGGAGAATGGGTTTAGGAGGAAGAGATAGATCAGCCATGATTGAAGGGCGGAACAAACTTAATGGGGTGAATCACCTAATTCTACTATTCCTAATTACCTTATTTCCTATGTCCTCCAAAAAAATGTAAAAACATATATTTAGGATAATACGTAGGAGATTTAAAGGTGATCTGAGGGGCATCTTTCTACCCAGAGAGGGGTGAGTATTAGGAATGCATTGCCTGATAAAAATGAATTATTGACAACAATTTAAAATGTATCTAATTAAGCACTTGAATCACAGCATAGAAAGCTCTGGGCCATGTGCTGAAATATTGGATTAATTATGATGAGTGCCCACCATGGGATGTAGCCCAATTCATACGTTTCTGTACTGTATGACTCCATGACATGAAGGAGTACCGTGCCCATGCAGTTGTTGCCTTTGCCTCTTTAAGTAAAACAATTAGAAGTTGGTTGGGAATGAACTGCAGATGCTGGTTTAAACCAAAGAAAAGCACAAAAAGCTTGAGTAACTCAGTGTCAGGTAGGAATAGGTGATGTTTTGGGTCGCGGCCCTTGTTAAGACTGGGAGTCATGGGAAAGGGAAATGAGATAGAGATAGAGATGGTGATGTAGAGAGATATAGAACAATATTTCCTCTGATTCTCAGTCTGAAGAAGGGACTAGACCCGAAACATCATCAATTCCCTTTCTCCAGAGATGCTGCCTGGCCAGCTTTTTGTGTCTATCTTCAATTAGAATTTGGGATCCTGTTAAAGAAGCCTTGGTGAGTAATATTTTGCAGATAATGCACAATGTATCCTCCTCTGCTGACCGTGGAGGCAGCGAATGTTTGGGAGGGTGCGGTGCGGAGGGATCAGACTGGGTACTAATCAAATAGTCTCTTGGCTCAGTATCATAATTTTTTACAATTATTGCTGGAGCCACATTTATCCACACAGGTGGATGGGATCCCATCATGCCATTCCAGCTTGTGCCTTTACAGATTGTAGAAAGTGATTGGGAATCATTCACTCCAGGATACCCTGCCATTGACCTGATTTTATATTTATGTGGCTAGCTCTTTATATTTATGTGGCAGCTCTTTGTTTGAATTCCCACTCGTTAAGCCAAAAGTGCTCTGTTTAAACATTTGTGCGCCAAACGGCAGCGCTGTGTATATTACCTTTACGCGCCAAGTTTGTAGCGCTGTGTATTTCTTTATGCGCCAGTCTGTGGCTGATAGCACTTTTTTTTTTCCCCCCAGAGGGGGGGGGGAGGGGGGGGGGGGGGGGGGTGAGGGCCACACTCGGATGCAGACCCTTACCATTAGTTATAGTTTGAATTTGGGAGCAGCGCTGTTGGCCAGGACTTACCAGCAGTTATTTCAACACTTGATTTCTTACCTGTATATGGGCAGGTAATTTTGGAATTGTATATGCAATTTATGTACGATTTATGTGAATTTTGTTTTTGTATTTGTCCGAGTATAGATTTTTCATTGTATCTGTGGTGGTGCATATGATAACCTATCATGCTGCTGGCAGCTACAATCTTTTGATCCATGGATTCTGATATTACTTCAGATTTCAGAGAAATTATCTGTAATTGAAAACAAGAATATTATATCTAATTACTTAAACATTATTTGTCTTTCCCATTCCTTGTTTTAATAGTTTGCTGAGCAGATGAGAGCATAATTAAATCTTTAATGAGAAATCTGTTGCATTGAAAGATGATAGGAAAGGAGAGAATATGGAAGGCTTAGTATAACAGAAGGTCATGGCTTCACTCGAAGGTTGCCTGTCAATTCGATTTATTTTCCCCTGCTGACTGAGCTTTCTCAGTTGTGGTATTAGATGAAACATTGTGTGCAGTAAAGGTACTAACCCTGGCTACATCGTGTTACCTGAATCTTGATCTCTGTTGGCGGACCACCTGTAGAGATTTCTAATGAAAACTCCCACAGCTTCTCATGAGGAGAAAAAAAATTACACAATCCAAAGAGCACCATTTGAATGAAGAGTACAAAATAGAATCCAAACACTGCTGAAATTGGAGGCTTCTGAGCATTTGTGGCAATTTAAAACTGGGATGTGCTGACCCAAAAACAAATGGGCAAAATCAGCAGAATAGGTTTCAATGGTGGAGGTTAATAGTACATAGAACATAGAAAATTACAGCACAGGAACATGCTTCAGCCCACAATGCTGCAATGAGCAAGATTTCAAGCAAAACTAATCTCATCTGCCTTTGCATGATCAATGATGTGGTAAGGCATGGGTGTGCGTACTTGGGTACAATGACAAAAAAAACTAACTGATCATATTCTTAAGCTGATTAACCAACTCATGTGACACATGGAGAAAGTATTTGAATAAGTGGTGTGGAGGGTTTTGAATAGGTAATTGAGGGAAGCTGAAGCAAGCAGGTGCATAATCACTACTTCTGGTAAAGCTTTTTCCATTGACCATCATGTACCCTTGGAAGCCTCAACCTTTAGCCAATATTCTAGTGAGCTCCTAATAAGATAATCCAATTATTCTATCAATCAATAATTAATAATTGTTTAATCAATTAATGCCTGTTCAGTGGTTACTTGTCCTCAGCAAGCGTGTTAGTTCCAGCTGCATCTTATTTCCATCTGTACAACATTTAAATCGTTTTATATCCATTTCTGTAGAGGTAAATTTTCCCAAGAATATGTCTGTGTCTACTTTATTTTCTTCACTGGATTATTTATCACAGGGGAAACCTATCACGTTGATGACACAAGAGACTGCTGATGCTGGAATCTGAATCAAAAATAAAACAATCTGCTGGAGGAACTCAGCAGGATGAGCAGCATCTGTGAAGGGAGCAGGATGAATTATTGATCTTTCGGATTGAGAGAATTAAAATGACAACAAATATTTGCCCCGCTCCTGCCCCCCATCACATAGATGCTGCTTGGCATGTTAAGTTATTCTAACAATTAGTTTTTTTGCTCAATTCTTTTAATTCCTCCTTGAGTTAACTCAAGCCCCCCCACCCCTAATTCCCATGAAGTTGCTGGAAATACTATTATTAATCCCTTAACCTTGTGAAGAGAGAATGCTGCAACAATCCTATAATCTCCAGATTATCTATAAAAAAGCATTCCAGTTTATTTAACGTTTGTGGACTGAACTCATCTTTGCAATCCAAATTGTATGAGGCAGAAACACAATTTGTTTAATTATATCTAACCCTTCACCCCGAAAGAAGTGGCTGTTTCTCACACAATCTGAATCCCTGCTGCATGTTAAGTTTCACTGACAGTATCTCCTTTTTTAAACTGTAAACTACATACAAAATTTCACCATACTCTGGGGATCCTAAATAATCAATAGCAAATTTTATAGGTCAGAATTGCACTGTGCTTGATGTGGAGTGTACTGACAATACTTGATCAAGAGTTGGAATAATCTCCCTAGTATATGAATTATCCCAATATTATCAGACAGTCTCGTCACCATTGTTTAGGGTGGATACTGCACAGTATTCAATTTTTGATCCACTTCAAAAATGGATCAGTCCGAGTCAGCATGGATTTACGAAGGGGATATCATGCTTGACTAATCTTCTGGAATGTTTTGAAGATGTAACTAGGAAAATGGACAAGGGAGAGCCAATGGATGTAGTGTACCTGGACTTTCAGAAAGCATTTGACAAGGTCCACATAGGAGATTAGTGGGCAAAATTAGGGGGTATTGGGGGTAGAGTGCTGACATGGATAGAGAAGTTGTGTGTGGACGGGGCACCAACAGACAAGAAGCTGAAGCAAAGAAGCCGAAGCCAAAGATAATAGAAATGTGGCCGAAACGCCAATTAACCGAAAAATTCGGAGACAAAATGCCTACTAACCGAAAGGATGGGACGGTTAAATGCAAACTAACCGAAAGGGTGGGACGCCTAAACACCAACGAACCGAAAGACTACGTCGCCTAAAAGCAAACTTACCGAATGGCCGCTCCATTGAAACGCCACCTACCCAAAAGGCGGCGGCGCCTACAAGCCAAAGGACCGACTGCCGCTCAACAGAAAAGTCCAATAGCGGACTTGATGTTGCCGGGGGACGAGACTTGTCAGCAATTGGTCCAGACCCCCGCGTCCATCACAGTGAAGGCATGAACATTGTCCCAAACCTCTGCTCCACCCGACCTGTAGCCGCGGAATGTGGCAGTGGGAGAGTGGGGGCTGTCCCGAAGAATGCACACCTTCAGCCGCTTTCAACTTGGTGCTTGGGTTCAGATTGCCCAGTCACCTGTGGGTTGCGTGGGAAAATGAACCCCATGACCCCGTCTCCTCCTTCTCTCTCTCCCTTCTCTCTCTCCCCTTTCTCTCTCTCCATGTTCCCGAATGTAAGAACGATTTATACATGTAATACATGATATACACCAGTTAATTAGCCATGTATAAATGTATATCATGTATCACATGTATAAATCGTTCTTACATTCGGGAACATGGTTAATTAACTGGTGGCATTATTTCCCTGTCCTAACGACCTTTGTTTTAGCCGGTGATTACATCTGTTCCATCCCTCCCCCGCAAAGATGTGGGATTTCAATTTGAGCGCACTTGTTTGAATAGATGCAAGCGGCATGTCCAGCGTCTCGCCTGGGCGCGCAATACATGAAGCTGATGAAATGAGACAACTATCACACCAAAGATAGACACAAAATGCTGGAGTAACTCAGCTGAACAGGCAGCATCTCTGGAGAGAAGGAATGGGTGGAGTTTCAAGTCGAGACCCTTCAGGCGCACTCGGAAGAATGGTCTCGACATGAAACGTCACCCATTCCTTCCCTCCAGAGATGCTGCCTGGTTTGTGCGTGGGAGCTTGGGTGCGTTCCGCAAACACTGAGACGGTAATAAATAAACCATCTGTCCTCGCGGCCGGGGTGAATCACCCTGGTGTGGGTGTCAAAGACCGGAGTGGACGGATCACCCTGGTGTGGAGGTTGGGGTCCGATGGCGGTGCATCGCAGTCAGTGACTGTGGGACGCTCCCGCGGGTGGAGACGGGGAAGAGAAGGGGAGAAAGAGAAGGGAGAGAGAGAAAGGAGGGGAGAGAGAGGAGGGAGAGGGAGAGGAGGGAGGGAGAAGGGAGAGAGAGAGGGGGAGAGGGAAAAGAGGGGAGAGAGAGGAGGAGGGAGAAGGGAGAGAGGGGGGAGACATTAAATGTGTAAGATTATACAACAAAATGGTAGAATCCTGTTAACTTAACAATCAAATCTTCAAATGATTTGCCTGCCCTTACGTTGTATTACATCCTACGAAATATTTAATGCAGTATCTTATTTTATAACTAGAGGTACTGGCAACAGCTATATCCTAGAAAATCCTTGATGGCAACATAATTATGTGTTGCAGTAACAAAGCAAGTTTTACGATTTGGTCCGAAGTGCACTCCTTCTTCTTATTTCTTATGACGTGCACAGCCTAAAGTTGTTGGACAACTTGTTTTATTTGATCAGGTTGATTGCATTCATCGAAACAGGGCAGACCACGTGAAGGTTGCAATCTCCCACCCCCACTGACCTTTGAGTATCAAGCACAGATTGACTGAAAGCAATTGAAGAAGCACCTGAAGATAGCCACCCCAGGATTCTGTCCCTATAACCTCATAGAACCCTAGGTCTAGGATCACATGACAACTACTTTAATTGTGCTTTGCGCAAAGTATGACCAAGCACATGGAATGTAGATTCATGGAATGCAGGTCCTCAACTCGACATTGAATGGTATTGGAGCCTTTGTAGTGATGTGTGCCATCAACCATTTCTTATTTCAAGTAGAAGTGATTGGATTGGTTTGAGACTGACTTCTGTAATGGTAGGATTCTCAGAAATACGTCACTTTGAGCCATCTACTCATCACCTCTGACTGAACATGGTTGCGAATGCTTCAACTTTTTCTTTAATACTGACATGTTGGATCTTGCTACCATTGAGGAATGCTACCATGGTTTTTGGAACCACCTCCTATTTTGTCGTTTAATAGTAAGATTAAACGAGAACTTACCAGTTTGAAGTTTGATCGTTATTTTATGAGGAGTAATGTTGAGGGATTACGTGAAGAACCCCGCCAGGACGCATGCGTGTCATTCTTCAAAGCAGCGGTGTGAAATCACAGATAACTGTCATGACTAAACCCAGTAAGATTAGAGAAGAGATACCAGTTGAGTATATGATCAAGGGTGGGAGCAGAGGGCACGTAATCCCTCAACGTTACTCCTCATAAAATAACGATCAAACTTCAAACTGGTAAGTTCTCGTTTAATCTTACTATTTTACTTCGGAGTCACGTGAGTGACTACATGAAGATTTTAAAGCTCTGTGATTTCATGCCGTGGAAATGAGTCCATGCATCACATATGCCTTGATGACTGTAGGAGGAATTGTGTCAACATAATTTAGACATGAATTCGACATTGAAATCATAAAATTTATTAACACAAAATTATAACCCCTATTTATGGGGTAAATTAAATTACAGAACTTAAAATTGTTTCTGCAAACGTTCCAGGTTTCAGATAGATATAGATATGCCATTTATTGTCACTATACATGTACAGTGAAACTGAAAGCTGCTCGTACTCAGTGCATACATACAATTTAGCACAAAAGACAAGAAACAGAAAAAACAAAAAACAGAAGGGAGATGGGGGGGGGGGGAATAGGTGCACAAATTCTGCGGCGCTACATACATATATACATATATACAGATGGAAGTCCGTGTTGGGCGGTGTAGTCAGTGCATGTGTGAATTTGAATTTATAGTAGATATAATTCTCGGAAAGCAACTATTCCTGAGTCTGTTTGTCCTGGATTTGATGCACCTATAGCGCCTTCCAGAGGGCAGCAGGTCGAACAGTCCAAACGCAGGATGGGAGCTGTCTTTGATGATCTTCTTTGCCCTGCTAAGGCAGCGGGAGGTGTAGATGTCCATCAGGGAGGGGAGAGGGCAGCCAATGATCCTCTGCGCTGTCCTGGTTACCCTCTGAAGCCTCTCCCTGTCTGCCATGGTGCAGCTGCCATACCATGCTGTAATGCAGTATGTCAGCAGGCTCTCGATGGACGAGCGGTAGAAGGTCAGCAGCAGGTTAGAGTCCAGGTTGTGCTTCCTGAGGACCCTCAGGAAGTGCAGCCGCTGCTGAGCCTTCTTGATGACCGCTGTCGTGTTGTCCGTCCAGGAGATGTCAGCAGCGATATGGACGCCGAGAAACCGGAAGGTGTTGACCCTCTCCACACACTCGCCATTGATGTGTAGGGGGGCTAAGTCGGTGCTGTGCCTCCTGAAGTCGACAATGAGCTCTTTTGTTTTCCTGGTGTTCAGAGCCAGATTGTTTTCTGAGCACCAGGTTGTCAACTTCAGGACTTCCTCTCTGTAGGCTGCCTCGTCTCCCTTCGAAATAAGTCCGACCACAGTAGTGTCGTCAGCAAATTTGACGATGCGGTTGTTGTTGTGGGCCGGACTACAGTCGTAGGTGTAGAAACAGCATAAGAGGGGGCTTAGCACACAGCCCTGTGGGGAACCGGTACTCAACCTGCGAGTGGAGGAGAGGTGGGGGCCGAGTCTCATGACTGGTTTATGATAAAATAGTTGGAATGTTTTTTCCCCTGACCATCCTGCTGCCTTGAGGATTTGGTCCATTGGTACATCCAACTGCATAGCTGCCGATGTAGCTGCAGCCCTGGCGGAATGAGATTTAAAAATATTAGTATCCATCCCAGCCTGTGTTAGCACCTGTTTCAGCCATCTTGAGATGGTCTGGACCGTCACTCTTTTGTGTGGGTGCTTATGGCTGACTAAGAGTGCCTTTTCATTGCCTCTGATGATTTTTGTTTTCTCCATGTATAATGACAAATGTCTTACTATACAGAGACGATCATCTGTTAGGTATGACCTAAATTCTATATTGAGGCCTGCTGATCCCTGTCTGTTCTGCTTTACTAATTCATAAATATGAAACGTAATATTTTCAGATGTTGAAGTCATGTTGTCCAGTCTTAATTTATGTAATGACTGTACCCTTTGTGCCGTGACCAATGCCATTAGCATGACTGTGTTTAATGTCAGTCTGTGTAGGGACAGAGCTGTTGCTGGAGACCAATTCCTGAGCATCTTCAGGACAATACTTACATCCCATATTTGGGAGTACCTGGTTCTTGGGGGATGGGTATTAAAAATTCCCCTCATAAGTTTTGTTACCAGTGGGTGAGTCCCAACAGAGTGACGCTCGGTCCCTTGCCATAGGTAAGTTGATAGGGCACTTCTGGCGCAGTTGATGGCAGTGTAACTGAGCCCCTCATCATAGTGGAGGCCTGCCAGATATTCCAGAACAGACGGGATGTTCATATCTCTGTAGGTGATGTTGTTTTTGTGACAGTACATCTCCCACTTCCTGATATAGACCAGATACTGTTTTTTGGTGGACTGTCTTTGGGCCGCCGAGATCATGTTCACTGTTCGGTCCGTCAGTCCCAGCTGTAGTAGAGGTGTTTTTAAACTCTACAAATTAGTAAATTCAAATGGTTATGGCATGGGTGGCTATCCCTTGTTACGGGATGAAGTAATACATCTGGTCTATGTGGGATGGTGATACATGGTTCTAATACCATGTTTAGTACCACTGGGAACCATGGTTGAGTAGGCCAATCGGGTACTACCAAAATACCAGACGCAGAGTCTTGCTGTATTTTCCTTAATACCCGACTGATGAGGCAGAAAGGAGGGAATGCGTAAATAAACAATTTCCCCCAATGCAGCGAAAATGCATCTGTCGCCGCTGCCCCAGGGTCTGGTTCCCATGAAACATAATTTGATAACTGGTGATTAAGTCTGGATGCGAATAGATCGATATCTGGTGTTCCATATCGTGCTGTAATATCAGCAAATACTTTTTTATTCAACATCCATTCGGTGTTTTCATTAAATTTGTGTGACCTGGTGTCTGCCACTAAATTTAGTCTTCCTGGTAGGTAAGTGACAGATATCCAAATATCTCTCTGGATACACCATTGCCAAATTGTATTAGCCAGATTGTCATATGATGTTGATTTGTCTAACATGCTGGTGATATGAGCCAGTACAATATGACTTTAGGCCATAGAATGCAACCAACATTTCCGGGTAGTTTATGCCCAGTGTGAGTAATAATGATGCCTCCTGAGCAGTCCATCTACCTCCACAGCTGGTGATGGAATTGGTGACACCACACCCAAGTGCACTGGCATCAGTTTGTAGTACCATAGAAGGGTTACTGACAATGATTGGATTGGAACAAAGCCAGATGTTATCTATCCACCATTTTAGTTCCATTTTAGCTTTGATTGGTAGCTTCATAGTTCTGTCAAAGTGACCTGCATTGATTTTGAGTGCTTGTATTTTTGCTCTCAGTAAATTTTGGTAATGTAAAGGTCCAAATTGTGTGGCTGGAAAACAAGCCACCATTTTGCCAATTACTTTTGCTACCAATCTGATGGATGGTTTGCTGATGTCAATGAGGTTATTGCAAGCCTCTATTAAGTCTGTTGCCTTTCCCTTAGGCAAAGTCACCGACATGTGAAGTGAGTCAATGGTGAACCCCAAATAGTCCATAGTAGTGGAAGGTGTTAATTTAGATTTCACTGGATGGATAATAAATCCCAGTTTTTCAAATAACTGTTTTGTGGCTGTTACAGTTTGTTTGGCCAATTCCAAAGTTTTGCCCACAATAAGTATGTCATCCAGATATGCCATGACCATGTGTTTTCGTTTCCGTAGAAACGCTACGGCTGGTTTCAAACTTTTTGTGAACAGCCTGGGGGCTGATGATAACCCATTTGGTAGTGCTTTATACTGCCATAGCTGTCCCATCCAGTTGAATTTTAAGTAACATCTGTGGTCACCTCGTATAGGCACTGAATAGTAAGCATCTTTTAAATCGATGCTGGCCATGAAGTAACCTTTGGAAATTAATTGTTTAGCAGTAACAAAGGTTTCCATTTTGAAATGAATATATTGTACAAATGTATTCAATTTGGTCAGATCTATGATGATGCGACAACCACCATCTTTTTTGTTTTTGGTAAATATATTGGACACGAATTCTAGTGGTTCGTGTTGTTTTTTTTTTCAATTACACCTTTTGCGTACAGCCGCTCCAGTTCAGATTGCGCCTCCGATTTTTCTTTACCAGAAAGTACGAACATTCGGTTCGGTATATGTTGAACTGGAGGGCTGTACTTGTGTATAAATTGTATTGTATATCCCTGGATACTGCTTAAAATGTAAGTATCGGTTGTTAACATGCTCCATGCATTCAGAAATGAGTGTAATCTCCCCCCATCCTCCATGCTCCCTGTATTTTGTAGGGAACCAGACCCACCTACCTCCATAGTTACCAGTGGCAGGTTTACTTCTTTTTGTAAGTTCTTCTCTGATGTTGATGCGGCGGTGTCTGGATTTGTGGTTTGGTAGGAGTTGGAGGTCCGCGTATCTTCCAAGAAGGCCGGCCTGGGCCATGGCCTAAAAAAGACATGTTTTGTATACCGGGCCTTCGAGCTTTCACCAGGCGGTCTTGCTCTACTGGTGGGTGCGTAGGGGTGTTGTCTATGGCTGTAGTGGGTTTTCTCGTTCCTGCACCCCCTGCACACTTGACTTTTCTTCTGCGGACCCCGCTTCCAGTCAGCCCAGAACTGACCCGCAGTGCTCCCCTCAGATGAGGTAGAAGCACTGTGCAGCCCTTCAAGAGGTACTGCTGTGGGTTTGCCATAGAGCCCACTTTGACCCGACTCCATCTCCCGGAGCCTGTCAAGTTGGAGCAAATGCTCCACACACCGCTCCATCCGGCTCCAGCGCTCATGGTCACTGGCCGCCCGTGGTTGCTCAAAGTTGGACTGCTCTGAGTCCACAACTTTGATGTTTTTTTTGTCTTGCCTTACCGCCCGGCCGCAGAGTGGATCTGGCCAGTGCGGAGGCGACATCGGGCACAGCTGATCCTATTTTAGGTGATTCAAGTGCCGCTGGCCACTGCTAGCCCACCAGCTTTGTCGCAGCCCGTTGGTTTCTCCACCTGTAATCAGCATGGGAAAACACAAAAACACCGCAGCTCATACCTGCAGGTCCAGGTTTAAATTGTCGCTACGGGGGAACGTCGTTCCACCCCGCCTCCTGCCGTGATCGACTTGTCAAAAGTCGACGGCCCCATTCTGAATAGTCTCCCGACCGGCCGTGGTGTTTTGGCTGGCGCGGGACCAAAAGTCGGCACAGCTGATCCCACTTACGAGGCTTGTGCCTTCAGCTGCTGTTGGCTCCCGCAACTTTGTGGTCCTCCCCAGCCAGCTTCACTCGCAGCACTTGTGGACACTATTTTGTCCAGCTTCCCCACCCCCCCCGTGTAAAAACAGCGCAGGGCCAAAAACTACCGCAGAGTAAGTCACTTACCTGCAGGTCGCGGTTTCAAACTTACCGCTGTGGGGGGAACGCTCCACCCCACCTGTCGTTTTGCAAGCATGAAAGCGATATATGACACGCATGTGTCCTGGCGGGGTTCTTCACGTAGTCACTCACGTGAGTCCGAAGTAAAATTGTGATAACATGGCAGATTTTCCATCTGATCAGTGGGATGTAAGATGGCTTAGTTCTGCCATTTGCATGCCGTTTTTTTCTGTTTGCTACACATGTAGTCCTGTATTGTAGTTTCATTAGGCAGCATCTCATCATTTTTAGGCAAACTAGTGTTTCAGGGATGTTCATAGACTTCATAGACTTCAGTTCAGCCTTCAACACTATAGTCCCCAACAGACTTGCTGAGAAGCTGCTGGAATTGGGGTTCAACACCCCCCTGTGTGCCTGGGTCCTGGACTTTCTCACCGCCAGGCCCCAGGTAGTCAAGATGGGAAGAAATACATCAAAGTCCCTCACCCCGAGCACAGGATCCCCCCAGGGTTGCGTCCTCAGCCCCCTATTGTACTCCCTGTACACACATGACTGTGTGGCTAGGTTCAGCCCCAACTATATAATCAAGTTTGTTGATGACACTGTGGTGGTGGACCTGATCTCTGATAACGATGAGAAGGCCTACCGGGATGAGTTGGCTGATCTGGCACTCTGGTGTCAGGACAACAGCCTCCACTTGAATGTCAAAAAAACTAAGGAGCTGATCGTGGTCTTTAGGAGGGCACAACATCCGAGGACGTACACACCATTGAAGATAAATGGGGATACTGTGGATAGGGTGAGCTGCTTTAAATACCTGGGAGTCCACATCTCAGAGGATCTGACATGGACATCACACGCTGCCGCACTGGTGAGTAAGGCAAGGCAGCGCCTTTACCACCTCAGGCAATTGAGGAAATTCAAAGTGTCTCTGAGGATCCTCCAGTGCTTCTACTCAGCGGCTGTGGAAAGCTTCTTGTCCGGAAATATCACAATCTGGTTTGGGAACCTCTCTGCCCAGGACAAGAAGGCTCTGCAAAGAGTAGTGCGTTCGGCCGAATGCACTATGGGAACCACACTCGCCCCCCCTGCAGGAACTATACATCAGAAGGTGCAACTCCAGAGCCAACAGGATCATGGGGGACCCCTTCTACCCCAGCAACACACTGTTCCAGCTGCTACGGTCAGGCAAACGCCTCCGTTGCCATGCTGTGAAAACAAAGAGGATGAGAAGGAGTTTCTTCCCAGAGGCCATTAGAACTGTAAACTCCTATCCCACCAGGGACTAACTTACTGTACCAATTTACTGTTGTCTTTTTAAAATTGCTGTTTTTTCTTTTTTTTCCCTCCCACAAATATGTACCTTGTGAATATGTGATTCTGTTCCATTCTGTTTTGGAGTTTTTTTTTTTTGCACAATCCGCAAACATTGTCACTTTTCATTTCACTGCACATCTTGTATGTGTATGTGACAAATAAACTTGACTTGACTATCAACCTGCTCAATGGACTTGGTTTGACAGTAATGTTCAAGTGAAAGATAGGCCAAGCTGTTTGATTATCAATTGTATTAATGTACCTTTCTTTCTGCTCATGTTCCGCAGCACCTCGCAAATTACCAGTTTTAATGTGCCAAATCTCTTCAGCATCTATCCTATTTTTCATGCATGTTTTTTCAGTACGAAGACAGGATTTTGTCTCTGCAAGGATTGTATTGTAGTCACTTTTACAACGTTACAGTGGACAAGTGCATTTGCCATTGGGAGATTGGTGAGAGTGGAGTAAAGTAAGTTTATCCTTGCAGTGTTTCACTGAGCCAATGTTCATTCAGTCCCAGTGCAATGTTCAATGTTGTTCAGCATGGACGAACACCGACTCGTCAACTGAAAAACAACAGTTGTAATAGTCAGGGAGGATTTTATTTCAAAGTCTCGTCACGAGGCTACATGAAGAACCCGCTAGTATGCATGCACTTCAATACGTCAATGCATGGTGTGAGATTCGGAAGGGGAAATGGACATCGGGGATTTCTCTGGAATTAAAGTCGAAAGGTAAGATTTCACAAGAACTGTGTGTATTGCTTTTGACACTGGTTTGGGTCCAAGAATGGAGAAGCCTAAAAACAAGGGCAAACAGGCAGCTGAAAATTCAGCGGCATATGACGGCAATGGGCAAGGTCGGTGGCCATCTGTATCGAGCTCGGAGCCACTGGCAGGTGCAGCCTGCACAGCAACCTCTGCAAAAACTCCAAAAGGAAGCAACTTGTCAACCTCGACTTAGGGGAAGACCAGGGCTAAACTGGCAAAGACTGCGCAAAAGGACAATACTCGGCAAGAAGGGACTCCCTCAACATCCAATGAGGATGTCAACTGTCGGCTCTCAAAACTGGAAAACCTGATTGATAGGGTGGTTGAAGGAAATGTGCACTGCACACATGCCTATAACCTGATACAGGCAGTTCCAGTCAGATGTCTGCGGCACCAATGCCCTGTCAAAGGTTGCATTAGGATATCTCCCGCTCAGAGGCGGGGTGTTTTAAGGATTATTACGCAGTAGACACTGACTGTGGGGAAGTCAACAATGAACTGGAATTCCCTCAACAAGTGGATGATATGCTTCAACTCATGACTAAAAAGGAGCTGCTGGTACTCATGATAAAATTTGCCATCCCCTCGGGGATAGGAGAGCTGTTAGAGGAAAAACTGGCGAGTAGCATTGTATAATTGACTTCTCACAAGTTGAATGAGAATGTGCAGGATACTGTTGAAGAGTATTCTAGTCCTGATAACTGCCAGACACTTGATGTACCAAAGGTTAATGCCACCATTTGGGACAAATGGACACCATTTTAGACACCATTTGGAATGGCAAAACAAAGTAAAAAGACTTAAAACTCCAGCAAGTTCTAACAAGGGATTATGGCGTTTGTGGGATCGGTGGATGTAACTCAACTGTCTGAATTGCAGCAAGACGCCTTAGCTCCACTGTGTAATGCACAGTTTGAGCACAATTGCGTTCGCAAGGATTGTATAAGGCCTGCGATAAACACAAAATATGGTCATTTGTGCAAAGCAAGCAATGTGCAGTCTGCGAAGTGCCTTTTCGGAGAAGATTTGACCAAGAAAGCGAAATACTTGCAAGAGGAATACAAGGCTGCCATGGGTGAAGTAAAGACACCCTCTGTGGGTAAGACTTGTGAATAACAGCATACATATCATCCCTACTAAGCTAGTGGCAGAAACCGCTACATTGAGGCTGGTTGGAGCACCAGGCCCACACAACAAAGACAGAGCCAGAGGCCTTTTTTATGTGCAGGTTCACAGTGCTCACTATGGAGGCAGCGCGCTCCACACACTCAGTCTCGACCACAGCAGGCCACAATGCCAGAGCCAAAGGGCAGGGACAGAACAAAAACTAGTCAGCAGACTCTATCAATCATACACCTAAGGTTGTTGAGGTAGGTGAATATGATTCCTACAGTTGCATGAGATGAGCAGAGTATATTCAAGTCAGAGACAGATTGAGACTGTTCAGAAGCAGGTGGAGAGAGATTACCACTGGCCCTTTCATTTTACAAGCCATAAATGGATATAAGATAGAGTTTCTGGTTGACCGGGTTCCTCCACGGCAAGAGAAGCCAAAATTCCCGTACATACGGTCTATAGAGGAAATTATAGCTATCCAAGTAGTGAGAGAGAAATTACACAAAAAAGGGTGTGATTAAGCAGACCGTACATAAACAAGATGAATATATTCCTAATATCTTCATACGGTCAAAAAAAAATGGAGAATACCGAATCATTCTTGATTTGGCTAGTCTGAACACGTGCTTGGAATATAACCATCTTAAGATGGATAATTTTCATTCAATAAAACAGCTGATTTCAGAGGATTGCTTTATGGCCTCAATTGATCGCAAAGATGCATACTTATCGGTACCAATACATGAGAGTCACAGGAAATATCTGAAGTTTATCTGGCAAGGCCAGTTGTGGCAATTTAAGGCTCCATCTAATGGGTTGAGTACAGTTTCTAGGCTATTTACAAATATTCTAAAGCCAGTATTTGCCCTACTCAGATCCGAAGGGCATATTGTCATTGGGTTTATAGATGACATGCTCATTGTTTGAAAGACAATATGTGTCACAGAGTTAGCTGTTTCAGCATCCAAGACACTCCTAGAATTTCTAGGATTTGTTATTCATCCAGGAAAGTCCATGACTAAAACTATTGCATATCTGGATTTTGTCAAAAACTCTGCAGATATGTCTATGACCCTACCCACAGATAAGAAACTAAATATTGTAGATGCACGCACAGGCTTACTTAAGAATGAGAAGTCTACTATACGGTAGGTTGCAAGGGTGACAGGCAATATGGTAGCTGCCTTCCCAGCCACACAATATGGGGCTATGCATTATAGAAGCCTGGGTTGTGAGAAGGTTCTGGGCCTAAGATTGAATAAAGGGCATTTTGATAGATGTATGAGGTTGACGACATCAGAGTCGATATCAGAGTTACAGTGGTGGATTGAGCACATACACGACTGTTCAGGTTTCATTGTACCTAGTAAACCCACAATAACACTACAAAGTGATGCCAGGGGACAGGGCTTGGGTGCAACTAACACCAACTATAGTTGTGGCGGTAGGAGGAATGAGGATGAGTTGCGACATGGCCAAAAGTATGGCATCAACTATTTGGAAATGCTAGCAGCATTCTATGCATTGAGAACATATTGTAGGAATGACCATGATATGCATATCAGGCTACAATTGGACAACACAACAGCAGTAGCTTATGTAAACCATATGGGTGGCTGTAAATCCCAATCATGTGATGTACTAGCAAAGTCCAATTGGGCATGGTGTATAGATAGGAGAATATGGATGTCAGTTGCATACCTGCCAGGTAGAAACAACATTGAAGCAGACACCAGGTCAAGAAAATTCAATGAACGAACAGAATGGATTTTAAATCAATCAGTGTTCTAGAAGATAAATTTGCGATATGCAACACCTGAGGTTGATCTGTTTGCTTCAAGACTTAATAATCAAGTACCAAGATATGTAGCCTGGCAACCAGACCCAGGAAGCAGTAGATGCGTAGATGCGTTTTCTTTGGACTGGGGTGGATTAGCATTTTATGCTTTTCCCCCATTCTGCTTTATTGGAAGATGCATGCAAAAGATAACTGAAGGCAAGGCATCAGGAATTATAGTGGCACCAAATTGACCTACTCAACCATGGTTTACATTGTTAAAAGAACTGCTGAAAGAAGTTATTTTGATTGCTCACAGACATGAACAATTGTTATTTCAGCCTGTCACTCGGGCACCTCACCCACTACCTGATCGTATTGGTTTATTAATTTGTAGGATTTAAGGAGACCTTTCGAGCAAATAGGACTATCCAGCAGGACAGTTGACATGAACACTGCAGCATGGCGAGATGGCACAAGAAGGCTGTATACAACCTAAATAAAACAATGGAAACGTTTTATGAGGATGCACATGTGAACTACTTTAAAGTGGAAGTAGCAGATGTTCTGAATTTCTGTCAGTTTTGCTTTTTGAGGCGCATCTAAGTTAAAGTGCAATTAATTACTCGCAGTGCCTTATCATCGTATCTAGTGCTTGGGGTAGGACAACAAACGATTGGCACTCACCCATTGGTGTCAAAGTTTATGAAAGGTGTCTTTAATATGTACCCTCCAAAGTCTAGATACAAAGAAGTGTGGAATGTGAAATCAGTTTTAAAATTTCTATGTAAATTGGCACCAGCAGCATCGCTAACTTTGGAGCAGCTCACTCCAAAATTAGTGATGCTTATGGCACTTACTTCAGCTCAAAGAGCTCAGTCTTTACACAAACTCCACCTGGATAACTGTTGTAACTGACAAGAAGGTAGTATTTTACATGGATGAGATAAAGCAGAGCAGGCCAGGCACGGTTGGGTACAAGTTGGAACTGGCAGCATACCCATCGGATCGGAGATTGCATGTTGTGAGTTATGTGAAAAAGTACATTGAACGTTTGATATGAGGAAAAAGCATTCTTCATAAGTTATAAAAAGCCACACAGGAGAGTCTTGGTGCAGACTATTTCAAGATGGATAAAGTGTAAGCTGTTGAAAGCGGGAATGAATACAGAAATTTTCAAGTCTCACTCTACCAGTGCTGTAGCCATGTCGGCAACCAATAGAATGGATGTTCCTCTTGATCACATTCTGGCAACAGCAGGATGGTCAGATGAAAGCATTTTTCAGAAGTTTTAAAATAAACTGCTTAACAGGTCTGGACATTTTGCAGATAGAATTCTGGGCAGTGCTACATGAAATATTTGTCTGTACATCCAATGTAAATGGGTCTGTGGTCCAGTTAAGGGCGTTGTACATGTATGTAAATTTAGCAACATGTGTTAATGGCCTATGACATTTCTACTAACTATGGTTTATCTCTGTAGTGTGTTCACATTCTGCATGAAACCACAGAGCTTCAAAGGCTTCACATATTCTCCTGACGAGACAGAAATAAAATAGAAAGATTAAATGAGAACTTACCATTTGTAGTTTGATCTTTACTATATGAGAAGTTGGAGTGAGAGACTACGAGCCCTCCACTCCTACCCGGAATCTCATAAATATCATTTGGTAAGTCAAGGGTTATTAATCTTTCTATAACTTAAATTTGGTTCAAGTGGTCTGTGGTTTCATACAGTTTCTCTGAAGATTGAAGCGCATGTGGGCTGGCGCGTTCCTCACGTAGTCTCTCACTCCAACTTCTCATAAAATAAAGATCAAACTTCAAATGGTAAGTTCTCGTTTAATCTTTCTAGTTTCCTTACCATATTCGACGATACCTTGGGACTCCCAGGAATCTGGAATCAATGTTAAAAACTCCAAAGCATACACTTTATTTTAGATTTTAGACTTTAGAAATACATCGTCCTGACTTTCTCTCATTTCCAATTTGTGCACTTGACAGCAAAGAAACTAGTTTTTAGTGTGGGGGCATTAAATCGCCTGATTTGATTTCTTCAGCTTTGCTCTTCTACGTCTCCAAATAAGAACAAATAATGCAAGTAATTTTATTTCTCATTCAGGAAAATAGAATTCTAAAGGCCAGGCAGGATCTTCCAAACTAAACACTTAGTTTATTTTTTGTAGCTGCTCTTTCATTCTGTTGTTTTTTATTCACTGCACCTCGGTTGGATGCAATCGTAGCAATTGAATATTTCTATTTATTCCTGTAGTGACTTGGGATCTGACTAAATTGTAGCAGATCTGGGTTGGTCACTATTTTGAATCTGTTTCATTTACTATATCTTGCAAGATTATTTTGAGTAGCATAAGACTTATATGCACCACACAAAGAATCAAGAACTCATGTCACCCCCACATAAGTCTCACCTCTGCCCACTTCCCACCCTGTAGCACCTGGACACCAATCTGAACACTTATCCAACCACACTGTGCACCCATCCCCATGCAAAAATCAACAATTTCACATCCACCTTTTAATCTTCCTTCACCCAATGTTGGGCTTGATGCCTGACCTTTTACCACTCCAGTTTTGACCTGACACTGAACTCCCCTGTTCTTTTTGAAACCCAACAGACCCTTTTCTGTTCCCAAACAAAGCTATGATGCGACCTGGCAGTATGTTTCATATGGTGCACCTTGAGAAAGTTACAGTATGTGAGATTGGAGACCTGCCAAATTTCCTTAGTCTCTTGAGGAAAAGAGATGGTGGTAGAGCCTGTTGCTTCAGGTAAGGCAGGAAAAAATACTCAGCAGGTATTTCAGGTCGTTGATTTTTCACTTTCTTTATAGATGCTACTTTTCATCACTTTGTCTTTATATTTCTGTTTTCCAGAATTTGAATTACCATCACAGTGGATAGTTTCACTTTAAAATTGTTGCCTCACTGTTTTTACACAAATTTCCCTTTCCTTTATTGCCATCACTGGAACTTTCATTATTTTGCTCAACACTCAACCATGTCTCCCCTCTGTCCAACCATTTCCTAGCCCATCACATCTCCAAAATCCTGCCAGCTCCCATATCATTCGTCTGGTACAATGTGTCTTCCCTTGATGTTCCCACCAATTAACACCACTACCATCGACTCATAGGCTTACATCTTAGCCTTTTATCAACAGCTCATCTTGGTGCTATCTGTGATATGGCTGATTTTGTGCATTTCCTCTGCAATGATAGAGGTAATGGAGGAAGGTAGATACAAATGCTGGAAAAACTTAGCGGGTGAGGCAGCATCTATGGAGCAAAGGATGGGGTGACGTTTTGGCCTGAAGAAGGGTCTCGACCCGAAACGTCACCCAATCCTTCCCTCCAAAGATGCTGCCTCACCCGCTGAATTTCTCCAGCATGTTTCTCTACCTTCGATTGTTCCAGCATCTGGCAGTTCCTTCTAAAACAATGAGGTAATGGAGGAATGGCTTTAGTGTACATTTTCATATTGAATACCTTTTTGTATTGTCTATCCCTTAGGCTTAGTGCACAATGGAATATTGCCACACAGGGAAGGATGCCTTATACAGCATTAGCATGAACACCACCATTTTATAATACCTTTTAAGCCACAAAGGAATTTCCAAGGAGGTTCATTGATATTTGGCTTACGGACGTAGGGAATACAATGATTTGGATTTTCTGGAATGGATAAAACACATTAGAGATAAGTAAATGGCCTAATGAAATGGGTGAAATGTGTCAACGTAAGCACATGATCAAACGGGTGATTCATGCAGTAAAGTGTGCTGAATTGCAAGCAATATATTAGTGGAACTGAATAATCCAATTAGCAACTGAAGTGAGTGTCAATGTGTGGTTCAATCTAAAGCAAGCTCTGCAAGAAGTTTGAACAGTGCTGCACAGGCATGTTCTAAGAGCTAATTTTAAGATTTCTTCTGTCTCCTTGATTGATGTGAACATTTATTCATCCTTTGTACTTAAGTGGGCGGCTTCTCATTCGTGAAAATAACTAATAGTATCTCATATTATAATCTGCTGTCTGCTGTTGTACATAATTGGTGTCTTTTTTTGTTAAAACAGTGAATAACACATCCTTTCCTATTTCATGGAGATTTTTCTTTCTCAGGCAAATGGCATGGAGTTATTATTTGAGAAAAAATTGCTGATTTTAGAACAGGTTGAACTCAAAAGTCACCCGCTTTGAAAAGCGTTTTTCACTCATTTTTGCAAATTTATTTACATAGACAAAATTTGTTGTAAGTCATTTAAAAAGATTATTTTCTTCAGAAATACTCCTCGATGCATTTAAAGGTAGCAATTGAATACGTTTTCATTACAAAATAACTGTCATCGAACAATCTTTGACTAATCAAATTTTAGAGAAAGACCTTAGAGAGAAACAGTGCTGACCAGCGATCTTCAGTAAGGAAGACAGAAATAATCTGCCGGAAATAGCAGGGGTCTGGGGGTCAAATGAGATGGAGGAACTGAGTGAAATCCAGGTTAGCCGGGAAGTGGTGTTAATTAAATTGAATGGATTAAAGGCCGATAAATCCCCAGGGCCAGATAGGCTGCATCCCAGAGTACTTAAGGAAGTAGCCGCAGAAATAGTGGATGCATTAGAGATCATTTTTCAAAACTCTTTAGATTCTGGAGTACTTCCTGAGGATTGGAGGGTAGCTAATGTAACCCCACTTTTTAAAAAGGGAGGGAGAGAGAAAACGGGGAATTACAGACCAGTCAGTCTAACGTCGGTAGTGGGAAAACTGCTAGAATCAGTTATTAAAGATGGGATAGCAGCACATTTGGAAAGTGGTGAAATCATTGGACAAAGTCAGCATTGATTTATGAAGGGTAAATCATGTCTGACGAATCTTATAGATGTTTTCGAGGATGTAACTGGTAGAGTGGATAAGGGAGAACCAGTGGATGTGTTATATCTGGACTTTCAGAAGGCTTTCGACAAGGTCCCACATAAGAGATTAGTATACAAACTTAAAGCACACAGTATTGGGGGTTCAGTATTGATGTGGACAGAGAACTGGCTGGCAGACAGGAAGCAATATTAGGAGTAAACGGGTCCTTTTCATATTAATGATTTGGATGAGGGAATTGAATGCAACACGAAGCTGGGGGGCAGTGTTAGCTGTGAGGAGGATGCTAGGATGCTGCAAGGTGATTTGGATAGGCTGGGTGAGTGGGCAAATGCACGGCAGATGCAGTATAATGTGGATAAATGTGAGGTTATCCACTTTGGTGGAAAAAACAGGAAAGTAGATTATTATCTGAATGGTGGCCGAATAGGAAAGGGGGAGATGCAACGAGACCTGGGTGTCATGGTACACCAGTCAGTAAAAGTAGGCATGCAAGTGCAGCAGGCAGTGAAGAAGGCGAATGGTATGTTAGCATTCATAGCAAAAGGATTTGAGTATAGGAGCAGGGAGGTTCTACTGCAGTTGTACAGGGTCTTGGTGAGACCACACCTGGAGTATTGCGTACAGTTTTGGTCTCCTAATCTGAGGAAAGACATTCTTGCCATAGAGAGAGTACAGAGAAGGTTCACCAGACTGATTCCTGCGATGTCAGGACTGTCATATGAAGAAAGACTGGATAGACTCGGTTTGTACTCGCTAGAATTTAGAGGGTTGAGAGGGGATCTTATAGAAACGTACAAAATTCTTAAGGGGTTGGACAGGCTAGATGCAGGAAGATTGTTCCTGATGTTGAGCAAGTCCAGAACAAGGGGTCACAGTTTAAGGATAAAAGGGAAATCTTTTAGGACCGAGATGAGGAAAACCTTTTTCACACAGTGAGTGGTGAATCTCTGGAATTCTCTGCCGCAGAAGGTAGTTGAGGCCAGTTCATTTGGCTATATTTAAGAGGGAGTTAGATATGGCCCTTGTGGCTAAAGGGATCAGGGGGTATGGAGAGAAGGCATGAACAGGATACTGAGTTGGATGATCAGCCATGATTATATTGAATGGTGGTGCAGGCTCGAAGGGCCGAATGGCCTACTCCTGCTCCTATTTTTTATGTTTCTATGTTTCTATCACCCCATACACTGGCACTTGCATACACACTAGGGACAATTGCCAATTTTACCGAAGCCAATTAACCTACAAAGTTATATGTCCTTGGAGTGTGGGAGGAAGCCGGAGCATCCGGAGAAAATCCATGTGGTCACAGGGAGAATGTGCAAACTTCATACAGGCAAGACCTGTAGTTAGGATCAAACCCAGGACTTTGATTCTGTAAGGTCATAACCCTATTACTGCGACACTGTGCTGCCATATTTGAATGAGTAAAAATTACATTAAAAATAAATAAAAAAATCCTTGTTTTTAGATATATACAAGGAACTGCAGATGCTGGTTTACAAAAAAAAGAAACATAGTGATAGAGTAGCTCAGTTGGTCAGGCAGGTTTCAGACTGACGAAAGGTTCCAACCCAAAACATCATCTATCTATATTCTGTAGAGATGCTGCCTGACCCGTTGAGTTACTCCAGCACTTTGTACCTTTCCTTGTCAGATAGTTGGCATTGAGTATTATCTATTGGGTAATCAATATTTTACAAATGTATTTGAAAAGTTTTAACATGTACCTATTAGGCTTTCTATATGCAATAGACATGTGCAAAAATATTAAGCTTAAATTATGCAATATATGCAGTTAAACAATGTTGCTGTTTAACCACATGTATTGAAAGATTGTAACATTTATTAATTTATCCTCCAAGTGTGGCCATTATTATGAGATGTTTCTACTTCTGTTATTTGTTATATTTCTGAAGTTTGCATAAAGTGAAAAACACTATCACAAGCTAGAGCACACATGAAAGGATAGATCTGTGGTCAATCAAACTTCATTCCACATCTGATGAAAATAGCATTTATTGATTGTGTGTACTTTGTCTTATCTGAAGGCTCGCACCGGTAGACTAAAAAATAGTTTCTACCCATGTGCGATAAAAGAGCTTAATTCCAACAGAGAACACTGGGGAAGCAAAATGTAATTCCAAGAAATGCCGCCAAATTCTTTTAAATTATTTTTAAATGCTTATTTATTATTTTACTAATAAGTGTACATATGTGTCAATGGTTGTCGTGTTTGTATTTTTTTAACCGGAGGAGATGTAATGGAATTCCGTTGCACAGTATTGTGCAATAACAATGAATGTATTAATTCATTCATTCATTCATCTAGAAACATAGAAACATAGAAAATAGGTGCAGGAGTAGGCCATTTGGCCCTTCGAGCCTGCACCGCCATTCAATATGATCATGGCTGATCATCCAACTCAGTATCCCGTACCTGCCTTCTCTCCATACCCTCTGATCCCTTTAGCCACAAGGGCCCCATCTAACTCCCTCTTAAATATAGCCAATGAACTGGCCTCAACTACCCTCTGTGGCAGAGAGTTCCAGAGGTTCACCACTCTCTGTGTGAAAAAAGTTTTTCTCATCTCGGTTTTAAAGGATTTCCCCCTTATCCTTAAGCTGTGACCCCGTGTCCTGGACTTCCCCAACCTCGGGAACAATCTTCCTGCATCTAGCCTGTCCAACCCCTTAAGAATTTTGTAAGTTTCTATAAGATCCTCTCTCAATCTCCTAAATTCTAGAGAGTATAAACCAAGTCTATCCAGTCTTTCTTCATAAGACAGTCCTGACATCCCAGGAATCGCATTCAGTGTATTCCTTTCCTTCACTCCTTTGCTCGTTGTTTAAATCACTGACAGCTATATTTTCAGACCACCCATTGCCGAACACACTGCAGTCAAAGATCGTGGGACGATCTCAATGAATCTAAGTAATCTAAGTAATTTTTAGGTTCAAAACAAAAACAATGCAATTGATATGAAAATAATGAACATTGGGTCTCTTTTATCACATTTACTTGATCAATTGAAACATAGAAAAATATTCGGCCCTTCGAGCTAACACGGCCGTTCAATATGATCATGGTTAATTATCTAAAATCAGTACCCCGTTCCTGCTTTATCCCCATATCCCTTGATCCCTTTAGCCCTAAGAGCTAAATCTAACTCTCACTTGAAAATATCCAGTGAATTGGCCTCCACTGCCTTCTGCGGCAGAGAATTCACTGATTCACAACTCTCTGGGTGAAGAGGTTTTTCCTCATCTCAGTCCTAAATGACGTGCCCCTTATTCTTAAACTATGACCATTGGTTCTGGACTTCCCTGACATCGGGAACATTTTTCCTGCATCAGGCCTGTCTAATCCTTTAAGAATTTTGTATGTTTCTAGAAGATTTCCTCTCATCCTTGTAAATTCCAGTCAATACAAGTCCTGTCGACCATTCTTTCATAATATGTCAGTCCACCATCCCAGGAATTAACCTGGTGAACCTATGCTGCACTCCCTCAATAGCAATAATGTCCTTCCTCAAATTAGGAGAACAAAATAGCACACAATACTCAAGATGCGGTCTCATCAGGCCCCTTCATTGACTGATATACAAGCGCACCCAGGTCTCATTGTACTTCCCCTTTTCATAATCTGACACCATTCAGATACTAATCTGCCTTCCTGTTCTTGCCACCAAAGTGGATAACCTCACATTTATCCACATTATACTGCATCTGCCATGCATCTACCCACTCGCCCAACCTATCCATGTCACCCTCATCGTAACTCACGCTGCCACCCAGCTTTGTGTCATCCGCAAACTTGGAGATGTCACATTTAATTCCCTCATCTAAGTCGTGAATATATATTGTAAATGACCGGGGTCCGAGCACCAAACCTTGCGGCACCCCACTAGTCACTATCTGCTATTCTGAAAAGACCCGTTAATTCCTACCCTTTGCTTCCTGTTTGCCAACCAGTTCTCCACCCATGTCAATACCCTACCCCCAATACCATGTGCTCTAATTTTGCACACTAATCTTTTGTTTGGGACCTTGTCAAGGCTTTTTGAAAATCCAGATACACCACTTCCACTGGTTTTACTCTCCACCCTCCTCTCCAGTTCCCCTGTCTATGTGAGCAGGGTTCTGGACTGGCGGCCTCCCATTTAAGGCAGGTTTCCGGGTTTTGCGATGGGTGAGCCAGGCCTGTTGCTAGGGTATGGCCGTGGCCAAATAGTCCCTTCTGCTGCATGGCCCGATCATTCCTAATGCCACACGGCCTAAAAGTCCTTCTGCCAAACAGCCTAACGGTCCGTTTGTGGACTGTCCATTTTACTGGTCCAATGTACATTAGTACTTGTTTTATTGTATTCTTTGTTATTTTTATGGTGCATTTACTTTGCAAGTGTCAAGTGCACACATTAGATTTCTGTATAGATTTACACATTTCCCTCATTATTCCTAATCATCCCCTTATATTTCATTCTGAGCATTAAATTTCCTCACTCTTTGGACAATATAAGAGTTAACAGCAAATCAAGAAGTACTTCCCAGAACGAGGTTGTGAAAGAGGTGATCAACTGCAATTCTTAACTTTTGAAGAAAATTTGCAGCTCTCACACAGTAAAGTAATATGGGGGTCACTTCCGGCAAAGGTTTTTCCAGAAGGCAATAAAATGGTTTGTCTCTTTTCATGTCTGCTTCCTGGGAGTGGCTGAGTACGATGGTGATTATTCTGTTTGTATAATTTTACATCGTCCCTTGAAGTATTTTATCTGTCCATAGTTATTTCAATGTTGCTGGATAGAAATGGATGAATTCTGGGATAATTATTAATATTCTTTTTTGGGGTTAATCACATTTTAAATCATATTTTCTTTTAACTGATAGTTTGCAATAACATATATTCACAAACAAAACATTTTTGCCATTTTATCACAGTAAGTAACATGGGCATGCATAACATTAGCTTAATCACAATTTTTTAAATTAAATGATTAGCTATTTTCAAACCTTTGGCACTTTTCATAGATTGAATGAACTATGATTTATGAATTAAAAAATAGAAATGCTTGCAGTATTTTTCTTAAATTCTAAATGGAACATCCAAAGAGCTCAATCTGCAGAACATGACACATCTCAGGCCTCCAGCCAAAATCGTGTGCGGAAGCGGTGCTGACAGACAAGAAGCTGAAGCAAAGAAGTCGAAGCCAAAGAACCGAATAGAAATGAGGCTGAAACGCCAATGAACCGAGAGAGTCCGAAGTCGAAACGCCTACTAACCGAAAGGATGGGATGTCTAAATACGAATTAACCGAAAGGGCGGGACACCTAAAAGCCAACGAACCGAAAGGCTGCATCGCCTAAAAGCAAACTTACCGAATGGCCGCTCTGTCGAAATGCCACCTACCCGAAAGGCGGCGTCGCCTACAGGCCAAAGGACCGACTGCCGCTCAACAGAAAAGTCCAATAATGGACTTGACTTTGCCGGGGGGGCGGGACTTGTCAGCGATTGTTCCAGACCCCCGCGTCCATCACATCACTGTGAAGGTATGAACATTGTCCCAAACCTCTGCTCCACCCAACCCGCAGCCGCGGGGGAGTGGGGGCTGTCCCGAGGAATGCACACCTTCGGCCGCTTTCAACTCGGTGCTTGGGTTCAGACTGCCCAGTCACCTATGGCTTGTGTGGGAAAATGAACCACACGCTCCCATCTCCCCCTTCTCTCTCTCCCCTCCTCTCTCTCTCTCTCCCTTATCTCTGTCCCTTCCCTCTCCTCCCTCTTCTCTCTCCTCCCCTCTCTCCCCTCTCCTCTCTCCTTCTCCCTCTCCCCACTTCTCTCTCTCTCTCCTCCTCCTCACTCTCCACTCTCCACTCTTCTCTCTCCTCCTATAATAATAATAATAATAATAATAATACATTTTATTGTCATTGCACAGAGGTTCAACGAGATTTGGTATGCAGCTTCCATCCAATGTAATAACTTAATTAACTAAATTAACTCTGGGGATGAAGCTGTTCCTAAGTCTGACAGTGCGGGCATAGAAGGCTTTGTAACATCTGCCGGAAGGGAGAAGTTCGAACAGACTATTGCAAGGGTGTGAGGAGTCTTTGTGAATGCTGACGGCCTTCCTGAGGCACAGTGTATTGTGGATGCCCTCCAAGGCAGTCCCAATTATCTTCTGGGATAATTCTCTTCGGGAGAACTCCTCTCTCTTCCCCTCCTCTCTCTTCCTCTCCTGTCTCTTCTCTCACCCTCCACCTTCCCCCCCCCCCCCAACTCTCTCTCTCTCTCTCTCTCCCCTCTCCCCTCACCCTCCACCTTCTCCCCCCCCCCCCCCCCTCTCTCTCACTCTCTCTCTCTCTTCTCCCCTTCTCCACCCACGGGAGCGTCCCACAGTCACTGACCATGATGCCTCGCCATTGGACCCCAAACTCCACACCAGGGTGATCCCCCCGACCCCCGACCCCCGGACTTTGACACCCACACCAGGGTGATTCACCGCGGCTGCGGGGACAGACAGTTTATTTGTTACCGTCTCGGTGTTTGCGGAATGCACCCAAGCTCCCACGCACAAAACAGGCAGCATCTCTTGAGAGAAGAAATGGGTGACATTTGAAATGAAAAAATGAAATGAAATGATTCAATTTATTGTCATTGTCAGTGTACAGTACAGAGACAACGAAATGCATTTTTAGCATCTCCCTTGAAAGGGAGACACAGGGCGTCGCGGTGTGCCCGCGCCTGCCGCCGTAACATTCCATTACAGGCAAAGGTGGGTGAAGTGTCTTGCCCAAGGACACAATGACAGTATGCACTCCAAGCGGGATTTGAACCGGCTACCCTCCGGTCGCCAGCCGAACTCTTAGCCCATTGTGCTATCTGTCGTCCTTTGTGCTATCTGTCGTCCTATCTTTTGTGCCGACACCATTCTTCAGAGTGCGTCTGAAGGGTGTCGACCCGAAACGCCACCCATTCATTCTCTCCAGAGATGCTGCCTGTTCAGCTGAGTTACTCCAGATTTTTGTGTCTATCTTTGGTGTGACAGTTGTCTTATTTCATCGGCTTTGTGTATTGCGCGCCCAGGCGAGACGCTGTACATGCATCTATTCAAACAAGTGCACTCAAATTGAAATCCCACATCTTTGCGGGGGAGGGATGGAACAGATGTTATCACCGTCTAAAACAAAGGTCGTTAGGACAGGGAAATAATGCCACCAGTTAATTAACCATGTTCCCGAATGTAAGAACGATTTATGCATGTAATAAATGATATACATTTATACATGGCTAATTAACTGGTGTATATCATGTATTACATGTATAAATCGTTCTTACATAGAGTGGACAGAGAGGAGGAGGAGAGAGAGAGAGGGGAGAGAGAGGAGGAGAGAGAGGAGAGAGAGAAAGAGGGGAGAGAGAGGAGAGAGAGAGAAGAGAGAGAGAGGAGGAGAGAGAAGAGGGAGAGAGAGAGGGGGAGAGAGAAAAAAGGCGAGAGAAGGGCGAGACGGGAGCGGGTGGTTCATTTTCCCACACAAGCCATGTGACTGGGCAATCTGAACCCAAGCTCCAAGTTGAAAGCAGCCGAAGGTGTGCATCGCTCGGGACAGCCCCCACTCTCCCACGGCCACCCTCCGTGGGCTGCGGGTCAGTTGGAGCGGAGGTTTGGGACGATGTTCACTCCTTTACAGTGATGTGATTGACGCGGGGGTCTGGACCAATCGCTGACAATCCCGCCTCCCGGCAACGTCAAGTCTGTTATTGGATGTTTCTGTTGAGCGGCAGTCGGTCCTTTGGCTTGTAGGCGACGCAGCCTTTCGGGTAGGTGGCGTTTCGACAGAGCGGCCATTTGGTAAGTTTGCTTTTAGGCGACGCAGCTTTTCGGTTTGTTGGCTATTAGGCGTCCCGCCCTTTTCAATTAGTTTGCATTTAGGCGTCCCATCCTTTCAGTTAGTAGGCGTTTTGTCTTCGGACTCTTTCGGTTCATTGGCGTTTCAGCCTCGTTTCTATTCGGTTGTTTGGCTTCGACTTCTTTGCTTCGGCTTCTTGTCTGTCGGCGCCACGTCCGGGTACCAGCCAAAATAACACTCATCCACCATTACACTCTGTCTTCCATGTGTAAGCCAGATGTGGAATACAACAAATGGGGTGAAACTCAATAGACAGATACTTTCTGAAGGTCTCGGCCCGAAACATTACCAATTCCTTTTCTCGAGAGATATTGACTGAAACGCTGAGTTATTCCAGCATTCTGTGTCTATCTTCAGTGGAAACCAGCATCTACAGTTTCTTCTTACACATCCTAATTGATATTTGGATTTCAAAATGGACACTGCTGCAAAGTTGGAAAACCAGTAAGAATTACCATTCTGTAAACATGCCAAAGTAAGTTGTTGCTTCAAATTAAAACAGAAAATGCACACTAGATTTAATTTTAAACTACACTCAGTGGGAGCAGTTGGGACCCAGCATCACACAGGAGGGCTGGTCCCCGAATGCATTATTCCACCACTCCATCAATTCCAATATTGGTGGCAAGTGGGGCGGGGGGCTTTCTGGAGCGCTAGTATGGGTGTTGTGGGCTGAAGGGACTGGTTTCCAGAGGGCTAGTATGGACATTGTAGGCCAAATGGATTCTTGGGCAGGCGGCTCAGTCACTCAAGCCTGTTGTGATGACAGCTCACTCACTCACGGCTGGTGGGCTGGCAGTTGACTCACGGCTATTCCTTGAAATTTCATTTCAAGTAGGGTCCAAAGCCACCAAATTCAAGTGCAGTTTCTTACCACTTCAAGCAGGGTGCAAGGTCACCAAATTCAAGTGCAGTGTCATACCATTTCATGCAGGGTGCAAGGCCACCAAATTCAAGTGCAGTTTCATACCATTTCAAGCAGGGTGCAAGGCCACTAAAGACAGCGAGTTGTGACATCTCCCTCCTCCATATTGCAGAGACTGAGCCACACCCACACTTGTGGATTTTATAGTCCCTCCCCCCTCCCACCAGAAGGGGCGTGCCCTTCATGGCGTGATTGACAGGAGAGGGAATCTCAACATTTTATTATTTTTTTAATTAAAAGCGTTTGTACAAATGATAATAAACAACAAACTGGTTAGAGAGTTCTTACATAGCTTCAATATTTAAAGGTTGTTTTTAAGGAAAGAAATAGAGAGAGAAAGAGGTAGGTGAAACTGTAAACTAATAGAAAGAAAAAAGCAAGAAAGAAAGGAGATTACAAATAGAAAGATTGTGGAGATAGATCCGGGTATCTTTGAGTATAGTTGTTCACCCAACCCTAAACAAGTTGTGACTTTAATTTTGTGTTAAACCAGTTTACTTTGTTTTTAATTCAATAAATGGAGACTATATTTTAAAAAATAGTTCTGGTTTGTAAATTAAGACAAATCTTATTTTTTCCAAGTGCAAGGTCTCGGTCATTTCCGTAATCCACATTTTAATTGTGGGGGTTGCATGTTTTTTCAAAAATTTAAGTATAAATTTTTTTCGCAGCTATTAAACTGTAATCAAGAAAGTTTCTCTGGCTTATCGTAAAGTTTGTGGTATGTTCTGATAATCCTAATATTATTAATTTTGGGTCTGGGTCCAGTTGATTATCGATAACTTTAGCGATAATTTTTAAAATGATCATCTAAAAATTTTGCATTTTGATACGTTACAAAAGTATGTGTTAAATTGGCTTCTTGAAATTGACATTTATCACAGAGAGGGGAAGTACTTGGGAAGATCCTATTTAATTTTGTCTTCGAATAGTGTAATCTCTGTAATATTTTAAATTGTATTAAGGAATGTCTAGTGTTTAACGAGCAATGATGTATATATTGTAGACTTTCATCCCATGTGTCTTTCATTACGGGTTGAGCCAATTCATCCCCCCATGCTCATCTATATGACTCTGATGACTGAATGTCAGTATCTAAAAGGGTATTATAAATGTAAGATATTAGTTTATTTGTATTGGGATTTCGATTCAGACATTCATCAAGGATTTCTGGGCCTCTAAATCTATAATCTTGCGTATGTAATTTTACATCATCTCTTAGTGGTAAATATCTAAAAAAATTATTAACTTGTAATTCGTAATACTGCTGTAATTCCTGAAAAGAGAGGAAAGTCCCCTTTTGATAAAGGTCTCCCACCATTTTAATTCCATGAGTTTTCCATTGAACAAATCATCTACCTAAGAGACAGTTTGAAAGAAGGGTTATTTGCAATAGGGAGGAAGAGAGATAAATTACCCAATTTTAAAGTAAATTTTAATAGTTTCCAGATACGGATAACACTATGTATAATCGGGTTTCCTCCTCAACAATTTTTTTAACACTAATAACTATTTTATTTTTCATCGATGGGAAAAATCATCTTGTCCTGCACAGCGAAGGGGGACTCTGAGTAAGATGGCCAAAAGTCACAGCCATAAGTGACAGGGCTTTTTCAAAAATCAATATACAGAACAACAGGAAGTGGTCAAGATCAGACTTTTAGTAATATAGATTAAAAACAACATTAGGAAAATTATCTGCTACAACAGAATTAGTAAATGCTGTAAAGTTTTCTACTGTGTAAAAAATGTCACGGAGCCAATAAAATAAATGGACAAATCCTCATAACATATCAAGTACAAAGGGATTTTTCTGTAGAGCAAGAAAAACAAGTATGAGACTGCTCGGATATTGTATGTGATCAACTATATTGTATTGTGAAAATTAGTCCTTGAACACTGAAATAAATCGAAAGCCAGAAGTGTTTAAGTTATGGTATTACAGATGCAAGGTGACAATTAGTTAGAGAAGAAGTATAACTAATAAGAAGGTCCTTGAACTGGTGCAAGTAAAGAGATAAGTGGCAAGACTGATGGATGATGGATGATGGAAAAGTTTTACTGAGGATACAGTATTCAAAAGTCACAGAAAGTATGGGTTTTGAATAGTAATAGATCAAGCAAATGTTGGTTGTGTAAAGGAAGATGGTACTTCATAAACTGGTACAATCTCCTATTTCAAAACCTGGAAAGTATGGTGTGCACCAGTTACTGACTTTTTAAATTAGAAGGGACATGAAGTGGAAAAAAAGCTTTGAATGTGTAGTTGCAAAGGTGTGTGAAGGCTATGCCAGAAGGTGTTACAATATGGGGTATTATACAGTACCATATAACCATATAACAATTACAGCACGGAAACAGGCCATCTCGGCCCTACAAGTCCATGCCAAACAAAATTTTTTTTTCCCCTTAGTGCCACCTGCCTGCACTCATACCATAACCCTCCATTCCCTTCTCATCCATATGCCTATCCAATTTATTTTTAAATGATACCAATGAACCTGCCTCCACCACTTCCACTGGGAGCTCATTCCACACCGCTACCACTCTCTGCGTAAAGAAGTTCCCCCTCATATTACCCCTAAACTTCTGTCCCTTAATTCTGAAGTCATGTCCTCTTTCATGTCCTCATGTAAAAGGCATAAAAGTACATGCCTTTATAATTCCCCTTATTTAAGTTGAAGGCACTTGTCCCTCAGAAAGTCTACCATGTTACGGTCACTCGAATGAAGGAATTGCTAGAACTAGACAGGTTGTGAAAATAGAAACATATATATAAGAGAGTGTGTACTAATATCAACGGGTGGAGTTTGTTGGACTCGAAGTTGGCATCATTGGTCACTGCATGCCCACACTTACCTGTGAAGGGTGATTTTACTGGACTTTCTCGCTCTGGAGAGTGGAGGCAGGGACACAACAGCAATTAGATTGTCATGGTGTAATCCAGGGCTCCTCTCCCAGAGTATCCTGAGAGGATTTGGCAGGAGCCAAAGCTGTGGTTGTGGAGCCTATCCAGCTGTCAATGTTGTTTGAATATTTCAAACGTCTCCAATACTCAGCAAGAAATAAACAAATTAAAAACAATAGAAATTGCATAGAAATGACATAAAACATGAATGTAAATCAAAAACAAAGATTAACGTCCCGATTTAAATCTATGTTTTGAACTCCAGAATTGAACAGCTGAACATATTCTGGACATAGATTTCATTGATTAAATGTTGGTCATAATGAGTATGATTCAGTCCTGGGTATTAGATGATTTTTTGAGCTGTCTTTCAGTGATATAATGTAATATGCAACAGAGAATCAAAGTCATTCAAGCTCCAGACAAATTCAATTTGGTAAATGCGGTGAAAGACAAATGCACTTTAAGATTATGAATCTTTCACTCAGTGTATTATGTCCCAGTTGGTTAAAATGGAAATCAAGAAGCTTGATGGTTGCAGATATTTTTTATTTGCCAAACAGTGTATCACATAAATTAACTCAGATTTCTTATTGCTAATCAAAATGTAAAATACATTTTTTTTAAATGTGGAAGCCTATTTAATTTTAGTCATCTTTTGTGCCAAATGTGTTTGATTGATCATCTACTATCCATTAGTCATTTGGAGTTATTTGGAAACTATTAACTTAAAGGTACCACAAAGTCATGATACCAGTAAAATTGATCTGGGAAGAATTACTGTTTGCTTGGTATGAAATGTGTATGCACTTATTTGAAAGAAAAAAACAGATTTGAGGTTAGTGGACCAAAAGGCTAGTGGAGAAGTACTGCTATAATTCATTCAGTTTGGACTCTGCATTTTACTGACCAGGACGACTGTTATATAACACGATTACTCAAAATCATTTCAGATTTTCGGGCATTTATTGTTCCAAACTGGAGATTCATCAATAGTACCTTGCATTACTTTTGAGGTATGGTCTGGTGCAGGATAAGTTGTACTTCCTCAGAGCATTAATTAATTAATCAATCCTCCAAACTTAAATCAGTAAGTTGTGCCACATTGACCTTTTAAAACAAACCTGGATAGAAATTTCAACAGGATTTTTGAATCATCATTATTTCACATATTGTTGGCTTATGATTGTTTTTATTTTTCACATTCTCAAGTAACACAATGGCATCTAGTCGATGGTGTTGCAATGTATGTGGAGATGACTGATCAAATCAATCTTGCCTTGAAAGTTCCTTCCTTTCACACAGGGTAACAGGGTTGCAAAAACATCAGTGACTCTTGATTTACAACATTCTCTTGTTCTCTTTGCTTCCACTATTCTAGCTTCCTGAAATGAACGGGCACCAATTTTTATGCAGTACACCAAGCAGGATGATCGAATGTCTGTTGTTTCCAGTGGGAAGTGTCAATGTTTAAACTCTTCAGGGGTGTTCCAAGTGATTCTTTGAATCTTTTTTATGCTGTTCACCACGTGAGCATATGCCCTCAGTCAGTGCTCCATAAAGTAGCTGCTTTGGCTTGCTGTCATCAGTCATTCCACTGACATGTCCTGCCCACCTGATCTATGATTCTTTCAGCAATGTGTAAATGCATGGGAGGTTTGACTGGGACAGAATCTGTGTGTCTGGATCTTGCCTTGACACTTGATGTGAAGTATTCCGCACAGACAGATCATTGGAAATAGTTAAGCTGTCTGCCATGTCCGCTGTACACTAGCTGTGCCTTGGAAGCAGACAGCAAAGTGGATACAATAATAGCATGACACTTCTTCAGCTTCGTCGTTAGGCTGTTTACACTTCATCCACACTTTACTTCCCAGTCTTCCAAAAGCACAGCTGTTATTTTGCTATCCTGCTGTTGTCTTCATCATCAATGTTGGTAGATCTTGAGAGTGTGCTGCCATGGTATGTGAACTTGCCCAAGACTAAGAGTTTAATTTAGTTTTGAGATACATTGCCATTAACAAGGCGGTTTGATTCTATATATGGGGTGTTTGATTCAGCATCATTTCTGTTTCTTTGTGCAAATTATGAGGCCAAAGTGGCCACGGGCACTGCAAATTTGTCCAAGATTCTTCTAAACAAATTCTTGTTATTCTTCTGATAATGCAGTCAGCAAAAAAGATGGAGTCCCTTAAGGTGGTTTCTTGTACTTTGTTTTTGGCTGAGAGTCTGCTTGGGTTAAAAAGAAAACAGTTAGTCTTGTATCCAAGATTGATTCCACCTTCCCTATTAGAATAGGCATGGCAGATTATAGAGAATATCATACTAATTTGTATGGGGCACGCATATCGCCTTGTTTCACACCACTGATAACCAGAAATGGGTCTGAAGATTCTCCATTATCCAGTACTCCAGCTATCATATCATCATGGAATTGTCAGGCAATTGTAATTAAGTTTCAGGGCCTTTTCTTCCATAGAGTGTTGAAAGCTTTACGGAAATCGACAAAGGTAGTACACAAACTGCAATTTTGCTATGCTCTTTTCCTTGGTGTCGTCTTGCTGCAAAGATTATGTCTACCATTCCACGTCCTTCATGAAAACCACATTGGTTTTCTAGAATAGGACTCCCATAAGGTAAGTGATCAGTCGGTTTAACAGGACCCTAGTGAGTCAAGAATAAAGAAAATGCTTTCTAATGATCACACACTTGACTATTCCACTTCCACTTGTATATGTAATAGAGGCATCTTTGAAGTCCTGGGCTGCTTTTTATTTGTTCCAAAGATCAGTCAGTTTTCTCAATCAACAATGAGCCCCCTTCTTTTAAGACTTCTGCTGGAATAGTAACTGTGCCTCAAAATGTTCCACATGATACATTGAGTTTTGAACTTCCACCATGTCTGGGGATTCAGCAAGATTGAGGTGTGTTTGAAGTTGGGGCATGCAATCTATTTCCACTTCACTAATTGCAGATGGTCTATTTGGACAGAGTGGGTATGTTCAGCCCATGTCTGCAAGATTTGCTTCTGTTCAGTGATTCAGTGATGAGTATCAATCCATCGGCATTTAGTAGAGGTGAATCACCAGGTGGGTGAGGACCATATACAGATTCTAGAGAAGATTAGGAATTCTTAGAGGCTTTCTGATCAGCGTAGCTCTAAAATTCAGCTGCCTACTTCCTGAACCACAGTTCATGCACCTTGCAGAGCTTTTTTTGGACATTGTTACAAATGTTGGGAAAGGCATCTTTTTAGAGGTGGATATATGATTGCTCTGATGTGTTCTGTGGTTTGCATTTCTTATCAAGCCGAGACTTGATTTCTTCGACAATTTCATCAAATCAGTCTGCTTAATTCCATGTTATGGTTCATCGGTAGATCTGTATATGCTGTCTCTGAGCAGGGTCTTAATCCTCCTTTACGCCATCTGGGCTGAGGTGAAGATCAGCTAGCCAGTTGTTAAACTCTGCTACAAACTTATGTTTCGAAAAGTATTATCCTTGAGTTGGTTTACACTGATTAATTTAACAGAATTTGTGTCTTGGGGATGGCTTGGTATAGATGTGGAAATTGTATTTGGTTGTGGTATGTAGGCTGTGATCTGTCCAATATTCTGCACCACACATGACTACAGTCACTCTTGTATCTTGCCGGTATGTTTTCCTGATAATAACACAGTCAATTGTATGCATGTGCTTGTTGCATGGCTGCATCCAAGAAGATTGGTGATGATTTGGTTGATGAAAGATGATATTGGTTATGTTTAGATCATGCATGTTTAGATCATGCAGTCTGAATAGCAGCAGGCCATTAGTGTTACACTTTCAAACTCTGTTTTTGTCAATTCCTCCTTTGCAGGCTAAGTCTGTCCCAAGTCTTGCATCAATGTCTGCAGGAATGATGAGTTTCTCTGACCTATTTACAATCCAGATCTTCATAGCATTCGTCTTAGGAATAATTTATCATTGTGGCAGTACAGGCACTGACCAGAGAAGCAATATTTTTGTCCTTCAATCGAAGTAGCAGCAATACTTGTAGCTAATACTTTGTGAAATGACTAGTTCAAGGTTATTTAGAAAATCACACACATTTTGATAACTTGGAATGGCACTGACTTTATTATATTACCAAGAAAACCTCCTTTTGTATTGCATATTAAAATGCACCATTTCATTTGAACATATTCTCCAGCAGTTCCCATTAATGGTGATGCTTTGAGACAAAACAATAATTAATTATTAGTACTTTGGAATCTTTGGAATAATTTTATCATTTTGCTTTACAGCGACAATACAGGCAAAGTTATGATTAAGTATAATTGTTGACCTATATTCAGCTTCAATCCTTGTGCAATTACCATCCGATATTAATTACTTTGGCATTTTCTAAGCGAGCACATTGCTAATTGACAGTAAAAGACCAGAGCATGTACTTAATGCATATAGTTAGAAAAATAAAATTGTTAAATGGTTATAACAAACTCACTGCAACAGTCATTAACCCTACAATAATCTGCTAAAGCAAACAGATGCATGTGTGCCAATTAAAAAAAACCCAGCACAGATCTCCCAGCTCAAAGCTGGAAATTTTAATGGGAACTTAAATCATACATTTATATGGAATTTTAACATGTCTTGTAGTTACCAAATTAATTAAACACATCTGGAATTAACTATATTGTTTATTTGTTTGAAAGTGAGCAGAGATTCTTTTTTGAATACTCCAATAAAGAGAAAGCAGACACAATATACCGGGGCAATATACTTGGGCAATGTACGTGGGCAATGTACTTGCGCAATGTACTTGGGCAATGTATTTAACCAGCCCATATGGAACACATTGTTTTGAGCTGCTACATCAGTGCTGCTGTTGAGCTGAAGAAGGCAGAAAATTAGGAGATGCTAGTGATAATCAGCATGAGATTTCTTTCAATGTCTTACATGATGCCATTTAACCTCCTGGGATATGGTCAATTTGGGGAATTGCCAGGGGTACCCCTCTCATTCCCACGTCTAACCCTGTTAAGTGCATGGCATTACATTTTGGGAAGTTACTGTAAATAAGGATAGGACATATACAATTAAGTGGTAGAGCCCTAGGGAATGTTAATATCTAGAGAGACCTTGGTGAACAAGCCTATAATTTGCCAAAAAGTAGCAACATGTAGGTAGGGGGTGACAAAGACATATAGTATGCTTGTTTTCATAGTTAGGTCATAGTATACTGTATAACAATTGTAATGCTATATTTCAACTTAACTAAACACAAGGTAGACAAAAATGCTGGAGAAACTCAGCGGGTGAGACAGCATCTATGGAACGAAGGAAATAGGTGACGTTTCGGGTCGTGACCTTTCTCTCGACCCGAAATATCACCTATTCCTTCACTCCATAGATGCTGCTTCACCCATTGAACTTCTCCAGAAATGTTGTCTACCTTTGATTTTTCCAGCATCTGCATCTTTAGCTAAATTTCTTTAACTAAACACAAGGTAGTTTGCAATGTAGGATTGTGTGCAGTTCTCATCACCACACAATAGGAAGGATGTGCAGGAAGGTTTCAAAGTAGACAAACCTTGAGTACATTTTTCAGATTCAACGCAGACATACCTTGAGCAGTTTCAAAGTAGACATACCTTGAGCAGTTTCAATGAGTTTCAAAATGGGTGTGTTGGAGACAATGCAGAGAAGATTCACCTGGCTGATTTGGAGATCTTTAATTATGAAGAAAGATTAGGTCGGCTGGACTTGCTTTTCCTGAAGCGAATTAGTCTGAGGTAAAACAAATTATGCGGGAGCAGATAGAGTAGATAGAGTAGGATTTGAGTATAGGATTTGAGTATAGGAGCAGGGAGGTTCTACTGCAGTTGTACAGGGTCTTAGTGAGATCACACCTGGAGTATTGCATACAGTTTGGTCTCCTAATCTGAGGAAAGACATTCTTGCCATAGAGGGAGAACAGAGAAGGTTCACCAGACTGATTCCTGGGATGTCAGGACTTTCATATGAAGAAAGACTGGATAGACTCGGTTTGTACTCGCTAGAATTTAGAAGATTGAGGGGGGATCTTATAGAAACTTACAAAATTCTTAAGGGGTTAGACAGGCTAGATGCAGGAAGATTGTTCCCGATGTTGGGGAAGTCCAGAACAAGGGGTCACAGTTTAAGGATAAGGGGGAAATCTTTTAGGACCGAGATGAGGAAAACGTTTTTCACACAGAGAGTGGTGAATCTCTGGAATTCTCTGCTGCAGAAGGTAGTTCAGGCCAGTTCATTGGCTATATTTAAGATGGAGTTAGATGTGGCCCTTGTGGCTAAAGGAATCAGGGGGTTTGGAGAGAAGGCAGGAACAGGATACTGAGTTGGATGATCAGCCATGATCATATTGAATGGCAGTGCAGGCTCGAAGGGCCGAATGGCCTACTCCTGCACCTATTTTCTATGTTTCTATGTTTCTATAATCAGATTTTTTTTTCCTTTGGTTGGGAAGCAAAAACCAAAAGGGCAAAGGTTTAAAGTGAGAAGAAGTAGTATTTAAGGGGATCTGAAGGGAAGTTTTTTTTTTTCACACAGTGGTTGATATCTGGCAGACACTACCGGAGGTGGTGAAGGGAAAGACAGTCAGACATTTAGATAGGCTATTGACTCGCTTGTACCCAATTATGAACCAGACACATTTTGTCTCACCCCTACCTCCTTTTGTCAGCTCCTTCTCCCCTCTACTCTATCAGTCTGATTCTTAATCCCAAACATAATCTGTCTATTCCATCACAGATGCTGGCTGACCCATTGAGTTCCTCTTGCTGTTTGTTTCCTTTTTTCTCAGGTGTGGAAATATATAGACCCATGTGGGCAAATGGAAATGTCTGGAGGGAAGAACAGTATTGTGGACCAAATGGCCCATTTTTGTGCTGCACAGCATTATGAACGAGCTACATTTTGTCCCACCCTACCAGATGATCTTGTGGTCTTTAGTCTATCTAGGGCCGGTCTCCAGCAGCTCCTTATAGGTTCTGTGTATGGTATGGAACATGATATTAAATATAATGCTTGTAAGTGTGCTGTTACGATCTATAGAACCAAAGAGGATAAATGTCTAAAATGTCCTGATTTTAAATTGTCTGACAATAATCTTAGTGTCTGTAATAAGATAAAATATCTTGGGCATTTTATTACAGAACAAATGAGAAATGATAAGGATATTTATAGGCAACGACATATGTACAGGCAAATATTCTCTTGCGTAAGTTTAGTGTATGAACAGATGTGGTGAAGATGTCTCTGTTTAGAGCATATTGCACACCACTCTATACTGCGCATCTGTGGTCGAACTACGAAAAGACAAGTTTGCAGAGACTAAAGGTGACCTATAATAATGCCATGTGAACACTGCTAGGGAAACCTAGTGCAAGTAACATGTTTGTGGCTGCAAGAGTCAGTACTTTAGAAGCTATCCTAAGAAATCATATGTATAAATTCATTTACTCTAAAAATGTAATTATCGTGGATTTGTCAAACATAAGGTTTAGTACTAAATGCTATGAATTTCCCAGTTGTGGAAACACTTCTATCGCTGTCTCGTTGTAGGACACTGATCTTTCTTTTTTATTCTGGATTTTAAATGATGTATTGTGTTTTTTAATATATAATTTATGATGCTTTTATAAGTAAAATATTATGTTTTTTATAGTGTTTTTATACACGTATTTTTATGTAATGTTGTCCCTTGTCTGGACCTTGAGTCTGAAATAAAGATTATTATTATTATTATTATTATTATTATTATTATTATTATTATTATTATTATATATACCTGTGCTATCATCTCTAGTGGGTTAGTTACAGTATATCAGCAATCGGGATACCAAGAGAAAGGAATGCTTCTCTTCATCAATCTCTTTCTCGACCAGGGCAGCTCTCCCAACTTAAATACATTCATAGAGTTATGCAGTGATACAGAGCAGAAACAGGCCCTTCAGCCCAACTTGTTCACATCAACCAACATGTCCCAGCTACACTAGTCCCACCAGCCCGCATTCGGTCCATAACTCTCTAAATCTGTCCTATCGATGTACCTGTCTAACTGCTTCTTAAATGTTGGGACAGTCCCAGCCTCAACCACCTCTTCTGGCTGCTTGTTCCATACACCCACCACCCATTGTGTGAAAACGTTACCCCTCAGATTCCTATTAAATTCTCCGTCACATTAAACCTATATCCTGTGCTCCTCGAATCACCTATTCTGGACAAACGGCTGCATCTACCTGATCTATTCCTCTCATAATTTTATACACAGTTTCATTGTTTAATGTTTTGCAAATTTCGATGCCTCAAATATGCCAAAGTCAATGCTTGGTTAGCCATCTATTTCCCAGCCAATAGTTGCCTTGTCCATTGTATTAGGACCTGTGAAGAGGATCCTGGATTCTGCAACAGAAAACATTGGGACTGGTTTGGTGAGAATGACCAAGAGATTTTAAAGCTAATTAAATGCAACGCATTGCCTTCTTGGATTGCAAACTCCACTAGTCTTCAAGGGGGGGAGCTCTTTTAGCATCTGATGATGGAGGCTGAACAAAAAAAATGTGTTCTATAGAACAGATGGAAGGAACATATGAATTTTAGCAATTCACTGATAACTGTTACATTATGACGTACACCATGACTTTAGTTCAACAACAAACCTGGTATCCATCCCTATTGCTGTCAAATGAAGTGTAATTATTATCCCCACTTTTTTCTCATTCATTCTTGCCACAACAAAACATCTCACCTTTTACAAGCCTCCCAGTGGAGTAGAGGTAACCTGCAAGACAACAGTTCTATGTACATATTCTCCACTCCTGAACCTAGGTCACTGTAGTCAGCAAATTATACTTGCAATATGTATCATTTCAGAATCCTTGTTCCAAGTTAATGTCAGTCAACTTGTTTATTGAAGTGCACAAGAGAATCTGTCTTACACTAACCATCCCTATTAACTTCATCCCACTGAATGACAGCACCCTCTGGCAATAAATGTTTGCAACTAACTCTAGAAAATGTGGATCACATATATGTTACAAGCCCCCTTTCAAAAAAAGGCAGTGATTACTATTAAATCTTTGGCTATCTGCAAAAATATTTTTTGATGATCAAGACTTCAAAGCTCATGGTCTACAGAGCATCAGCAATCACAGTTGTCTTGAATGATTTTGAATCATGTACTTCTTACAAAGCACCAGCAAATGGCCACCAAACAATCTGCAATTTTTTTCAAGCCAAGTGCAAAATAAATAAAACAACATAAGCATCCTCTCCCATTGCAGAGGCCCATGTTTTTGAGATTCTCAATGACTGCAAGCAAGCAATGCCTTTCACATGCTAAGTACCTGCCTTCTAAAAATAAGCCACCATCTTTGAATTCCATTATGATATGAGTTGGCCAAGTGAACAAAGAACATGGCCGGAGGATGTTCTCTCAGATTCTGGAAAAGTTTAATAGTGTCACTGATTGATGGGAAACCCTGTCCCATGAGAAACAGAGGGAGGACCACACGGTTGCTCAACATATCCACCCCATCTGTCATAATTTGCCCTTATTGAAACATATAAGATTATTAAGGGATTGAACAAACTGGAGGCAGGAAGCATGTTTCCAATGTTAGGGGGATCCAGAACCAGGGGACACAGTTTAAGATTAAGGGGTAGGCCATTTAGAACAGAGATGAGGAAAAACTTTTTTCACACAGAGGGTTGTGACTGTGGAATTCTCTGCCTCAGAAGGCAGTGGAGGCCAATTCTCTGGATGCCTTCAAGGGAGAGTCAGATAGAGCTCTTAAAAATGGCAGAGTCAGGGGAAATGGTGAGGAATGGGGTACCGATTGTGGATGATCTGCCATGATCATATTGAATGGCGGTGCTGGCTCGCAGGGCCAAATGGCCTACTCTTGCACCTATTATCTATTGCCTATTGTTATGTGAAGAAAATGAAATATATTGTGAAATGCAAGGCAATCACCCAGTGGGCCAACTGTCCTAATGGAGTCCATTTCTTACTGAATATGACATTGAAGGGCATTAGTCCATCAGGTTCACATCAGACCAATCCAATAAATCCCTACCTTTATTTACCTGTAACACTACAGCTTATTCTCTCTCATCTGCTCAGTTAGCTACAGGAAGAATAATTTACAATAATCAATTAAAGAACCCACTCTTCTTGGGATGTGAAAGCAAACCAGAGCTTCCCCATAACGGACCCATGTAATTAAATTAAGAATGTAGAATCTCGATACGGATATTACATAAGGTCAGGGTCAAACCCAGTTCCTTGAAACTGTGAGGCCACATCACTAACTTCTGTGTTGCCATAATTTCCATTGTTCTACTAAATTGACATGCATTTTTTTCTTTGAAAACTTCTTCTTCTTGCGTATGGCGTGCACAGCCAAAAGTTGTAGGACAACGTGTTCTATTTGATCTTATTTGATTGTGCACGCCACGTTGATTGCATTCGTCGAAACAGGGCGGACCACGTGAAAGTTGCAATCTTCCACCCCTCTTTGAAAACTGACATTGGTTAACAATCTTTCTCTCATCTAGATGTAAGATTATTTGAATTCTGAATCAAACAACACACAGTGGTAATTTTTATTTGATTTGTCCTTACAGCTTATCATTACTTCTACAGAAGGGAATATTGTAAACCAATGTTTGGTACCAAAAATTGTTTGGTAAAACGTTAGTGAATGTGACCTGTAGAATCTCAAAATGCTTAACCTTCTGCATAAGATGGAGCCCTAACATATAGCCTTAGTTGTCTTGATCTGGTTGGATGACAAATATTATAAATACACATCCTTAACTTTTCTGCCCCACAGCAAACTATTCAGGAATATCTGTGTGCTGCTTTATGTCCTGTTCCTGGCCTCAGGTCTCTTCCTTTCCTCTCTCAGCAGCTACTCGATTGGCACTAATTTATCTTCTTTTTTACTAAGAACAGAAATATGCAATATTCAACTGTATACACAATGAGCAAGTACTTCATCTGTACAGTACTAAATATCAACCAAATGAAAAATACAACATAATTAACTGCTACTGTAATATTGCCGGTTGTAGACAGATCCATTCAAAAGTATCAACATGGGCAGCCTTGTTAAATTGTATATTTTAATATTCTGTTAATTGCTCATAACATGTCAATAAATTATTAGATCCGTTGTTCTGAATAGCCTCGTGTAGTTAATTTACTTATTTTATGAATTGTATTTTTTTTTAGAAAGGATAAAACAGAAATGGTGGAATTTATTTTATGATATGTGTTCTAACCTTCACAGAAGTGAAAAGCAAGGATCCCCTTTTGCTCAGCAGTTGCCCTTATGTCTTTGGATCAAGATTTTGCAAGTTTCAATCCCATAAAAGATTTCAACAGTGATCTTTTCAATAGCGAGGAATAGCTGTGTTGTTGGAAGTGTCTTTCCACTGAGGGACAAAGCTTGACTATGCCTACTCTCTGAGGTGGGTGTAAATATTTACTTGGCAATATGAAGATGAAAGCAAAGACTTAGCTAGCAAAACAGCACAACAAAATTTGCTCCTTAGCACATTGCTTCTTGTGTAAGCTTGCAAAGCCCAGATTATTTGTTGCATTTTCCACATTACACCAACATCGACAGCTCTAAAGTATAAAATTGGTTTTATAACTACCTAGCCTGTAATACTTTGAATACTCCTCCAATAATGGAAACAACAAAGTCACATTCCCTTCTCATTATCTCTATCCTTGTTTCTAGAAAATATCTGAGGCTGAGCCGTACTAATGATGCAGCTACGAAGCACTGTCTGCATTTCCCCACAATATCTGGCATCATATACCATTATTCATTTAAATACAATAACATCACCAAAAATGTCATATAAAAACATGGTCCAAAATATTTCCGTGGATTATGTTGGGGTAAGCATTAATTTCTGAATATTCTATTATTTACTGGGATCTGATAAATGAGTCTTAAGAAATTAAAATAATCTGGTGTGACTCTTGACAGTGATTGAAGCAAAAATTGCAGGAGCAGGCTCAGATCTAAAATTCAAAGGAGTTATCATCAACCTCCCACTGAAAGATTACAGAGAGACCAATGTAAGCCCCACAAGCCCATATTGTCAGAAGCCAACAGACTGGAATGCATATTAGTCCAGAAGGCTGATGTACCTCAACTTATTAGGTATGTGTACATGAGCTCTTTTTTGTAAAACTGAAGATGGAACAATTGCTTTATTGTTGACAGTCCCCAATAGTATGTGGCAAGTGCATGCTGGTGGTATGGCCTTATTGCAGCATGGAAATTCTCAAAGGGAAAAGCTTGTCCACATACTCTCCTCTCATTTTAAAGACCGCCAGGTCCCCCCCATCTCCTGCCCAATATCACCTTTCTCTGTGAAAAAGGCTTTCTAGTCCTCAAGCATCCTTCCTATAATTTGGCGACCAAAATGGAGCATTATGGGTGCTTTGGACAATTAACATTACATCCCAGCTTCTATACTCAATGCTCTGATTTATAAAATACTACCCTTTGTTCTACCCCTATATAGTAACAAGCTAATTATATTGCACTGTGTTCTTCAAAAAAAGCTATTTTGATTTGTCCTGCCAAGGTGTTTTTTTTTCATCTTTAGCCCATTTTTCCCCTAAATCAAGTTGGAAAAATTACCCCCAGTTCATCTGCATAATAATATTTACCACACCAATCCAGATAGATTAGATTGAAAGTTACCTTTCTGTAGCTATCCATTCTATTTATTCTGCTACCTTCCATTATGTTAAGTAAATTACAGAAAATGTAGGAAATGCTCAACAAATCAGACAGCATCTGTGAAAAGAGAAATATTTATTTATTTATTTATTTATTTATTTATGCTTATATATATTGTCTCTTTATTTGCCCACCACTGAAGTCAAACTAACAGGTCTATAATTGCTAGGTTTACTCTTTGAAGATTGAAGAAAAAATACTCCTGTTCTACCTAATAGTAACAAGCTAATTATATTGCATTGTTTAAAAAAAAGCTTTTTTTTTCATTAGTTCCCAAAGTTAAATTAGCAGTTCTAAATTATCAATTAGTGAAAACTGTAAAATCGAAATTATGTTAAGTAAACAGAAAATGTAGGGACAAATCAGACAGCATCAATATTTTTCCAAACAAGTAAAGACAATGACATTAAAGAACAAATTCGCAAAAATTTCCAATATGTACAAGCAATGAAAAGAACAAAAACAAATTTCAATGTGTCTGTAGTACAAGCTCGAAAAGGAGTGAGAAGAAGAATAACTTATTAAATCTCACCCCTTTTCCCCAACACTTCTACCATATTAAAAAATCAATTAATTAATAATAATAATACTACCCCAGGCAATTTCCCATAATACCTACAGACATATATATATACATACAACTATTATACACGTACAAACTTCATATATGAAGTAACCAAACATAAGTAAACAATTGTAAAGCAACATTAACCCCCACTTGTCAACCATCCCCTCCATCCCGGTACCCCTTGAAAATTATTTTTTTATATATCATTCTAAAATGATTCATGTTTGTACATTGCTTTAATTCCTCGTTCAATTTGTTCCACACTCCTACTCCACAAACCAAAATACAAAAGGTTTTTCTAGTCGTACGGACTCTTTGTTTCTTAAAATTAAATATTCCTGTTAAATTGTAACCCCCCACACGCTCGTTAAATAATTTTTGAATGTTTCCAGGTAAATTTTTATTTTTGGCCCTAGACATTATCTGAGCTGTTTTGAATGTAACCAAATCTTCTAATTTTAATAATTTTGACTCTAAAAATAATGGATTCGTATGACCCAGATACTTGGCATTATGTATAATACGAATTGCTCTTTTTTGCATCATGGTTAATGAGTGTATCGAATTTTTATAGTTATTGCCCCAGACTTCTGCAAATAGAGTTAATGTTTCAGTGAAGACAATGGTCAGATGAAAAATTGTTGTGAAACTCTATTTCTCTTTTCTCAGGTGGAGTCATAGAACAAGTGCATGGTTCGAAAGCTCCTTGAATCAAGACATGGGGACTTTGGCAGTATACCTATGACAGTGGCATCTAAAGCTGAGCGAAGGCAAAACAGTGTCAACAGCATTCCATCTAAACAACAAGGAAGCTAAGCGAGGGCTAGCTGTCTTCATTAACAACAGGCGCTTGGACTTCCAACAAACACCCACTTGGCGTAAAGCTGGACAGGTCGCCTACATTTCATCAACACCAGGCTGGTCTCCACGACAAGGTCATGGCACATCGCGGCCTCATCCGATGCCTGGCAGGAACAAGTTTGGGAGCCAGTCCATCAACTCTTCGCACCTCTGCCTTAGTTCTTGTGTATGCCCCAGCCAAGTACTGCACACCCGTATAGAGTAGAAGTAGATATACTAGCCTGGTAGACATGAGCCTGAATAGCACCTTGCGAACCATCACTGGGTGCCTTCAACCTACTCCAGTCGAGCAGCTCCCTAAACTTGCAGGCATTCCGCCTGCAGGGAGCCGAAGTCATGCAGCAACTCTGGCACTATCTCGTCGTGCCATGGACCCAGATCACCTCCTCCATCAGGCTTTCAGCAGAGAGCAGAGGCCACCCCGACTGAAGTCCCATCACCCCTTTGCTCCACATGGAAAACAACTCCTAGAATCCATCCAGCCAACTGAGCAACAGCACACTGGATAGCCACCAAGTGGTCACAGGAGTGGAAGGCAATCTCATTTCCATTTCTCAGCTACATCTCTTCACCAGATAAAAGCTGTCCAGGGTCTGTCCTCTGCAGAGAAGCATGGGTGAAGCTCAACATACTTTGTACTGGAGTTGGGCTTTCTATGCCAGCATGTGGAGATGTGGACTCCACCAGAGCACAGCCTGTGAATGTGGAGCAGAACAACAGACAGCCAACCATGTCATCTCTGGGTGCCCACTCTACCGCCCACCAAATGGAGCTCAGGGCCTGGCAGACATTGACGCAGACAACAACCTGGCTGCTCAACACCCGGCTTGAGATCTAACTATTCCTTTGGTTTATGTTTCATTCGCAAGAAAAATATTGCATGGAGAAAGGCCCTTCAGCCTACCTTATCCATGCAAATCAAGCTGGCATTCTGGACTAGTCCCATTTGACCGCACTTGGTCCATGTTTCTTTAAATTCTTCTTATTTACATATCTATCCAAATGTCTTCTGAAAGTCGTAACGGCATCTGCTTCTATAGCTTCCTCTGACAGATACTGTCCGTTCCACTGTTTCCTGCATTTATCTTTGTCATTTTATTCTCATCTATTAAGTAATTACTGTCTGGAGATAGATGCATTATCATCGTTGTGCTAAGATTTTTGTTGCCCATATATTTAATATGACCAATATGCAAAGGACTTTACTTTTCATTTTACATCACATTCAAATCAACGAGTAATATATCTAAAAAGCATCAAAATAAATAAAAGGTTAAAGATAATACTAATAATAATACATTTTATTTATTGGACTCAGCTCACCAGAGCTCCAGCGCGTCGATCCAGCACGGCGACCCAGGCAAGGCATCGCCCGCTCCGCTCCGTGATAGCGCTCCAGCGCTGTGCCGCCATCGAGGCCGAGGTGCTGGGCGGTCCCTGCCAGGAAACGGCGCTCCAAGCCTGCTGGTAGGCCACGAGGACGGATCGACGGGGCAGCCCGGAGCAAAAGCTGCCTCACCGACCAGGTAGGGATCTAGAAGTAAAATTGACCCCTACCCCCCACGTTAAAAAGTCCATATCTCCATCGGAAATATTAGTCCCTCAGTGGGACCCCAAAATACTCTGCCAATTTGAACTTTAGCTGTCATTTTTAAAACAACCACCTGCTGCAGAAACTTTTTGTGTGCTGTAGACCTAATGTTGCGTAACAAACCCACAGTCCTCTGCATGACATTGACCAGATCCAGTCACACATCAGTGAAACAATTTTTTTAGCTCCACACGTCCTCTAAGATGTAACTGTCACCAGCTGTTGGAAACTATTTCCAGTAGTTACCGTTCCAACACATCAAGTATGTCAACTCTGATCACTCTGGTGGAAAGATCAGCTTATTGTCTGACCCAACATTTCCATAATTATTAATAATATGTCTGAGTAAATCTCAATGTCATAATTGAAGTCCAATTTGTTTCTTGATCATACTAATTCTAATTTAGCATGATGCCCTGTTCAGAATAATGGGGCTTTCATGCCGATTAGAACATACCTTTGCTGTCACGGAGCAGGAATTTACCATTTCTACCTTCTGAGACAAGGAATTGTACATGAATAACTCAATTTGACATCCTTTAGATCAGGGAAATTCTGCAAATTAGTGGCAAGGAGAAGACAGTACAAATAAGAATGTAAGGCCAGTAAGGTGCTAATTATACAAATTAATCTGCACTGAGAAAATGTAGATGCTGGTTGGCAAAAAGTGAACACACAGTGCTGGAGTAACACAAAGACGCAGCAGAATTTTGGAAATGTCATCCCGGCACCCATTCCTTCTCTCCAGAGATGCTGCCTGTCCCGCTGAGTTCCCACGATAGACTCACGAGTCACTACGGTAAACTCACGGGGCATCTACGTTCTTACAACGAGTTTAAAAGTTAAACATTTTTACTTCAAGAGTAGATTTGACTCGTGGAAATCTTTCATCATGTTGAAAGATTTTCATAAGTTAACAAGTTTCCCGAGTACCTGCCATTAGCGTTACGAGTTTCGACGTTCCCGCTACGTTAATTCTACGTGATTACCACGAGTTTGATTTGTTTTAAACTCAGGATCACTCGTGGTTGGACTTGCACCGTGAGACAGGGGTTTTAATCAGGAGCATTTTAATTCCATTTTTAAGCGTGTGTGTGCAAAGGAATACATTTTTATCTGCTACCTGCATTGGGGAACATTTGTGTTAAGGCAATTAGGATGTAAGTGTTCACATAATTTTTTACCATTTTATTGTGATGGTGTAAGCTGCTTTTTTGACATTAGGTTTTGAAAGTGTGAGGTAAACAATGCTAAAATGCACTGTGTACATTTGCACTACGATGGTGCAAATGTTATTGGCTCATTCTTCCAGTAAATCACAGGCAATATATATACAGGTGAGATGGGTTTGTGAATACCTGGACGTAATGCTGCCTCGTAGTAAATAATTGAAAATGTCACACTTCAAAGCAGAGAATTATTACCAATGGTTTGACCAAGATACTGTCATTGTAAATCTCTGCATTCTATAAAGGGCATCCAATTCAGAGTTTCTGCAATGGATATTTCATAAAACTGCATTTCTAATGGTAGAAGCATTTACTCTTAAATGCTAGATGATAATTTAATGGATTTGCATTCAACTTTGCCTTTTATATTGTAACCATTGCATCAACTTGGAGAATGATCTTGACTAAATGTAGACCAGAAGGGTTGAATTCAATCCTCAATTTCTCTAATTGGCTAACAGGCAATGATATAGGGACTGACGTCATGGACAACCAGGGTGGTGGAGTCTGGCACTGTCACTACCTTGGATGATGCATCAGAACTGCTAGTTAGTTAGTTAGAGGTCAAATTACTTGACCCTTGGAAAACCCAGCAACCCCTTTTTTGGAAAATCTATCCAGAGCAATTAAAACAATAGAATAGAAGACAATTGATAGTATGCTGTAAATAAAATGTAAGGATTGAGTTTTCACAACTATACCCAGACTTTGCATAAGTTTTCCTTTGTTCCAAAGTAAGGTGAAGATGTCTTACACTTCATTGTTTTATGTCTGTAAGATAAATACTCTGGAGAATATGAACTCCATGTACTGTGCAAGATTGGTTGTGGACTCTTCATTTCACTTTGATATTAACTACAACCTCATATAATATAGACACATAGAAACATAGAGATTAGGTGCAGGAGTAGGCCATTCGGCCCTTTGAGCCTGCACCACCATTTAATATGATCATGGCTGATCATCCAACTCAGTATCCCGTACCTGCCTTCTCTCCATACCCCCTGACCCCTTTAGCCACAAGGGCCAAATCTAACTCCCTCTTAAATATAGCCAAGGAACTGGCCTCAACTACCTTCTGTGGCAGAGAATTCCAGAGATTCACCACTCTCTGTGTGAAAAATGTTTTTCTCATCTCGGTCCTAAAAGATTTCCCCTTATCCTTAAACTGTGACCCCTTGTTCTGGACTTCCCCAAAATTGGGAACAATCTTCCTGCATCTAGCCTGTCCAACCCCTTAAGAATTTTGTAAGTTTCTATAAGATCCCCCCTCAATCTTCTAAATTCTAGCGAGTACAAGCTGAATCTATCCAGTCTTTCTTCATATGAAAGTCCTGACATCCCAGGAAAGTCCTGACATCCCTGGCAAACCTTCTTTGTACTCCCTCTATGGCAAGAATGTATTTCCTCAGATTAGGAGAACAAAACTGTACGCAATACTCCAGGTGTGGCCTCACCAAGACCCTGTACAACTGCAGTAGAACCTCCCTGCTCCTATACTCAAATACTTTTGCTACGAATGCTAACATACCATTCGCTATGTCAAGCTTTCCAATTTATGTCAATTTTCTTTGGCCCGAGTCTGCGGCAGATCTTAGAGACACAGAGAAATACAGCATGTTAACAGGACCTTTGGCTCATTGAGTTGATACTTGATAATAATAATAATAATAATAATAAATACTTTATTAATCCCCTTATTCAGGGAAATTCAGATGTCCTTGCAGCACACTAATAAAAATACAACATAGCATTCAAGAAGTTTAACATTAAAACATAAAAGCATCTCCCCACAGAGCTTCCCACTGTGGGGGAAGGCACAAAGTCAGGTCCCCATCCTCTTGTCCACCCAGAGTCAGGCCTATTGAGGCCTCAACAGTCGCCGTTACGGGGCCCGATGTTCCCGGCCGTTCTCGCCGGGTGATGGTACTCCGGTGTCGGGAGAACCCTCAGCGGCTTGGGGTGCCAGGAACGGCCGCCTTCTTACCGGAGACAGCGGCTCCCAAGCCAACAGACCGCGCTGGACGGAGCTCCACACACTGGCGATCTCGGCGAGAGATCCCAGGCTCCGGGATTTAAAGTTCAGCGCCGCAGCTGGCCGCTCCACAGAACCGTGGCTCCACGATGTTTTTATCGGCGGTCCCAGCATACTGGAGTTCCAGCGCGGCGACTCAGGCAAGGCATCGCCCGCTCCGCGATAGCGCTCCGGCGCTGTGCCACCGCCAAAGCCGAGGTTCTGGCCAGTTCCCCTCAGGAAACGTCTCTCCAGGACCCGCTGGTAGGCCGCGAGGACAGGTCAAAGGTACTGCTCGGAGGAAGTCAGCCTCTCCGACCAGGTAGGGACTTGAAAAAGCAGTTTTCCCCTTCCACCCCACCACCTCCCACACATAAAAAGATTAGACCCCCCGACTACACACTTTAACGTACTAAAAATAATTAAAAAAAGTGAAAAAAACGGACAGCTGCAGGACTGGCAGCCGTACAGGACAGCGCCCCCACTCGATACCTTGACTTATTACACTATTCCTATTACACTATTCATTTTTATTCTCCCCACATTTCCATGCACTTCCCCCTAGGTTCTAGCAGTCATCTACACACTAGAGGCAAATTTGCTACTGTGGACAATCAACCTACCAACTTTAATTTCATTAATTTCTCTGGGATGTGGTAAGAAACTGGAGCACCCGAAGGAAAAGCTATGTGGTTAGAGGGAGAACATGCAAATGGCACACAGACAACACCAGAAGGCATTATTGAAATCAGATCACTGCATGTCTCGCAGTCCTATCTTTCGCATGACACCACCCTCTGGTGAGCTGGCATAAAATACATATTTCCTCTCGCTCTGACTGCAAGTCAACATGAACCTAGTAAATACTCCATGGAGAAATACTGATTACATCCTTCCTGCTGGTCAGCTCATCCTTGACTTCTAGGCCAAAGGCAAGCTGAAGGTCAGATATTGATGCATCCGATTCTCCCACAGAGCCATTGGACTGATCTGCACTAAGTACAGGTTGAAGATGAAATCAGATGAATGGTCTTCATCCAGAAACATTAACTTTGTTTCTCTCTCTTCCCAGCAACCATAAGATTCTTGAACAGCACAAAACACTAATCTCAGCAATCTCTTCTGACATCTATTACAAACCCACAGACATCCATAGATTCTAGACTACACTTCTTCCCATCCTGCTTACTGTAAGGACTCTATCCCCTACTCTCAATTCCACCATCCTCGCCTTATCTGCGCCCAGGGTGATATTTTCCATACCAAGTCATCGGAGAAGTCCTCATTCTTTAGGGAACGGAGCAGGTTCCCCTCTTCCATTATAGATGAGGCTCTCACTCGAGACTCCTCGATATCCTGCTCCTCCTCTCCCACTTGCTCTTGCTCCCCCTCTCTGCATTCATAACAAGGACAGAGTCCCACTTGTCCTTACCTTCCACCCCATCAGCCATTGCATACAGCACATAGTCCTCCAACATTTTTGCTACCTCCAAAGGGATCCCACTACTAGCTGCATCTTCCCATCCATCCCTTTTTGCTTTCCACAGAGACCGTTCCCTCCACAAATCCCTGGTCAACTTGTCCCTTCCCAACCAAACCACCCCCTACCCAGGTACTTTCCCCTGCAACCGCAGGAGATGCAACACCTGCCCCTTTACCTCCCCTTTGACTCTTTCCAAGAAACCCGACAATCTTTTCAGGTGAGGCAGAGGTTCACTTGCACCTCCTCCAACCTCATCTACTGTATCCGCTGTTCCAGGTGTCAACTCCTGTATATAGTTGAGACCAAGCGCAGGCTCGGCGATCGTTTCACTGAACACCTTCGTTCAGTCCGCCTAAACCTACCTGATCTCCCGGTTGCTCAGCACTTGAACTCCCCCTCGCATTCCCAATCTGACCTTTCTGTCCTGGGCCTCCTCCATTGTCAGAGTGAGGCCCAACCCAAATTGGAGGAATAGCACCTCATATTTTGCTTGGGTAGCTTACACCCCAGAGGTATGAACATTGACTTCTCTAACTTCAAGTAACCATTACTTTCCCTCTCTCTCCATCCCCTCCCCTTCCCAGTTTGCCCGCCAGTCTTTCTGTCTCTGACTACATTTTATCTCTGTACTGTCCACTCCCTTGACAACAGTCTGAAGATGCATCTCCACCCAAAACGTCACCCATTCCTTCTCTCCAGAGATGCTGCCTGTCCTGCAGAGTTACCCCAGCATTTTGTGACTAACCACAGGAATTAAGATCTGCTATGGACAGCATATTTTTTGCACGACAGACTTTGTTTTTGTGCACTCTTATGGGTATCTAGTGTTATGGTTATTAATTGATTGCATTTTTGATTATTACATAGTACCCATGTGCAATTATGTTTACATACCTGTTAAGCAAGCAAGAGTGTCAGTGGTTCGTTGTAGGTACGCATAAATAATGAAGCATTCTTGTTTCTTGACTCTTTCTACAGACTGTCCAACCTGTGGAGAGTTTCCAGCATTTCTGTTTTAATTTTAACCTGTATAATTGTTTTGGTTAATTTTGGTTGGTTTACGTTATTTGATCAGTTTCATGTCAAGAATGAAACAGAGTGTGGGTGGCAGGCTGAACTGTGTATTACCTGTCCTGTTCTAATGAGCTGAGAGAATTAATTTGATTTCCAGGCTGGAGTGAGCCAAACAGGTGTGAGATATTGTATAACATATTCACTTACACCCCCACACTCTGTTTTGATACTGTTTTCAATTTCAAATGTTGTAGTTTAGTTTAGAGATACAGTGTGGAAACAGGCCATTTGGCCCACCGAGTCCGCATCGACCAGCGATCCCTGCACTGGGGACAATTTACACTTAAACCAGCCAATTAACCTACAACCCTGTACGCCTTTGTAAATTGGGAGGACACCAAAGATCTCGGAGAAAACCTGCAAGCGCTGTAAGGCACCAGCTCTACTGGTGTGCTACTGTGCTTGCCCAGTCATGGCAAAGATATCAAAAAGATTATTAAACATTATCTACATTTATAGCAAGAGATTAATTCAATTTACAGACAGTCTTTCATCAGAAAATGAACGGAAAATTACTGAATGTCCTTGACAATATTTATTAATAGAAATCATTAATAAAAGAAAGACAGATGTACCTGTAAGTGTCGAAGCGAGGATGTTAAAGATTAGATGGTTTCAGTATTTATTTCTGATGATAGGCTTTAACCAAACTGTTAGCACATATTTTTCTTTCTGCAGGCCAAATAAGAATATCTGATTGTTTATCTTCTTATTTTCTTTTTGTTTATGGTTTCCAGCATTCCATATATTAATTCTTGGAACTTGGGTAAATAATAAATAAAAACCGTGACAGTGAACTATAGATTTATTATTCCAACTCAGCCAGCATAACTGGACAAGAATTGTGTGAATACATTTTCTTTCTAAGGTTATCCTTAAGTGGAATTAATATTAGGAATTAAAAGCAAAAGATCCGATGTTAATTCCAATCTGCAACTGTCTGGAACGTAGCATGAATTTTGGGTTTTAAATTCCAGAGCTAAGTGGAAAAGAAGTAAGTCTATACCCAAATTCATGTCTAAAATCTGAAAGAAATCCAAGCAGACAGCTATCGATAGTGAAACATTAATAATGCAGGGTGAGTGACAATCTGAACAGACAACATAAAGTGTTCTGATTTTCGTGAATCCAAATTATTCATGAAGTCCTGAAAATAGGGTAGTTCGGTTCTTTCAGTTTAGATGCACTCGTCTCTTTCAATATGCAGCACTTTCCTTACTTCCTTTACTTCTATCTTTTTTTTAAAGCTCAAAAAATGAAGCGGTACAAAAAATGTATTAAGACATATGTGTTGTGTATTATTGTAACTTACCGTACTTCTAATAAAAATAAAATTAAAAAAAAAAACAAAACATGCAGTACATACCACACATGTACATACTTCAATCTGCGACTTTCCAAAACAACTTTCTTCTGGCTCACTGCAGTAGCAGAGAGCACAGTATATCAGTGATGAAGCTCAACTCTATCCAAGGCACTAAAATTACATATTGATTCCCTAATAAACACATGAAGCACTTCTGTGGCAGTAGAAATGAACAAATGCACTGCAGCATCTCAGCATTGCCATTTGTCAGCATCTGATGTATCTGTATCGTAAGTTTTATTATTTGGAAATGCAAAAGCAAAAGCCACAAAGCCACACTTCCTTCGGCAAGTCTCCATGGCGATCCCACGTTTAGACTTGGAAATGGATCACAGTTCATTTACCATCTGTGGATAAAAATCTTGGAAATCACAACAGAAATGTGGGAGTACATTTACCACAAAATACTATAGATGTTCAAATGGGTTATTCACACTCAAATTTTCAAATGGAACCAGAAATGCCCATTCCATTGATCTATAACGTATTTTACTTTTTCTTTTGGTATTCAAAGAAAACATTATCTCAGCATCCAACTCGTCAACCTTGTTAAAAATGCAAAATAAGTCAATATAGCTCTCATCTTATTGTTTAAGAAGGAACTGCAAATGCTGGAGAATCGAAGGTACACAAAAAAGCTGGAGAAACTCAACGGGTGCAGCAGCATCTATGGAGCTAAGAAAATAGGCAACGTTTCGGGCCGATTTGAAGAAGGGTTTCGGCCCGAAACGTTGCTTATTTCCAGCTTTATGTTTCTCCAGCTTTTTTGTGTACCGAGCTCTCATCTTATTCTTGCCAACCTGGATGGCAACATTTTCAATCCTGAAATTGGTCAAGATGTACATAGAAGTAGACACAAAAAGCTGTAGTAACTCAGCGGGACAGGCAGCATCTCTGGAGAGAAGGAATGGGTGAAGTTTTGGGTCGAGAGTATCCTTCCTTAGATATGAAGAATTATACATACATTACAATTCCTTCATAAAATAAACCTGGCATATCATTTACTTATTCTATTTGCATGTTAACTTTCTGTGATTAATGTAGATAGCTACTAAATCCTTTGAATGCAAACATATATCTCATTTATATCACGCTGCTTTAATGTGATTCCTACTAAACTGGATAACTTCTCATTCCTCTGCATAATATTTAATCTATCACATTTTTGCCCACTTTGTATTGTCAGCAAACCTGGATACATCGCACTGGGCCATCTCATCTAATTCAATGAAATACAGCAGATCACACAATTCCGAGGCCTATGGACTGATCCTTTTTGGTATTTCTCAAAATAGAGCATTCAAATCCAAAAATTACTTTTCCATTAGCTAATATTCATTTCATTCTGTTACATTAGCACAAGTCTATGTGCCTTATTCTGCCCACCACACTTCCGTGTGAAACCTAAACAATATTTTTTTAAATACGGCAAACCTTGCTGTGAAGGACAATAGGGGGGGCAATGGAGTATGTTTTCACCAATTGTCTGTTATAACCAAGTAAGGGAATATAAGTAGTAGAAAAAATAACTGCATGTGCTGATTAATACACAAAAGTGTTGATGTAAGGCAGCAGGTCAGGCAACATCTCTGGAGAACATGGATAGGTGATGTTTCGGATCGGGACCCTTCTTCAGACTCTCAATCTGAAACTGGGCCAGGAATCCAGATGAGTTGATGGCCCGGCCTGCTGGCAGCTGGGAGAGAGGTGAGGATTGTTGGAGTAATTTGTTGCAGTCTGCTATTTCATTATCAATTTGTTGATCTTTTGCTGAATGCACAGTGTGATTGTATTGCACACTTATTGGCCACACTTTAAGCCTCTTCCTTCAATCTTGTACAACCTTTTCTTCTTTTTCTAAGGCATATTTATTTGCGTATTTATTTTCTGATGAGAGTACATTTGTTGTGAATTATACATTTTGTAGTTGAATGTTTTTTGCTGATTCATCACATCCATTATAAACAAATTCTTTACTCAATATTTTGTTTTGTTCTGATACAAGACCCGCTGTTTGGATTTATCTCAGTAGCTATCAGACTGATTCTCCAATTCAATTGTGTTACGATCACTTGCTCTCAGAACCTCCTTTACTACAAGATTATAAAATATCATATAAATGAAATAGGTCATGAAGCATCTGTGGAAGAAATGGTCAGATGAGATATCAAGTTTCTTCAGTCTCAAGAAAGGTCTCATCCCGACCCACAACTTTGTCTGTCAATTCCATCCACCGATGCTGTCTGACCCGTTAAATTCCTCCATCTTTGTTTTGGTTGGTATAAAGGCAATTGTTTTTTTGCCAGACAAACCTCAACACATCAAAAATTTATCAGGATGTGATTAATTACTACTGAGATAGGCCCCAAAAGATATCTCTTTAACTTCAATGCAATCTCAGGATGACACACTCGATGGTGATAGTCTGGAGCCAAGATAATCATTGAGGGACCACCCCTTTTATCTGAGCCAAGCTATTGACTGAGCAGTCTGTTTGTCTGTCTGTCTTAGTAATGGAACCTGGAGGAGTATATCTGTTAGTGGAGGCCGTGACGCCTTGTGCATGGCTATTATGAACAAAATCTATAAGAGATAAAAAAACTCCAGCTGCCCAAGCTGGGGGAAGGTGAATACGTTGCCAGAAGAGGCTGGGGATACAGTTACAAAGACTGCAAATTGGACAAAGTACTTGCAATGTCATTAATTCCACAAAATTGCTTTGGTCATAGGAGTTGTCATGTTTTAGGTTAGTACCCGTCTTCAGGTTGACTGAGATCCAGCAGTTTGGGTTTTGCTCAAGATGACATATGATGAGTGTTTGACGGCACTGGGCCTATATAATACTGGAGTTTAGAAGGTTGAGGAGGATGTCTTTGAAACTTACCGAATTGGATGTGAAGAGGATGTTTCCACTAGTGGTAGAGTCTAGGACTAGAGGCCATAGCATCAGAATAAAAGGATATACCTTTAGGAAGGAGATGCAAAGGAATGGCTTTAGTCAGAGGGTGGTGAATCTGTAAAATTTATTGCCACAGAAGGCTGCGGTGGCCAAATCAATGGATATTTTTAAGGCAGAGATTGATATATTCTTGATTTATATTGGTGTCAGGGGTCATGGGGAGAAGGCAGGAGAATGGGGTTGAGAAGGAAAGATAGATCAGCTGTGATTGAATGGTGGAGTAGACTTGATGGGTTGAATGACCTAATTCTGCTCCTATCACTTTTGAATTTATGAAGATTTCAGCATTTGTGATCTCTGTGCGTGAGGCAAAACTTAATCCCCTCATTTTGCTTCACAGATCCACATGATCTGCTGAGTTCCTCCAAAATGTACTTTTCTGTTCAACTTCCAGCATCTAGAGACTCTTGTGTTTTCATTACCTGATTTTGTTTTGTTACTGCGGAGAATTTAATTTTGCAACACAGACTATCAACATGGCTATTCAGAGTCAGATTCAGATTCAATCTATATTGTCATTGTGCAGTGTACAGTACAGAGACAACGAAATGCAGTTAGCATCTCATCCAGAAGAGCGAACATAGAATAATGGAACAGTGAAATATATATATGTACATACAGTAGCAGTAGTGCAATTTTTCTGGGGGAAGGAGTGTCCGCGAGGGGGGGGGGAGTGACTGGCAATCACCAAGGTGCAGAGGTAATTTGTGTAACAGCCGCAGGGAAGAAGCTGT